>NC_133658.1:285239184-285556059 GCF_037893015.1 Macrotis lagotis
GTTCCCTGAGTCATTTACAGGTCAGTGATGAAGGTGGTGGTTGTGGTGGAAGTGATAGCTAATATTGATATAACTCTTTAATGTTTCCAAATAACTTTTACACACAGTATCTCATTTGAACTTCACATCAACCTTGTCAGCTGAATGCTATTATTATCCTCATTTTACAGATGAGGAAACTGAGACAGAAGGAGGCTAAATGACTTGCTCAGGGTCATTCAGTCTACCAGAAGTTGAACTTGAGCACAAGTTTTGCTGACTCCAATTCAGTTCCCTATCCTTAATATTACATTGCTATGTATTTAGATGTCTGTATATATGTAAATGTAAAAAAGTATACTTTCTCCATAATACATAAACCTATTAGCAATGTCTTCTTGACTCGAGCTCCCTGCCCCTTCAATCGAAGAGTCTGTACCAGAAGGAGACATTAGGAACCATTTAAAAGAGAATGTTGTCCTCCCGTTCCTCCTTCCCATTGCATTGTTGTTTCTGACTCTTCATGACTCATGGGATTTATTTGGTAAAGATACTGGTTTGGTTCACCATTTTCTTCTCTAGCTCATTATATAGATGAGGAAACTTAAATGATTTGCCCCAAATCACACAGCATGTAAGTGTCTGAGGCCAGATTTGAGCAAAAAAGACTTGTTTACAGACTACTGGTCCAGTTACCTGCCACCTAGCTGTTCTTATTACATTAGCTCACAGGTTAAGGAGGTCATGAAATATTCTTGTCTTTCTTCAATGATTGTTATACCTATATCATTGATCCACAAATATATCATGAAATATGCATGTATATATGTACATATATATATTTATCCATAAATATGCATCTTGAAGTTAAATTTCTAGCCTCCCAGGATCATGAACTCTCTGTCCCCCACTATAAAAAGTCAGAGGGCAGCAAAAAATAGGAAAAAGAACATTGATCTTGGCTCTGATTCTGGTTCTGTCATTAGTTAGATAACTTTAGCTGTCACTTCCCTTTACTTTATTCATATAAAATGGGTACTTTGCAACAATACTCATCGCCACCTGTATTATTTAATATTGTACTAGACATGCTAATTATAGCAATGAGAGAAGGAAAAGAAATTGAAAGAATTAGGATAGACTATGAGGAAACAATTCTTTTCAGATGATATGACGTTATACTTAGAAAATTCTAGACAATCAACTAAAAAATTTTTGAAATTATTAACAACTGTAGCAAAATTGCAGGATACAAAATAAACCACATAAATTATCAGCATTTCTATATATTACTAACAAAATCCAGCAGCAAGAGATAGAGAAATTAAATAATTGTAGACAATATAAAATACTTGGAGTCTATCTGCCAAGACTAAACCAGAAACTACATGAATACAATGATAAAATACTTTTCATGCAAATAAAGTCATATCTAAACAAATGGGAAAATATTCATGGGTAGGTTAAGTCAATATAATAAAAGAGACAAATCTACCTAAATTAATCTATTTATTTAATACCACACCAAGCAAACTATCAACAATTATTTTATAAAGCAAGAAAAAACATAACAAAATTCACCTGAAAGAGCAAAAGCTCAAGGTTATCAAGAGAATCAGTAGGGAAAAAATGCAGAAAGAAGGTGGCCTAGCCATACCAGATCTCAAACTGTACAACAAAATGGTATTATCAAAACAATCTGGTACTGACTAAGAAATAGAGTGGTAGATAAGTGGAACAGGTTAGGTACAAATTATATTACAATAAATGGCCATAGTAATCTAATATATGTTAAACCCAAAGATCTAGGCTTTTGGAACAAAAACTCATTATTTCACAAAAACTGCTGGGAAAATTGGAAAACAGTATGGCAAAAACTAGGTAGAGATCAGCATCACACATTGGACAACAAGATAAGGTCAAAATGGGTATATGATTTACCCAAGAAGGACAAGACCACAAGAAAATTAAGAGGGCATAGAATAGTTTATCTGTCAAATTTATGGATAAAGAAAACATTTAGGACCAAAGAAGATTTAGAAAGGATTACAAAATGCTAAATAGATCATTTTGATTATATAAAATTTAAAATTTTTTTTCCACAAAAAACCCCAATGCAACAAAAATTATTTAAGGAAAGCAGAAAACTGGGAAAAAATTTTTTTCAACAAGAATCTCTGATAAAGATCTCATTTCTTAAATATATGGAGAAGTGAATCAAATTTATAGAAATACATGTCATTTCCTCAGTTGATAAATGATCAAATGATATTAACAGGTGGTTTTCAGACAAAGAAATCAAAGCTATCTATAATTGAATGGAAAAAATACTCTAAATCACTATTGCTCAGAGAAATGCAAACTGAAACAATTCTGAGGTACTACTTCACACTCATCAAAGTGGCAAATGTGAGAAAGAAGAGAAATGTTGAATGTTGGAGGGATGTGGGAAAACTGGGACATTAATATGGAACTGTGAACTGATCCAGTCTTTCTGGAGAGTAATTTGAAACTTATAAGGGTAATAAAACTTTGCCTTTGATCCAGCAGTATCACTGCCAGATCTAAGTCCCAGTCATTCAAAAAGAGTGGGAAAGATCCTATTTATAGAAATACATCTATAGTAGTTCTGTTTGTGGTGGTTAAGAACTGGAAATCAAGGGGATGCCTAGCAATTGGGGAATGGCTCAACAAGCTGTGGTACTTGGTTGTAATGGAATATTATTGTGCTATAAGAAATGATAAACAGAATGATTTCAGAAAAATCTTGAAAGACTTACATGAACTGATTCACAGGGAAATGAACAGAATTAAGAGAATATTGTACACAATAAGAGCAAAATTGTTCAAAGAAGAATTGTTTGCTTTCTTTTTTTGCTTTCTCAGCAATACACTGATCTAAGACAATCCCAAAGGACTAATGATGAAGCATACAAACACCTGCCTCCAGAGAAAGAACTAATATTGTTTGAACACAAACATGCTGTTTTTCACTTTCTTTCATTTTTCTTTTATTCAACTCTTCCTTTACAAAATGACAAGTATGGAAATAGTTATATAATTGCACATGCATAATCTAAATCTGATTGTTTACTATCTCAGGGCAGGAGAAAGGAAGAGAAGGGGAGGAAGGAGGGTGGGATAGAATTTGGAAGTCAAAACTTTAAAGAAAAATATTTAAAAATTGAGGGAAAAATATGGGTTGCTTTGGACCAGATAGTATCTCCAGTTATTTCCAATTCTAACATTCAGTGATCACAGATACCTTCGAACTCTGTCTGTCTATCTGTGGTTCATTTTCCTTTTATTATTCCAGAGCTCTAAATATATTTCCTTCCTCCCTCTCTGCACACCTCTTAGGAAGTTAGTCCTAGTCTTTAGCCACCATTTTTGTGAAGTCATGAAAACTAAATCCCCAAGGAAAACTCATTTGGGGTTCAATCAGTTCTATCTTGGTAAGATAGGATTGTCTTCATCTACCTGGAAGCTAGCTTTGGAGAGTGAGGGAGCTCAGTGTAACCAGAGGAGATAAGTTGCCATCAAATGCCAAGCAAAGATCATGGGAAACAAGTTAAAATTTAACCAAATCCTTGGAGTGTTGCTGTGTAACTGGATCTATGATGGGGACTGGTCGGCATGCCCCAGTTGGCATGGTCTCCTGACCCACTCCCCAACTCTCAGTGGCAACATGTATGTTCTTACATACCTGAGTCATCATTCGGGGTAGGGGGGGACATAGAAAGAGGAAGGGAGCCATTGCTGAAAATCATGAACCTTCAACAAATCCCCAACCAGGAGAATGTCTCAGTCACTGAGGAACAAGTGTTAACTGATCTTAGCCAAACAACACGTGTCCTTCTTCTGAGAACAACAGTCAATTAAACTGCACTCACACATTACCAGGGAATGTGGGGTTTTGTTGTTTTTCATGAGCAGCACATAATTTCCTTCCAGGCTTGCCAGAGTGCAAACTACTTAAGACTTTCAGAAAGGAATTATCTTCCCCTCCTTATACTTATTGTCATTTATATAGATTTTTTTCAGAAACTAAAAATTTAAAATCCAGAAAACTTGCTGTTATGAGAAGATTGGTAAGTCTCTACATGCTAAGGGAGAGATCTGTTTCTAGAAGACTGAAAGCTTCTTGAGGGCAGGGGCTATTTTGATTTTGTCTTTGTATCTCCAGTATTTGATATTTCACCTTGCACTTATTAGAGTAGTAACCATTTAATAAATGTTTTTTAAGTGGAATAGAACTAAAATTTCTTTTAAAATATTTTTATTTTTATTTCAGTCTTTCTATTTTTATCACCTTCATTTCTAAATATATCCTTCCCTCCTGTCCTTTCCATCAATGCATTCCTTGTAAAAAAAAAGGAAAAGAAACAATTCAGCAAAAGTAACCAAAATGTCAGTCAAAATTGACTGTATACATAATGTATAGAAACCCGACCTCTGCTTGTGGTTGTTGTTGTTTGTACTTCATTCTGGAAAAGGACCAATGAAATCCTGAGGGTACTGACTTGACTTGCGCTTGAATTGAATTTAAGTGAGGCAGAACTGAGCAAAGTCATCTTCATTCTGTTCTTCTTTAGAGTCATGCAAGTCTAGTGGCAAGATCAAAAATCAAGGCAAGGGATGATGGCCCAGGATGCAATGGGTTAATTTGGTATTTCTAAATAAAGATCTTTCCTAGATTTGTTTGAGGAAACCCCCATTCAATGACCCAGAGCTGGGTAAAAAAATGAGACAAAAGATGACCTCATTTACTATCACAAAAATATTCTGGGAGGAGAAGAACCCTCAAAATTTCTGACCAGCACAGAAAACAATTGCTGTAAGGTGGAGGTGACGTCTCTTATATTTTCTTTGGAATCAAGTGTGTTCATTGTAACTACATAGAATCAGTCTTAATTTTTGTTCTATTTACAGTGTTGTCATCGTTAGGAATTGGATTTTCATTGTAGAAATAGAAACAATGAAACCCACATGTTGGGTCAGATAAGCACATGTAAAAAAGGTATCTGCAGATTGGTAATGGACTTTTATTATACCATAAATGACTTGCTCAAGGTCACACAAGTAAAGGATCTGAAACCCTATTCTCTAACTCCATTCCAAAGTCAGCATTCTTATTCTTGTACTATACATAGAATGTCTAATTCATATGAGACTTTAGATCAAAGAGAGAACTAGATGACATGTTTTAGAGCATAGAATGTCAGAATATCCAAATACCAGATGTGGAAGGGACCTTAAATGACATCTAATGCAATCCCTATATTTCATGGATTAGGAGATGGAAGTCAGCCAAGTGGCAACTTGGTCAACTTTACAAAGCTAGGTAGCAGGATTAGATTATTTTTTTACTATACTATAAAAAAACTTCAGGGAATGAGACATAGATATTCAGAGGGTGTCATAATTCAATTTCAAAATGGCTAAGAATCACTGTAGTACACCAAGGCCTGTTGTCTAAGACCTTTACAGAACCCTAGAGTTGGACTGGAGGAGCATGAAACTTTAGAATGACTGGATATCTTTATGACAAGAAGAAAAAACAAGCAACTACATCAGGTTCTAATTTGTGGAAGGCTCCAAGTCAAGAACGAGATCAGGGGAAGGGTATGACGAATGTGATTCCAGCCACAGCTAGTGTCTGGGGAAGGAAGAGTTCAACAAACCATGACAAGTAGAAAGAACACCCAGGGAGGAAATCAGGAGACCTGGGTTCTGGTCCCACTCTGTTCCTGTCTCACCATGTGACCCTAGGCCAATCTATTGCACTTCACACTATATCCAAAATACAACCAAACTTTTCCAAATTGCAAAGCAATGTTAGAAAAGCCTTAAGCGTGGTTGCTTCCAATTTTTTGGTAAACTAAAAATATACATTCACCCAAGTGTTTCTTTTTGTATTTTCTCCCTTTCATTTGGAAATAAAGTGTGAGTTTTATTTTCTCAGCAGAATTTCATCCCTGGCAGGCATCTCTGTTGAGTGGGTGCAGTGAGAACCACTCTGAAGACTTGGACAGAGCAGTTGAAGAATTGTGGCCTGGGCTTTTAGTTCTCAAGGCTTTTCAAATTGCTCTGACCAAGCTGTCAGAAGTTCTGTCAAGGGAAAATGATGCTTCCTACTGCAGGGCCTAGGTATGCTCTGGTTGTTTGAAGGACCAATTTACTTGCAGGATCACTATCTTAGGGATTGAATGTAAGTGAAAAAGTGCTGGACATTATACAAATATATCAACCCCTCATTAACCAGAGAAAGAAAGCAGAAAGGGCTCTATTGGCAAAACTCCACCAAACCTTTGATCTTGGTGCTTACGGATGGTATGGAATAAGAGGCTGGTGAAGGCGGCAGCAGCCAAGGGGCTGATAGGGCAGCCTCCTGATAACACAAGCCCGTTGAAGCCAGAATAGCACAAGGAGGTGGCAGTTATGTTAATTAGGCCGCATTTCCTCCTGCAATTATGGTGCCTTATCCCCGGCTTGTAGAGACCATCTCGCTCTTAGCATAAAGTAATGCATTTCATTATGCTGTGTTCATTCATTACCTAGATGGGATGTGGTGCATGATCGATTGCCAGTTTCCATTTTTAATCAGGTGAAATCTGTTTTCTAAACTCCCTGGCTGTCGGCAACAACTTCCCCTCCTGGAGATTAATTTTAGAGCTGGGCCCACGTACATTGTAAGGGTCTTTATCTGTTCTGGGTGACAGCACCCTCCAAAGAATCTTCTAACCTATTTTTTAAAGTACAGACAAGGAGCACTGTTTTTCCTAATCTATCCCTTCCTTTCTATTTTTACGGCCAACATGCTAGTCTAGGCCCTCATCACCTTCCCCAGCTATTGCGCAAGAATACACATATATAATTATACATAACTGGGAATTCTGGTGTCTATAGAAAATTCACCTGGAGAGAGAGCAAATATCCACCCTAGTCAAACCAAGTCATATCAGGAGAATAGGTAAGCCATGAAGATTACATCCAAACCTCTGGGAGAAGGTAGACATAGCTTGTGGCAAGCAGAAGGAAAAGCAATAGAATAAGATAGATCTCTGGGAAAGGAATAAGAAATTCTTTGCATCAGCTGGCTGAAGGAATAGGAATTGTTGGGTATGAGGCATGGAAATGACAGGGGAAGAAGCATGCCCTCAATGTGAGTACCTTGAGGCAAAGCTCCTACCTTTCTTTCCTAGTGAAGACTCTGCACACACATATGTAGAGGTCAGTATGCACACAATTGTACACTTGAACAATTTACCAGATTTTAATGCAATAAACCTTTATGTAGCTCTATTCTGTCTAAAGCCTCTGTGCTAAATGCTAAAGATGCAGAAATAAAGAGCCCAAAGTTCCTGCCTTTGAGGATTTGCTATCTAATAGGAAAGCTTACAATATACATGGAGTTATGAGTCCACAAGAAGTCATGCATGAATATGAAAACACAAGTGTACATACACAAATATATGCATATAGTTACTTTGGAAAGAGAGAATATAGCACAGAGTGGAACAAGAAATATTTCACTGCAGCCTCATTGGTTTTCGGTTGCAATGACATAATCCCTGGGTTCCTGTCATTAGCAATATAGGGCTAATAAATAGTCCTGCTCAATGACTCAGCAGCAATCTAGGAGTCTATGAAAGAGCATTCATTCTGTGCCAGGTCATCTTGTGGCTCTTCTACCAAGGGTGTGATGTGAGTTCAGCAGTGATGAGAAGGGAGCTTCTCTGAGGTCTCATCTCAGAGTCTGCATTTTGGCAACGAAAAAGGGAAAGCACCCAAACTCAAAGGATCATTCTACCTCTAAGAGAAACCCCCATGAGATTCCCGTTTCTGGGGATGCCAGGCACAGCAATAAGCAATACTCATCAAGTGTTCTTAAGTGTCTGGGCCCTGGGAATCCCAGTATAAACTGAGGCAATCCCTGCCTTAAGGGGACTGGGGACACATGTATGATGTGTCCCCCTACATTCATGTATGTATGATCGAGCACATACAGAATATAGACATGAAAGTTCTAAGGTAATTTGGGTAGAAAGGGTTCTAGCAATTGGGGGGAATCAATATATAATTCATGAGCTTGAGCTGAATCTTAAAGGAAGTCAGGAGTTCCAAAATATAGAAATGAGGGGGGAAAGTATCCAAAGCATGGGAGACAGAGACAGATATGGGATTTCACATATAAAGAATAAGAAGTGGCCAATATGACCTCTAAAGTGTTTGGAAAGGAGCAATGTAAAAGAAGACTGGAAAGAAAGACCTCAGTCAGGGTCTTTCTAGACCATCACAAGTCCCTGTAGGATGGGATGCCTCCTTTGTCCTATCCTGGAGCAGCTGCAGTATGACTGTCACCATCTCCTCCTCATTAGACTGTCTACCATCTCTCTCAAAACTCTTTTGCCCCAAGTTAAATAATTCCTGTATACGAGGAAACAGTTGGTACCCAGTGAATAAAGTACTGGACCTGGAGTCAGAAAGACCTGAGTTCAAATTCAGCTTCAGACACTTTCTAGCCATGTGATCTTGGACAAGTCACTTAAGAATCCACTGGAGAAGGAAACGGCAAATCACTTCAGTACTTTTGCCAAGAAAATCCCATGGACAGCTTTAGTCCATGGGGTCATGAAGAATCTGACATTACTGAAGTACTAAACAACAATGAACAAATAATTTCTGGTTATGGCTCTGGCCTTGGTCATCATACTACTGTAATATTGTAAGTGGTTTTTCCTTCCCATGAATATCCTGTTGGTAAGTGTAACCTTATTGTCTCTGGGGACTCTGGCTGCAGAGAAGAATTCACTACCTTTGGTGACATAACAGAGAAGACACATTTTGAAAAAAATAAAAGACATGCCATTTCTCTTATGAGGTTATTATAAGGGATAAGGTAGGGGATCTACAATAGAAAAACATTTACATTAAAAAATTATTTGTTCTTCCTCTGTCTGATATGATTTTCTTCAACAATACCTTAAAAATGGTTTATTATTGTGGCTTAGAAGAGACCCTCTGCCATAGGCAATGTGCTCAGAATTTATCCCATTAACCCTTTCCTCACAGTGGTGATGAACTGACCTGCCCTGTAGCCTGGATTCCTGGTAATTGGTTCATCTGCCTTATTACCTTTTATTCCAGATGGATGCTCTGTGTTGCTGAAGTGAGGAAAGTTGAACTAGAGGTGAAATGGAAAGAATGTTGCATCTGGAGTAAGAGAAACCGAGTTCAAGTTTCTGTTCCAACATTGACTTTGAGTATTAGACTCCTCATCTCTTAAATGAAAGAGTGTGGTGAAGACCCTTAAGGTACCTTCTCAACTCCCATGACTTAAGCTATCCATGCTATGCTCCTATGACTTCTAAGTTATTTTTCCCATTACTTTGCACATATGTTGTATTTACTCAGACTTGTCATTTCCCCAATAAAAATGTAAGCTCCTTGAAAGTGGGTACTATTTAATTTTTGTCTCTTTTCACAGCATTGAGATATTTAATAAATATTTTTCAGATAGATTATTTCTCAGTTCTATGAGACTGCTTCTTCAAGGGAGACAGATATTCAGTTTCACCTCTACTCCTAGAGTATTTTAATTAATGATTGTACCTACATACCTTGAACCTCTTCACCAACCCTCTGGCTTCTCACCAGATGTCTCAGGTAACAGAGGTTACATTTCTTGTTACCCCCTTTCCCTCTTACCATGGGGCACATTCATTCACCTTTGTTAAAATTTGCTCTTCTAGAAACTCTGTGCTCAAATGATCAGAAGTCCCTTGCTCTTTCCAAGCTTGAGGCTCCTTTTGTTTTGTTCAGGCCTCACCTATTTCAAACTAAATCAAGACATAGTTTGGTCAGAGAAAGCATTTTAATATGGCACATTGCTGAGCCCTGGCCTAGAAATTAGGGAGTCCCAAATTCGAGTTCTGTTGTAGGATTTAAGAAACTCACTTCTCTGGGTGCCAGGATTTAATAAAATGACAGAATTGGCCTAGATCAGGGATTCTTAATCGGGTCTATAGTCTCCAGATAGATTTCAAGGGGACTGTGAACTTGATGGGGGGAAATGACCTCTTTATTTTTACTGTAATTGATTTCCTTTGTAATCACATGCATTTTAAGCATTCCTTCCTTAGAAAGAATCCATAGGCCCTACTAGACTACCTAAGGGATCCAGAATGTGAAAAAGGTGAAGAATAATTAAATAATCACTAGGTTCCTTCCCAGTGAGAACAACGTAATTATCTCATCCACTTCATTGGGGTTAAGGATGCAATGCTCCATCATCTGGAATATTTCTAAAAAGAAATATTTGGACCTCCCTTCATATCAGAAAAATGTCTGATTTTTTTCCTTTTTCTTTTGTGGGGTGTTTACAATAGCTATTATTCACTTGGGTTAAATATTTGGTCATAGGCTTTGTGCTGTCCACTGGCCCTTCTCATGGAGCATCTGCAGTTTCTGTAAAATTCACTTCCAAATTCCTATTTAATTTCCTATGCTGATCTGTGATACATCAAAACCGTGATGCAGAACAGATAACTCTATAGGATACTAAATGTAAGGAACTGTTATTATGAATGTTGAGTTGGCTAGGCAGGGACTTTGATGAGTAGGTTCCATGACTGTCTATAAGGTCCAGCTCTGAGAGAGAAGAAGCTTTTTCTCCATCTCTAGATCTAACCTTAGCTCTGCATTTTCAAAGTTCCCTTTCTTTTTCCATCTTCGAGGGCCCCAAACAGAAACTAGCTCCCAGTTCAGAGGCCAAAAGCATAGTCTCCTCTCCTCTCCTCCCCTCCCCTTAGACACTGAGATATTACATTCATTCATCTCAGGCCTATAATTCCTTTCCTTTCCTTTCCTTCTTTCTCTTTCTGAGTCTCTCCAGGCTTTGACCAATGTAGAGGCTTCCCTTTGTGTTCCTTTCTCTTGTCTAGAGGTTTGGAGGGCACAGCTAATAATAGGAGCAGATTGTGTGTCCTCTAAGGCTTCCAGGAGGGGGCTGGGGGAGATGAAGGGGGGATTCATCAATCCCCGAAGGCCAATGCCCCATCATAGACACCCAGGCCCTACTCTGCCAGTCTGGGCCGGGGCACAGGTGCGCGACTGTCACAAAGATGAAAGAGACGTAATTAAGCTCCAATCAGCTGAGTGATTTGTTATCATAATGTAATATTTTCCCTCGGCCTCTTGATCCCAGAAATCCATCTATGTCAGGTAGTCACTGACAAGAAGAGCTCTGGACTCTTTCTTGGCTCTGGACCTCTCCCGTCCTACTGCCCCAGCCAGCCTGTGGCCCTATCTCCCCACAGCCTGAACTGTAGGGCCAGGTGGGGGCAGCGATGAAAGAATGGCATGACAAGGACCCAGGGCCTATTAAATCCATCCAGTCTGCCAGTCTGGCCACAGCAATGCCTCCTCCCCAAACCCCCAACCAAGCCCCTGCGAGTGATAATAAAGTCATTTTTCTAAGGAATGTTAACCTGGTAGACAGCATGAACGGGCCAGTCGGCTAATAGAGCTTCAGAAGGTGGACCCCTGGGGGTCTCAGACAATGTAGAAAAGCAGCATTGTCAGACAAGGTTTCACTGTGTCTGGGTGGGGGCTGGGGCAGAGGAACAGGGAGCCCTAATGACCCATTTTGCTGCATGTCGACGGCCTCAATGATATGATTTATATGGGAGTGGCTGAGCAGAGGAGGGCTTTCCTCCCACCCAGGCTGAGTTGAGCAAAGGGGCCCCATAGTCAAGTTTAAAAAGAAGGAAGAGCCTAATAAAACAGGGCCTCAAATGAGTAGAGCCCAAACTATTCAAATAAAGTGAAGTCAGGAGCAGTTATTTTGGGGCTGGCTCCTGAGTCAGCCTGTACTGGTCAGAAGCAAAACTAACCTCCAGAGGCATGTCCTGAGTTCTGAAGACAGGGCATTGGGTGTGGGGGATGGGGGGCAGTACTGTTCAGAAGGAGCACCCTCTTTTTACAGCTCAAGAACCAATCTTTTCCCCATTCTTCTCCCTCAAGAAAACCTCACACTGAAATCACAACAGCTCTCTCTTCCCTTTCTATGGATCTTATGCTCTCTTTACAACATCATAGAATATTAGAACTAGAAAGAACCTTGGAACTGGAAAGGACACCAAAGATCAGTGGAATGAGCTCTGGTGTGCTATATAATCAGAAGATCTGGATTCCAATTCCCATTCTGCTATCTGGGTGACCTTAAGCAAGTCACTTAATTTCTGTTGGTCTATTGTTCTCATCTGTGAAATGGGGTTTGGACTAGATGGACTCTGTGGTGCTACCTTACAATTCTAGGTCCATGATCTAGTTTGAGGGTCCATCATTTTGCCAGTGAGGAAACTGAGGTCCAGAGAAGGGAAGTGATTCAGCATGATATGCCTAGAGAATCTAAGAAATAGTGAATTCATGACAGAAAGAGGACTAGAGAACCCAGGTCTTCTGATTTCTAATTCAGACGCTTGCCTGGAATAGTTATAGCCCAGATTTGAATAGGCTGCAGGTCAAACTCATTTATCCATATTGACAGGTAGTATACCTCCCTTTCTAGAACAGAAAAAAAAAATTATTTCTCCTCTCCCACCACTTCTGTTTAGGTTTATATTTGTAGCTTTTATTTTATATCATCTACATTTCCCAATATAGTCTTTTCCCTTCCCTTCCCCAGAAGTCACATTAATGAAACCTTCAATCTAACAAAAAAAAATAGAAAAAGGGAAAAAGTTCAGTAAAGCTAACCAATACATCAAATATGTTTGATATTATATGTTGCATATCTGTGATCTTTTATCTATCAAAAAATCTCTAGTCTGTTTTTTAAATGTTTTCAATTTTTCCATAATTATATGTAAAGAGAGTTTTCCGTGTTCATTTTAAAAAAGTTTTCTCTAGGGACGGCTAGGTGGCGCAGTGGATAAAGCACCAGCCCTGGAGTCAGGAGAACCTGGGTTCAAATCTGGTCTCAGACACTTAATAATTACCTAGCTGTGTGGCCTTGGGCAAGCCACTTGACCCCATTTGCCTTGCAAAAACCTAAAAAAAAAGTTTTCACCCTCCCACATTTCCCTCCTTATGCCCTAAGATAGCAAATGCAATCATATTATACATATTTCCAAAAATGTACTGGGAGAGAAGAAAGACAAAAAGGAAAAACCACGAGAAAGAAAAAACAAAAAGCAAATTTAAAAAATGAAAAAAGAATGTTTTGATCTGCATTCAAACTCCATAGTTCTTTCACTGGAGATGGGTGACATTTCCCATCACAAATCTTTTAGAATTATCTTTATCACTGTATTGTGGAGAAGAATTAAATCTTTCATGGTTGATCATCATATAATGTTGCTGTTACTGTGTACAATGTTCTCCTGGTTCTCCACACTTCACTCAGCATCAGTATATATATGTCTTTGCAGGTTTTTCTGAAATCTGCCTGCTTATCATTTCTTATAGCACAATGGTATTCCATTACAAACATATACCATAACTCATTCAGTAATTTTCCAATTGATGACTATGCCCTCATTTTCCAATTCTTTGCCACAACAAAAAGAGCTGCTATGAATATTTTTATACATATGAATCTTTCCCCCTTTTTATGATCCCTTTGGGATATAGATCTAATAATGGTGTTCCTGGGTCACAGGGTATGTACATATATGCCTTTTGGGCATAGTACCAAATTGCTCTCCAGAATGGTTGTATTGGTTCACAACTACACCAACAATACATTAGAGTCCCAGTTTTCATTTTCTGTCGAATTAGCCACTATAATAGGTGTGAAGTGGTACCTCAGAGTTAAAAAAATTTATTTTCCTTGTATCCTGTCCCCTATAGCCATCATCAAAGAGATGGAACGAGCAAACTAGCCTAGTTGAAGCAAAAAGTCATCTGGAGGGAGACATTTATTCAAATTATGTTACTCCCCTGAGATTTGTTTGTTTGTTGCAAGGCTATGGGGTTAAGTGATTTGCCCAAGATCACACAGCTAAGTAATTAGTGTCTGAGTTGTATTTGAACTCAGGTCCTCCTGACTCCAGGCCTGGTGAGCCTGGTGAGCCCTTCCCCTGAGAGCTTGATGGAGGCAATACAGCAACCTGGGAGTCCCTGGGATTACAGTACACCCCACACTACCTGCCCTGCTTTCCAGACTAGCACCTCCAATCATCATTAAAGGAACTGCCCTCATAGAGACAGTACCTACCATTACAGCCACCGTCAATATCAAAAGTTAATACCACTTGCCCCTGACAAGCTATGTCTTCCAAACCCACCAGCAATGCTACCAACCTAGCTTGGGTATCGTGTTTGGGGCACAGACCTCATGGAGATGTGACCTGGAAACATGCCTCTATAGTTATTGAAACCCACAACATCTTTTTTCCTTCTGAATACCCCAAAATGAAAGTTCTTATCACCAAAGTCCTTGGAACCATCAAATGATTCAATAGCAGAAATTGACATGGTTTTATCAATGGGAAAGACCTTAAAGAAGGTGCATTACCATTTGTTTGACTACTACATTCTAAGGACCATTGGGCCTTTTTATCTGACCTACTCCTGAAAACTCTCTCTCTCTCTCTCTCTCTCTCTCTCTCTCTCTCTCTCTCTCTCTCTCTCAACACACCCATATACCAACTCACACATACACATACAAATGTGTATCTATATCTATATAAAATTTTCCTTCTTATATTTTGTCTTCCTTATTATAATGAGAGAGCTGAGGCTTTCTTGCTTTTTTAATTTGTATTTCCAATGCATTGGACAGTACTTTGCACTGTCTTTCATTCATTCAATTATGGGAAATGGTTTCACTTATCCCTTCTTTGATAGTATTATAATGGGATCAAACACTATCTTTTCCCACACTTTAAAATTTTTTTCTTAAATGTCCTCTTCTCCATAGCATATTTCTTTAGAGGTAAAATTTACATCATGCTCCAAAAAAGTCAGTCACTTCAAATAGTTCTGTGACAGAGGAAGGTTGGGGACTAGGAGGTGAGGAGTGGACCAGTATTTGTTTATCAATCTTTTTTCAGTCTGAAATTTTTTGACAGGAGAAAGAGTGTATTTTCCTCAACCCCCTTTTTAATCATTTGTCTGTTTATTTATTCAATCTATAAATGACACTGTATAAAAATAGCAACCCTTTCTCCCTTTCTGCTCCTATATATCCACTGCCAATTAAATTCAATTTGACAAACTTTGTGTTAAGTTCCTTTAATGTGCCAGTCATTGTGCTGCTAGAATAAAGGATTAAAAAAAGACAAAAAAGAATAGTCCCTATCCTCAAGGAGTTAACATTGAAAGTATGCAGTGGGAATCCAACAGATACATGGGCAAATTCAAAATATTTCCATAGTAATATGAAATAAATTTCAAGAGGGAGAGGATAGATGTCTCAAATTTAAGTAAAGGGAATGAGAGGATCTAAGATGGCCTAACACATCCATACATTCCATTGTATCTTCTTTTTAATATGAACATTACCCTTGATCCTGCTGAGTGTGGGAGATCCTGGGCCCATGGACAATGTTCATATCAAGTAGGAGGTTGGAGAGTTTCTCTGTGCTCTCAGATTCTAGGCTTTTCTAGTGTGATTAGACATATGATGCCTGTCTATTTCTCTACCCCTACCTTTTCTCCTTGACTGAGGACCAGCTCAGGATTTTGGCTATAATACTCATTTTATGATTTCTTTCATTTCTTTCAAGTGACTAGTGGAGTCTTTCAAATTCTACTTTGCCTTCTGATTCAATTTCTTCTTTACCTGGGAAATTCTGGCTCTTTTTTTATTATTGTTCAAGAGTTCCCTCAATCTCTTTAATTCACTCTCTGATCTGGTCTGTCTGTTGTACTTGCCAGAACTTTCTAGTCTAGCTCCTCCTAATGAACCATGTCATGTTCTTGTCTCTATCCTTGGATAACTGTTATTACCACAAATAGTTCACAGTTTCAATGGGTCCATGAGTTGTAGGAATACAGAGATCTGGAGCAGTTGTTTCCCTCTCCCATGGTTATAGATGGTGATGTTTGAATCTAGATCTTCTGATCCAAGTGTTGATGCTCATTCCACTACTACCTAAAAGAGCAGGTATGTCCAATCTGCCACCCGTGCAGCCCTCAAAGCCCATTCTTGAAACTCATGTCACATTTATTATTATACTTATTAGGGAATGTGAGTTACATTGTATTCATAAATATTAAATTCTATATGCAACATTTGACAAGCTTTTCCTTGGATAATGTGGCCCAGAAGAGTAAAAAGTTGTATACCCATGCCGTAGAATCTTTTTGGCTTTCTAGTTACCTTGTTCATACATTGGGAAATTTTCATCTAAGTTGTTACTGGTTCTACAGAACTTCTGGTTATCCTTGCTTAACCTTTTGTTTGTGACATTTTAATTACTTGTCCCAGAAATGAGCAAGAGGGAGAAACAGAGGGACAGAGTCAGAGAGAGACAGAAAAAGACAAAAGGAGAGAGAGAGACAGAGACAGAGACAGAGACAGAGAGACAGAGACAAAGAAACAAAACAGCCCCAAACAATGGGGATGAAATAGGTCTCACTCTCCCCCAAACAAAAACACCTATCTCAGAATTGCTTCTTGATGAAAGATTACAGAAAGTTTTTCTCCTAAGCTTCTTATCACCCAAGATGATGAGAGTTGAAATTTTATCTGCAATTTTCTTGTAGAAACGAATTTTTTCTCTTTTCTAGGGACTGAATTTTCTTTTCTTTCCTCTTTGCTCTGGGAGGTACCTAACTTTTCTAAACCACTGATATTCAGTTTAACATTTATTTAATCTTACTGTGTGTAGAGCACTGAGCTAGGCACTGGGAGTCATTAAAAATTTTGATAAGTGGTGAAGAAGACAAACATAACTGACAGAAATTAAGTGGCAAAAACAAAATGAAGTATATGAATATGAAGAAATATTACTTTGCTATAAGAAAAGATCACTGTAAAGAATTTATGTTCTTGGGTATTCTCTCCTTCAGGTTCTCTTTCTACCTGATTTACCGACTTCTCATCCTCAGTCTTCTTTGCTGGATCATCATCCATGTCACACCCACTAATAGTGGATGCATCTGATTGAGGCTGTGTCCTAGGCAGTTTATTTTTTTGTTCTATTTTCACTAGGTGATCTCATCTGCTTCCATGGATTCAATGATGGTTTCCATGTAGATGACTCAAAGATCTAAATATCAAATCGTAACCCTTCTCTTGACCTCCAATATGGATGTCCCAGGGGCATATCAAACTCAACATATTCAAATAGAATCAATTACCCTCCCCCCCACCAAACCTCTCTCCTCTTCTAAACTTCCCTATCCTTGCTGATCTTGATCAGCCAGAGATACATCTAGGGTGTTGTGTTCTACTTTTTACTCATATTCACCCTATATAACCAATCTGTTGCCAAATCTTGTCATTTTTATTTTGATAACATCTTTGACATCATCTTCTTTCCATTTATGTGACCCTTTTATGGGTCCTTACCATCTCTTACCTAGACTAAGACCATAGTTTTCTGATTAGTTTCCGTGACTCAAGTCTCCCTTCATTCTGGCTCATCTTCCACAAGGCTATTAATGGTATTTATGACCATGGCACACTATTGATCCAGTAAATTTCTAGTGGTTCCCCATTATCTCCAGGATCAAATAAAACTCCTTTGGCATTATTTACAACATGATCCCTTCTTATCTTTCTAGTCATCTCACTTAGTATTCTTCTCTACTCTTGTTATTTAATAGTTTAATCATGCTCCTTGCAGCAATTTACACATGATGTTCTTAAACTAGTCTCCAAGCCTTTGTACTGGAATGAACTCCCTCTCCTATGTCTGGAATGAACTCCCTCTCACCTTCTTGGAATCCCTCATTTCCTTCTAGACTCAGCAAAAATTACCAACTTTCCCCTGCAGCCTTTGCTGGCCACTTAGATTGCTAGTATCCTCTCTTCCAAAACTGCATTTTTGCATAAATTTTGTGTAAATAAATAAATAAATGTATATGTTTGTAGAAATATGCACACAAATTATATATATATATACATATATATATATATATGTTTGTGTGTGTGTGTGTGTGTGTGTGTGTGTGTGTGTGTGTATGCATATGTTATCTCCCCCATTAGAATATAAACTCCTAGAGAACAGGAATCATTACACCTTTGTCTTTGTATCCCCAGTGCTTAAGAGTGCCTAGCATATGATAAGCACTTTTAATATGTGCTCTTTGATTGATTGATTGATTGATTTCAGAAAAACATGAAAAAATATATGAACTGATGAGAAATGCATGAGCAGAACCAGGAAGCAATATATCTACAATGACATAAAAGGAACTGGCTACTATATCATTAAAATAACTATATTTGGCCCCAGAGAAGCATTGAAAAAAATGTACCTCCTTCCCTTCTTTGCAAAAGCAAAGAATATTAAAATTTGAAATATTGCAAAAATGTCAAACTCAAAATACTGGTTAATTTTGCTGAGCTACTTCTCTCTCTCTCACTCTCTCTCTCTCTCTCTCTCTCTCTCTCTCTCTCTCTCTCTCTCAATGGTTTGATTGGTGAGACCTCTTTGGAAATGAAGATGATTTAAAAATGAAAGCTGCCAATAAGAATTTTTTAAAAGAAACAAAATAAAAAGTAAGAAAATGGAAGCACTGACAAACAATGGTAAAAGAATCACCACCATCATTACCACCACCACCAACATCATCGTTGTCATTATTTGTCATCATCATCCCAGGGCAGATAGGTGACACAATGGATGAAGAGCCAGCCTTTGAGTCAGTAAGACTAATTTTCTTAAGTTCAAATCTGGTCTTAGAAACTTATTAGCTGCCACCCTGGGCAAGTCACTTAACCCTGCTTGCCTCAGTTTCTTCATCTATAAATAAATTGGAGAAGGAAATGACAAACTACTCCAATATTTTTGCCAATAAGACTCCAGAAGGGGTCTTGAAGAGTCAAATATGCCTAAAAAATGACTGAACTGCAAAAAATAATTAAATACCAACAAAAACTATGATTTTTGCATTTTTGAATTTTTGATTCTATCCAAGCCCTTCATGGAGAGGTCTGCCATGTTTTCTGGAAAGAAGACTATAACCAAGATAAAGAAAATGGCAATTCCATTTAACCAGAGTTTATTAAGGACCTGCCTACTTTATTCAGGGCACTGTGCTAAACAGGCTTTATGAGTAGGAAGTAACTGGAGATTTCTATATGCAACCATTCAGTCTAGAAAAAAGTCCTAGAACCCTAGAACTCTATAAGTGATAGGAATCAGAATTTACATTAGAACACAGGCCATTAGAGTTAAAAGGAAACTTAGAGATGTTCAGTCTCATGATGTTTTGTATAGATTCATTAAAGAGGACAAAAATCATAGGATCATAGACTTAAAGATGGATCTAATAAGTACTTATGAAACTCTTACTGTATGTCTAGATCCAAGCTACACTCAAGAAGGGACATGGGAAAAGACCTGCTCCTTGCCATGAGAACTTTAAAATCAAATTTGGAAGAGAGCACAGAAAATAATTAAGAGTGACAGCATTAATTTGAAGGAAATAACAGTGGATTTGGAGTCAGAGGGTCTATGTTGGAATTGTTTCTACTATGTAAGCATACTTTGCTCTTATTGGCTCTATGATCTTGGGAAAATCACTTCTATGAGCCTCAATTTCCTCAGCCGTAAAATGAAAGTGATAATAATTGTACTATCTACCTCACAGAACTGTTTTGAGGCATTCATATACATGTAGGCTAGTATAAGGCAAGACAATATAAAACCCAAGACTAGAGTATGTGATCAAGGACATGTATCTGGTAGGAATTCAGAGAAAAGAGAGAACTGCTTGGACTGAGAGGGGTCAGGAAATCCTTCACTGGCGGAGTGGGACTTAAAGGGTTAATAGACAATGGTTAGATCAGAGAAAGGACAGGTATCTTAAGGGGAGGAAAATTCATGCACAAACTGTAATTAAAAATGTTATTATTTTAGCCCTCATTGACTATTTTCTGAGTAGATGTTGCATTTTATAAAGATGAATTAGATATTCTCCTTCACCAAGAGCCAAATCTTCCTATGATCTGCTTGGTCTCTTGGGTAGGTTAGGCAATCTAAACCCTAACTCTGCCCAGCAATACAGATATAGAATTGTTTTAAAATGCCCTGGAGAACTGAGGGTGGGGAAGATGCTTCTGTTCAAAACAGCACCTCTAGACGTCAGCTGAAACATTAGTCTGAAAGGGGTAAGCAGAAGAAACCAAAGAACACAAGGATTTCCCACCATGAATCTCATCACTTTAATAACTTGGTAGTCTGTGGGAGGGGTGATTTCTCTTGGAAGCAAATGCATAGTCTACATATGATAGGTAGGAACAGAAGAAACAACCAGTCAGGCAAGCCTGTTGGGTAGTGAGGAAATAACATACCAGCTAACTCAGATTGGGTTACTGATAACATGATAGATAAGGTACACAGCTCCCATATTCCTTATGGGATTTGGAGGACCTAAGTCTGGAGGGTGGAGGTGGGAAAGGGTTTGCTACAGAGAAGCCAACTTTTCAACATTGGAGATTGGCGGGCAAAGACACCAAGTCCTAGGGTCTTACCAAAAGAAAAAACTTAACATTTGATGGTGCTTTGGAGTTTACAGAATCCTTTCCTTACTTTGAGGGGTCTAGTTATTCTCTTTTTTACAAATGAGGAGACAAAGGCTTAGAGAGATGAACTATTCCAAGGATCATATAGGGAGGGTATAATAGCAAAAGAATTCCTTTTGATGGGGATTCAGTAAACCTATTTTTTATAACACAATACCTTTAGGCAGAGTCTATATCTGTCATAATATATGTGTTTGAAGTCACAGGCTTTGCCCAAGTGGGAACTACTTCTACATTTCTGCTGCCTTTGTTATTCTAATGCATTCATTCTGAAGTGATATACCCAAAGTCCCAAAACCAGTTAGTAAGAGAACCAATAATGGGAGTTGGCTTTCTTAATGTTCTGTTCAGGGCTCTGTCTACTACAGCGTTCACAACTTCTGGACCCAGGGCTCCTGGAATTAATGCAAAACCAGATATACATACTAAACATTGATATTTTGACTATTTAGTGTCAATAGAGTATGCAATTTACAACAGTAGAATAAATAAGGAAACACACCCCTTACAATGGACTACATAGTAGATATTCTATATTTAAATATTGCTATTTTCAAATAAATGCAGACGCTGTTTTGGGGAGCAAAATTCAAATGTGTTCGAAGATCTTACTGATTTTATAATAGCCTTCTGTCATGGAGGACATCTTTAGTCAATGGATACTAATAGGACCACAATTGTCTTGAATCTGAGAAATTGTTTCATGTTAAAAAAATAAAAAAAGTTTTCCTAATTTGAAAAAGTTGGGAACATTGCATATTATTTTAAAGAGGCCAAAGTCTGACTCCTTTGGAATGTAAACTCTTAGAATATTGTGTCAATCAATTATATTAATTATTATTCAGTAATTTAAGGTTTGCAAAGTATCTTACAAATATTCCATTTGATCCTCATAGCAATCCTGTGAGAAAGGTGTTATTATCATCCTCATTTTACAGAGGAGGAAGTTGAGGTTGAGAGAGATTATGTGACCTAATGAGTCACATAGCTATAAGGATCTGAGGCTGGATTTGAACTCCTGGAGCAAGTCCTAGAGCAAATCCTACTGTACCCTTAAATATTAAGTTTATCAAGGTCGTATTCGAAAGGAAACAGGAGGAGCTATACTAGAGAGGTTGCAGATAGCCATTGTGTGCTGTGTGGAAGAGGTGAATGAAATAGGTCCTCAAGCCTGAGTAGCAGAGAGCAATTCAATTCAATTCAATTCATTTTTATTAAGCATCTACTGAGTGTGGGAAGCTCTGTGCTAGGTGAGATACAAAGTCTGATAAAGTAGGTTCCCAGTCCTCTTGGAACTTCTAATAGAGAGAGATAAGACACAAACACAGATAAACATTATGCAAATATTACAAGATAAAGGCACTGGAGAGGTACAAAGTGCTCCTGAGTCCAAGGTGGAAGGACATGACTAATTGGGTGGATGAAAGAGGTGGCATATAAAGGACAGGTATGAATTCCTCAGTTTGACAGAGGTTATGTGAGCAAAGTCAGGAGAGTAAAAGGGCATATTGGGAAACATCACTGATCTATAGATGAAGGGAATCTCAGAAAACATCTAATCCAGCCCCCTCATTTTATAGTTGAGGAACCAGAATATCACAGACGTTAAAGTGACAGACCCAAGATCACACATCTAATAAGTCAAAATTAGGATTTGAATCCAGGCCCTTCGACTCCAGAACCAGGGCTCTTCCCACTATATCCAGGATAATCCCACTTGGTTAGAGGTATAGTGAGTGAAGATAAATTTTTCATATTAGTTAACCTCTACACCAGGCATCCTCTTGTTGATAATGATGATGATAATGATGATAATGATGATGTTTGTCCTTAGTTCTCGAAGAAGACCATAATATCAAGGAGGTGATGCTATGACAAGTAAGCAAATTGAATTTTTTTGTTTTGTTTTTGCAAGGCAATGGGGTTAAGTGACTTGCCCAAGATCACACAACCAAGTAGGTATCAAGTGTCTGAGGCTGGATATGAACTCCAGGCCTGACTCCAAGGTCAGCGCTCTATTAATTGCGCCACCTAGCTGCCCTAACCCTCTTGGTAATAAAAGGATGACATTGTTCACATGAGGATAAGCATCCTAATTTTTATTTTGTTTTGTTTCTGACTAGCTAGTACTGTTCTAACTCCCTTGTTCCCCGAGCTTCTCAGGGCTCCCCAAAATGAGGGCCCCAAAGTGATTATCCTCAATTTATCAGAGCCTAAAAATGGCTCTGCCAGGCTGTTTTCTAAGCAGTGATTAGCACACTGCTTAATGAACGGCCCATTGTTATCAGAGATGCAATCAGCTGGCTGTAGCAATTTTTGTGTGCGGCTGTTCGAGCATCATCTTTGCTTCCAGGAAGAGGCCTCTTGGCCAGATAGACAGGGTAACACATCCTTATTTGCATAGGCCCTTAGGAAGGAGGCTGGCTCTATAGAAAGAGTTCTGGGCTGGGAATCTGGAGACCTAAATGCCAGGCATGATTTTCTCTCTAATTTTTAGCTGGGCTACCTCAAAAAAAGAGGAGAGATTGGGGGGAAAAGAGAGAGAGAGAGAGACGGAGAGGCAGAGAGAGACAGAGAGACAGAGATAGAGACACACAGAGACAGAGACTGAGAGACAGAGAAGCAGAGACAGAGAGACCAACAAAAACACACAGAGAGACCTATGTTTGCTGTGACACTGAACAAGAAGTCACGTAGCCTTAAAATTTGTAGAGAAATTGAAGACTTCCATTGGGACTGAGTTTCTGTATTTGAGTTACCTATAGTGATAAAATCAAAGGTCTTAACCTCTGTCTCACCTTGAGAGCTGCATTTCTTTCTGGGCTATACATTTTAGAAGACGATATCAAAGCCCAGAGTTAGTTAGGAGACTTAACCAGTATTACACAGTAAACATCAGAGGTACAATTTGGACCCAAGTCCTCTGACCCCATAGCTAGGAGAGAGTAGAAGGCAATTCTTACCAATCCAAGGGGAATAAATCCCTAAAAGTACATTTTGGGTGACAAGTGAGATTTGCTCTGGGTATGGGGGATTTGTGGGTTCCCCCCCAAACCATGTGATATCATGCTCTATTCAGCTGAAGCTGAATATTGGAAGGATCTCCAGGTGTTTCACAGCCTTCTCTAAATCCCCAGGGAACCTCCCACACCCCCCACTGAATCTGGATTTCCAGCCGAGGTTGGTGCAATTCCTCAGGATGTGTGCAGGTCTGAAAGCCCCACAGACAAAAGCAGAGCAACATGAGTGAGTCATTTTCTTGGATGAGTTAGAATTTCCCTTCATTTCCCCTTCAAAACACACTAATTAAACGGACATTGTCTTGTCAGCTGATTTCGATAAAAAAAAAAAGATGGCAAGACAAGTGATTATGTATATTGTAAAAATCACTGAGTAGACACCACCCACCAACTTAGACAGTCTGGGTGCCATGTTTCTCCATCCATCAGAGGAATTGTTGGGTTGGTTTTTCCTGATTGCTTTCCAGTTGTAGCCTTAACTGGGATACTGATAAAATTAGCAAGCTGCTCATTAGCTTCTCTTCATTTCAGGCTGCTTTCCTATGCATCCTGGGCCTCCCCTGTCACTAGGAGGATTCAGAAAGAGAAGAATTTTTAAAAAAATCTTCCAAAAGCTGTTCTGTTCTGCCATACCCTGGAGTTTCCTTGATAGCTGGTTGACTTGGTCTGAGGTTATCCTTTTTCTTCCTTTCTCTTGCAGAGGTGGTAGAGCAAAACTTGTGGAATTAGATTCTATATTATGGTAAGCAGCTGAGGAAAAGGTCTCAAGTCCATGTGAACTGGCAATGTTCATTCTGACAACACTATTGTCTCTTGTGCATTCTTCTATCAAGATACTACATCAGCTTGATGAGAATCTCGCACATGTATTTTTGGGGGAAAATGGGAGGGAAGAAATGGAGATAGGACTTGATTGGCTAGTAAGGAGTGAACCTAAACCTGAAACCTGGTCCAGAGATCTTAATTCTCCATCACTGAGTAATGTTCTGCATCAGTAGTGGTCCAAAAACGCCTCTAATTTGGGGGGTTTTCTTTGAGACTCATATCACTCTCATTCCTTCTTTTCCTGCCTATCACTCTCTTTTCTGAAAACACTTATGCCTGGAATTTTCCAGCTAGAAATTTGTCTAACGTTGACAGGGCTATCACTCCCTGCTCACTTCCCAGCACCTCCCTTCTTGTGATATTGGAGATAAATAACCAGTCAATTTTGCCTGAATGAGAATTGCATCATCACCTCTAGTCCTTCCTCTAAAGCATTTAGCCCTCACTGGCATTCCCAAGTAGCCCATGAAAGATCATCATGGGCTTCACTACACTGAACCACATGAGCAACAAGAGCCTGGATTAACTTGCATGTGCCAAGACCACAGGGCAGGCTCTCCAAGGATCATCTGTCATTTCCTCTTTCTACTGTAGAATGAAAATCATTGAATCAGATTAAGGTCTAGTGATAGTCCCTTTTTTTTTAGGTTTTTGCAAGGCAAATGGAGTTAAGTGGCTTGCCCAAGGCCACACAGCTAGGTAATTATTAAGTGTCTGAGATTGGATTTAAACCCAGGTACTCCTGACTCCAAGGCTGGTGCTTCATCCACTATGCCACCTAGCCACCCCTTTTGAAGACTGGGAAATGTTTTTTTTTTTGTCCCTCTGTGATTAAGTCCCATGGGTAGTTTTTGCCTAGATTCTTTCTTTCTTTTTTTCCTACCTTCCTTTCCATTATTTATTTAAACCATTCATTAAAAAATCAAATTCTTTCTCCCTCCTGCCCCTCACCTACTTATTGAGAAGACAAGTAATATTATATCAATTATATACATGAAAACATGTAAAACATATTTTATTTTAACTATATTACCAAAAAAAGAAAAAAAAGAAAGTGGAAAAAATTATACTTCAATTTGCACTCAAAGTTCATCATTTCTCTCTCTGGAGATAAAATGTATTTTTCATCATGAGTCCTTTGGAATTGTCTTGGATCATTGTTTTAATCAGAGTATCTAAGTTTTTTCATAGTTATCATTATAATATTGCTGTTAATATGTATAGTATTCTCTTGGATCTGATCACTTCATTTTGCATCAATTCATGTAAGTTTTCCCAGATTTTTCTGAAGCCATTCCTCTCATCATTTCTTATAACACAATCATATAGCATAACTGATTCAGTCATTCCCCAATTGATGGGCATACTTAAGTTTCCAGTTTTTTGCCACCACAAAAAGAGCTACTATAAATATTTTTGTACATATGGATCCTTTTTCCTCTTTCTTTGATCTTTTTTGAATAACAGACCTAATAGTGCTTTTGCTACATCAAAGAGCATACACCATTTTATAGCCCTTAAGGTCTAACTCCAAATTGTTCTTCCTGGAGTTTTTCTTTTTTTTTCCTTTCTCCTATTCCCTCAAACCTTGGATCAGTCCTATGGTGATCTCATCCTATAAGTTCAATTATCACGATTATGGAGGATGATACTGAATCTACATAGCCTTCACTTTTTTCCTAAGTTGCTGTCCTGTACCTCAAGCTCTGTGTTGGACATCTCTACCTAGTTGTTTCCTAGTCATCTCAAACCCAACATATCCCAAATGGAATTTCCCTCTTTTTAAATTTTTTTTCCAAAGATTTTATTTATTTTGAGTTTTACAATTTTTCCCCTAATCTTGCTTCCCTCCCCACCCCACAGAAGGCAATTTGCCAGTCTATATATTGTTTCCATGGTATACATCTATCCAAATTGAATGTGATGAAAGAGAAATCATATCCTTAAGGAAGAAAAATAAAGTATAAGAGACAGAAAAATTACATAATAAGATAATGGGTTTTTTTTTCTAAATTGAAGGTCTTTGTCTTTGGTCTTTGTTCAAACTCCACAATTCTTTCTCTGGATACAGATGGTACTCTCCATCACAGATAGCCCAAAACTGACCCTGATTGTTGCACTGATGGAATGATCAAGTCCATCAAAGTTGATCATCACCCCCATGTTTCTGTTAGGGTGTACAATGTTTTTCTGGCTCTGCTCATCTCGATCAGCATCAGTTCATGCAAATCCTTCCAGGCTTCCCTGAATTCCCATCCCTCTTGGTTTCTAATAGAACAATAGTGTTCCATGACATACATATACCATAGTTTGTTAAGCCATTCCCCAATTGATGGACATTTACTTGATTTCCAGTTCTTCGCCACCACAAACAGGGCTGCTATGAATATTTTTGTACAAGTGATGTTTTTACCCTTTTTCATCATCTCTTCAGGGTATAGACTCAGTAGTGGTATTGCTGGATCAAAAGGTATGCACATTTTTGTTGTCCTTTGGGCATATAGAATTTTCCGCTTAAGAACCTTTCCTCTTAACTCTTAGTCTATGTTGCTAACTTCCATCTTCTATCTGGGACACCATGGTCAACCAGCCATTCAGATTTGCAAGCTAGGAATCCTCAACTTCACAGACTCTTACCCCTAACACTCCCTCCTCTCAAATTTGCCAAAACAATTGATTCTACTTCCTCAACAACCCTCACATTTGACTATTTCTGTACTTATATATTTATAATGCCACAATCTTGCCATCTCAGACCTGAGTTGTTGCAATAGCCCCAGAATTGGTCTTTCTCTTTAAGTCTTTCTCCACTTCAATCCAAGCTCAAGAGAGCTGCAATGGATATTTCTTAAGTATAGATTGTACCATGTTACTCTGTTCAAAAAAACCTGCTGTGTTTTAGTTTCTGTAATGAAATAGAAACTCATCCCTTTGGCATCTTTTTATTTATTTGTTTGTTTGTTCATTTATTTATTTATTCATTTATTTATTTGTTTGTTTGTTTATTCATTCATTCATTCATTGATTCATTCATTTTTAGTTTTTGCAAGGCAGTTGGGTTAAGTGGCTTGTCCAAGGCCACACAGCTAGGTAATTATTATGTGTTGAGATTGTATTTGAACTCAGGTACTCTTGACTCCAGGGCTGGTGCTCTATCCACTGGGCCACCTAGCTGCCCCAATCCCTTTGGCATCTTAAGAACTTTTTACAATTGAGCCTTGGATTGTGGTCCTGCTGATTAAGATGATTCTCTTTTTATGCCTTCTATCCCCTACCTAAATTAGTTCACTTATTATCCCTGGTATGCGATATCCATCTCTCACCTCTGTGCATTTGCCTAGGCTGTTCCCTGGGCCTGTAGGGTTCTCCCTTATCTTCTCTGCCTTTGGAATCCTTTGTTCCCTTTAAGTATCAGGCCAATGCTGCTTCCTTCAAGGGACTTTATTCCTCCATGTGTGTTTGTGCTACCCTATTCTCTTCTAGCACCATACATTTATTTTGTATCCATATTAACTCATTTGTGAATCTGTTGCATCCTCTTGGTAGAATTTAAATAATCTGAGGGCAGGGAGTATTTTACTTCTGAAATTTTATCTCAAGGGTCCATATAATACCTGTTATATAGTAAGCAATTAATAATTGATTGATTGATTAATACCATTATTAATTGATGGCTTAATTAATTCAATTATTGATTGATTAAAGTAATTGCCCCAAAGGAATCATGTGGCTATGGGGAAGGGGAAATGCTATTTTGTCAGAGGTGAAAGAAAATGATGTCTTTGGTGAGGAATCCACCAAGTGATAGGCCATGCTCAGCAAAAACAGTGAAAGGTCATCAAAGAAAGGACTGACCATCCCCAGGTGATCCAGTTGAGTATATGGCAGCAGTTTCCAAAGGCTATATAGCCTATGAAAAAGACTGTAAAAGGAGTGAGGGGTAGTGGAAGATGAGCTTGGTTTTGGAACCAGAGAACCTGGATCCCAGACCAACTTACTCCCTAAGTTTTTAAATGGGACCTGAAAGAAGCCAGGGATGGAAGGAGTCAAGTTGTAAAGAGTTTACATAACAAACAGGGAGGTTCAGATTTTATCCTAGAGATAATAAAAAACCATTTGAATTTAATGAGTAGAAGGGGACATGGTCTTTTAGGAAAACCATTGGTTGACCATCAGAAAACAAATTTAAAACCTGCTTTCCCAAATATCTTCCTGCCTCTCTCACTTTAGACCTTCACACTGTTGTCTTGCTCGTGAAGTCTAGTTCCTAATGGGTCATTCCCTATTCAGAACAACCTTTAATGGTCTAAGATCAAACTCATCTTCCTAGTCTTCAGAGATTATCCTCTTCCTGTCTCCATATCTGGTCACCCTATTTCTGCAATTTCCTTCAGTAAATTTACTGTAACATAGCATCATGAAAAAAGCACTTGACTTGAAATCAGAGGCATCCTGAGTTCCAAGCATCAAGTCCCAAATCCTAAATTCCAAGCATCAGGTCTCAAATCTACTAAGAAATAGATTTAGTAAGAGGTCTCCTTTATTACTAAGATTCTGGGTAAGCCACAACCTCTGTCTGTTTTACTCATCTGTAAAGTAGGAATAGGACAACTAGGTGGTGCAGTGGATGGAACTCTCAGTCACTTTTGATGTGATCCCAGGAAAGTCTTTTAACCCTGTCTGCCTCAGTTTCCTCTTCTATAAAATGAATTGGAGAAGAAAATGGCAAACTGCTTCACTATCTTTGTGAAGAAAATCCTAAATAGGATCATGGAGAATCAGGCACAACTGTTGAACAGTAACAACAACAATATGGGAATAATAATGTCACTCACATCCCAGAGTTGTTGAGAAAATAAAATGAGATGACATATGTAAAGAACTTTGAAAATCTTAAAGTTCTAGGTAAATGCCATTGTTTTATCCTTTACTTTGCTTGGGCTCTGAGGACAGATCATGTTTGACACCAAAAGGAGAATATTAAGCACCTTGCCTGGAAAGACTGAGAAATAAAATGAAAGAACACTTCATAGGATAGTAGAAAGAATACTGAATTTAGTATCCTCAGTTCAAATCTCCATTGAAGATGAAGGGGTCAGGAATTCAGTGGAGCAAGCAGCAGAGAAAATGAATTTGGCACAGTGACTATTCTTTTTCTACTCACTTATCTCTTTGGAAGAATAAAAGATTAAAAACTACAGAATCCAAATTCTCAGAACTGTTTCATAATTATTAGGCAAATAGCCTCTACCTGGTTCGTTGTCCCACCATCAGAGAACAAAGAAGAATAATGTCTTAGAGAGCAGACATCCGTATCTAAACAGAGTAGCATCATGCCAGCAGAGAAGCATTCTGGAGCCCTTAGAAATGACTATGAAACCATTCATGCAGAACCATTCAACATGACATTCCTAGAAGACCTCAGTGACCCCACAGTGTCCTAGGTGTGAGCTGCATCTCCTGGCCGCACACTTTCTCTAAAAGTGCAGGCATGCCTTGACCACGTGATTTTCCAAGTTGTTTTTCTCCATTGTGTTCTGTACATGCACCTACCCTTCTCACTGATGGTGTGTACATTTGTGGGAGAATAGATTTACAGGGGAAATGTTTAGTTGATACCTTTCTTCCAAAACATTTCATTAAATGCCTTGGTTTTGAAGTAATTTTATCTTCTGATTGACTACTAAGATAAACAGGTTTATAGAGTTTTAGTGGAATATAGACCCACTAAGAACCTTAAACATGGGGTAGATGTCTGCTGGGGAAATTGGGAGGGATGCTACAAAATTGGGGAGAGATGTTACCTAAGTACTCTGTGAAAAGGCAATAAAGCATCGAGGCAAACTAGAGTTCTTTCTATTTCACAAAAGGAAAAACCTGATGCATAGACCTATTGAGTGACTCTATAAACTTCGGAGTGCTTCCAGAAATAAAATTAGAAATTCAAGAGTACACAGAGGCCACAAGATGATACAACTGAAGGGTTTTGTGGGATTGTATGTGAGAATGACTGCATGTAACTCCAGCCAGTCCCCACTAGCTGTTGATTGGATGTGCATTTCCAATCTATTCAATGAAAGACAATGCTTTTGTTGAGAAAGACATTCTTAATTATAATTCCCTGTTAGATTCAAGTGGATGAGTCAGGAGAAAGTCTTTTGCTGCTGGGCACCAAGGCTAAGGGATGCATCATTTGCTTATCCTCCTTCCTCTCTGTGTGGTCCACATTTTCAGCTTCCCCAAACATCCTCATTGCTGGCAAAGTATGAATTTAAATAACAAAAAACAAAAACACTTGAGCCAAGAACTGAGTTTCTTGTGGCAGAACTATTGACTTCTCTGATTTACAACCTTTGTCAAAAAAAAAAACCCAACCCATTTTAGACTGTGTCATGACTGTCAAGATATATTAGTCCCCTCATTGGCCATTTAATAGCTGGCATTTCTCAGGAGTCCACAGAAAAGATGATGAAAATGATGGGTTCCAATAACAGCTAGTCATGTCTCCTATAGATACTTAATGAGAGCCTCCATTTTATTTCTTGATCTTTGTAGTTTGATTTGTACTTTGACTTTTACCCTGCCTTCTCCTCAATCATCTTTCTTCTTCTGGCTAAAATTCCATCATCATATCTCTATTGTACTGAGTTATACATTGACCAATCCCTCCAAGTTTTCTTCTAATTCTGTGATTGATTCTCTGTTTATATCTAAATACTCATTGGTACCCATTAAATATTCTCAGTCCTGTTGGTAAATACAGAAATAGAAGACACGGCCCCGATGTGGTCCTAAGATTTTCTCAACAAGTGAAGTTCAAAAAGAAAAATCATTCCATTGTTGAAGAAGCATTTATCTATCAAATGTCCTAGTTTCCACTTAACAATTTAAGATTTGCTAAGTGCTTTGCAATGTTATTTCATGTGACCCTTACAACACCTCTGTGAGGAAGGCACTCCCCCCCCCCCCCCCCAAGCCATTTTACAGATGAGGAAACTAAGACTAAGAGAAGTTGAGAGATTTAGCCAGGATCACCCAGTTAGGGAGTATCTGAGACAGGATTTGAATTTTAGGCCCAGGATTCTATCCACTAGTTGTATTTAGGGCGACATTCACATACCAGATAGAATGCAAACCTCATGAGTATAGAGAATACTTCATTTTTGTCTATCTGGTATACAATCTTTAAAAAACAATTTTCACATGGATTTTCTCATTAAATCATTATCATATCCTCCTGTGGTATGACAGAAGAGCCCAGTCGTTCAGAAACAGAGCCAAGTTTAGAACTCATTTCCTTTAAGTGGGAATTCTCTTCAGGAGTGACTTTTTACTCAAATCTCCTTATTTTGGATCAAGTCTAGTTCCCCAACAACTCAGGGGAGAGGAAATTGAGTTGAAACTTGTCTTGATCTTTTGACTCCTGCCTGAGTCTCTTCTCCACCTGTATCTCTGTCTGCATTTCTCTCTATTAATATGAGATACATTTTGTAGCAGACTTGAAGACAGGAAGACTCCGGGTAAAACATCCTGTGTTAAAAGCATGGTAGCTATTTCGGGGTTCCTGAACAATTCGATTGGAACAGGAGCCTCACAACTCCCAGTCATTTTAAAGTTCCTTTTGGGAATAATATGTGAATTTAGATATCTGTGGAAACTGCCATGCCCCCCAATATTACTTCTGTTCCCCACTCATTAGAATTCCACTAATTAGAAATTCACTTAACAAGCATTCAGTTATCCCCATAGAACAGGTTTGTCCATCATTCTAGTTATGAGGCTTGCAGATATAAAATCTATAGGTAAACTTGAGGAAATCTGGGCCAAAAAGGATGTGAAAGGTGGGAGGGTGAGGAGTAAAAAAGATGGTTACCATGCAGATTCCAAAATCATGGAATTTTAGTCATAGAATCTCAATCTTAATCATAGAATCAAATTACATTCAAAATTAAAAGGAAGCTTAGAGGTCAATTAGCTCAACTTCCTCTCTGTATCTACAAGTTGACCATAACTATCCATCTAACCCTCTGCTTGAATACTTCTAGTAATGAGGAATTTACTATGTATTGAGAGAATCTGTTCTTCTATTGGACACTTCTAATAGCTGTAAAATTCCTCCTTATATGGAATTTAAATCAGTATTTCTTCCTGAAGTTTCCACAAGGTTATGTAGAACTTCATGAAATATGATTGAACCTTTAGCTTTTGACATATATATATATATGCATATTTATGTAGAGAGAGAGATCTTATCCCTTCCTTTCTCTTCCACCCCCTTCTGTTCCCTTTCACTCCCTTCCTTCCCCTTTCCAAATTTTCAGTTCTTTCAAATGATCCTCCAAAACATAATTTTTATCTCTCCATCATCTTTTCCTTCTTCTTTGGGACATGCTCCAACTTGGCATTATCCCTCCTAAAATGTACAAAGGAATGAATTAAGAAAACATTTATTAAGTTTTTATTATTTACCAAGCACTAGAGATAAAAATAAAAAAGTGAAGATAACCCCTGCTTCCCAAAAAGCTTACATTCTAATGAAGGGACAACACATTTAAGGGAGTGGTGGCTAGGGAGGGCAATTAGATTTGAAAAATTATAGAGCTGCTGAATGAAACTATAAAAGAGCAGACTGACACATTCTTTCCAGGAGCAAGAATCGAGTTGATTTGATTATGGCTCTAAAAAGGATGGAGGAAGGGGGGAGCAGAGGGTATAGCTAAGAACAGCAGAATAGCAGATGTCGGTAAGATGGTTAGAGGATGATGTGAAGCATGGATGAAAATGGGTCTAGCTGGATGTGAAAGGTGAGTGAGGCTACCATTAATCAGGTAGCAAGGTCCTAAGGGAAGGGAGGGAAGGGGGGTAAGGGAAGAAATATTTATTAAATCTCTGCAATGTATGAAGAATTCTGCAAAGCCTTTTACATATATTAATTCATGCCCTAGCATAAGAATTCTCAAGATTAAGGGGTTAAGTCCCACCAAGGCTTGCTTTCTAGAATCTAGAAGGCCTAGTAGAAAGCAAAAAGTGACTATGACAAAAAGACAGTAGTCTGGAGACCTTCCTTGTGCGGTGGACACTAGGCTTCTATGAATGCAACAAATAACTTCTGTGCTCACCTGAATATCCTAGCCTGTAGAACCAGACACCAGAACTCTCTATGAAATAAAGCATTTGGGTCCTCTCTGAGATCATGGAAATGGCATGGGCAAAGGGGCTTGAGGACTGACTGTTCACTAATAGAAATTCCTGCTCCCCAACCCCCAACCCTGTGCTAGATTACAGTGTGTGGAGGTGTGAGAAGAGATTATAATTCCTGCCTTAAAGGAGTTTATAGACTGGTTTAGCAGAGTGTTTGGTACAAAGTGTTGTTTAATAAATATTTATTGAATGAAAAACTACTTAATATACCAGGGAAATAAATTGATGTAAATCTAGAGTGAGTTGAAGTGGTCCTACTATAAATCCTATCAAGTTTCATTGCTACAATTAAGGTTTTCTTTCATCAACCATACCACTCCTATCTCCTTTAGGGTTCAAAGCAAAAGTTCAAGATGGGAAGCCAAATTTAAGGAAGAAAAAATAGGCTAAATAAAGAAGGCCTTCCTTCTTTCTTTTCTGCCTGCCTCCCCAGTTAAGGGAGAAATCCAAAATCCCTATATGCTTCCAACTTCTTCAATAGGCACATGAAACATTTAGTAGACAGTGAGTAGAAACTTTTCGCACCTGTTTTATTATATTTCCCCTTTCTTTCTCTCTGTCTGGAAGCTTCACACTGATAAGTAGTCATGACCTCGGCAGTGGAGTGCATCAGCTATATTTCCCAAATATCAGCAAATTGTGAGCGAGAGAGATATGCTAAGGGCCTGCACTGTCCAAGCCATTATCATCCCTCTTAGTACCACTTAGCTGAACTGTTAAAGAGATCCAGGGCTCCAAAGACAATTAGGCTCAGGGGAAGCCATAAATCTCAATAAACATCAGCCCAAGTTTTCTTCCCTGCTTGAAACAACAGATATAATTTCATTGGCTGCTGAGCTCATGCTCCCAGAGGGATTTCTGATAAAAAGCCACTTCTTCAAAGTACCAAACCCCAAGTTCCTCTTGTCTTTCCAGCTCAGACAGGGTCAGGTTTCCCAACCAGGAAGTGAGGGTTTGAATCCACTGGGGGAGATGGCAGCCTGGGTTTCTTGCATCTGAGCAAAACCTCCAGCCTGGTGGCCTGCACCACACACGTCTTTGGCAGACCAGTCTGGACTGCATAGTGGTACTCTGTCATGGTAGGACTGGAGGGAGAACAGAGGATGAGCCAAAGTTATAAACAGGTCCAGATCTGTGCAGTGACATAGAGAGCGGCCACCTACACTGAACGATTGGAGGGGCATTGTATGACTTCATCGACCTCCACTCCCAACTATTTTCCCATTGGCTTGCAGCAGCTCCTTCAATTCCAGAATTAATGTCCTCTAAAGAATTTCTGACTGTGTAGAAGAGAATACAGAGGAAGCTAGATTTGTAGTCTAAATTTGAAATCTACTTTCTATTGATACTAACCAGCTGTATGACCCTGGGAAAGTCACATAACTCTGCCTCAGTTTTCTCAATTTACAAGTTGGAAATAATGGCATTTACTTCCCAGAATTGCTGTGAGAATCAAATGAAATAATATATGAAGTTCTTTGTAAACTTTAAAGGCCTATGTAAATATTAGATAACAATCTAAGAATTTATTAAGGACATACCCTATGCTAGACATTACTCTGTATTGGAGATTCAGATACAAAGAATGAAATCACCTCTATTCTTAAGGAGTTTACATCCCATAGGAGGGACAATGCAGGCATGTAAAAGTGGGGATAGAATAAATTTAAAGAGAATAAACACAAAATAGTTAACTTTAAGATAGTTTGGGGGAAAGGGCACTAGCAATTATGGGAATCAGGAATGTTTTCATATGGAAGGTAGTGCTTGAGTTGTGTCTTGAAGGAAAAGGTTATTATTAATCTTTCCTTTAGTAGGAGTAGGAGTAATAAAACAAGCACACTTCTGTAGTTCTTTAAGATCTACAAAGCATTTCCCTCAAAGCCGATCTGTGAGGTAGGCAGTGTATCATTATTATCCCTATTTTATAGATGAGAAAATGATGGCATGAAAGACTTAACTCTTCCATAGTCATACAACTTAGCTAATGGTGAACCAGGATTCAAACTCGGGTCTTCTAATTGTAAAACTAGTGCTCTTTTCACCAATGTTAACATAGAAGTATGTTTCTTGAAAGAAGTAAACTATTACATATATAGAGTTAAGAATATTTGTCAGGGCAGCTAGGTGGTACAGTGAATAGAGCACTGGCCTTGGAGTCAGGAGTACCTGGGTTCAAATCTGACCTCAGACACTTAATAATTACCTAGCCGTGTGGCCTTGGGCAAGCCACTTAACCCCATTGCCTTGGAAAAAAAAAGAATATTTATCAGATTAGTCATCTATCTCTGGAAACAAAGCAGAGCCATAGAGGGGGCAAGGCACAAGGGAAATGGAGCACAGGGTTTTTGCCACAATAAGATGGTAGGAAGGCAAAGAGTGTCTGCAAAGACCTGAAAGAAGGAATGAACTTGACTATTGGGGAATCTGTCTGGAGCAAAGGAATCTTTGGATTCAAAACTGTACTGAAAAAGAGTAGTTAGGTGTACTCAAGATCTGCTTTGATGATTTGTGGAAGGAGGTCTCTAATGGAGTGCCCCAGGGATTTTCTGTGCTTGCCCTTATACTATTTACCATTTTAAATCAATGACTTCGAAAAAGGCAGTGGAGGAAATCTCATTAAGTCTTCATATTACACAAAGCTAGCAGGGATAATTAATACACTGGATGGCATTAGTCAGAATTCAAAGATATTTCAACAGATTTGAACAACCCAACCCCTCTTAATTCTAGTGACTTTTTCTGGTTATTTCTTATTTATTCTACATATGGTTTGATTTGTATAAATTTGTTGTTTTCTCCATTAGATTGTAAGTTCCTTGAAAGAAAGGATTTTTCTTTTGCCTCTTCTTGTGTCCCCAGGACTGAACATAGTACCTGAAGCATTGTAGATACTTAATAAATGCTTTCTGATTGATGAGGTCTAAGCTAGTAAGATGAAATAGGGATAGAATCAACTTCACAAATGCTAGAAGGTTAAGGTATGGCTAAATAATAGTTTATTTGAAAAAAGATCTGGGGAATCTTTTAATTTTAGTAAACTATAAGTGCCATATAACTTAATAGTATAATATGGTTACCAAGAAAGGTAATGTAATCTTAGGGCACATAAAGAGGCATTGTGTCTTTAGTCTGCATCGATGAGATGATCTATTCAGAGAATCCTTCCCTAAGCAGGTTTAGAAACTGAGGCTCAGAGAGATTAAGCAATTTGTCCAAGGTCACAAAGGTAGTGAGAGGCAGTGTTGTGGCATAGCATTTTGGGAGGAACATTGATAACATGGAGTGGATCTAGCAGAGAACAATCAGGATGATAGAAAACCTTGTTGGCATCCCAGATAAAAAATTTTTAAAGAAACTGGGATGTTAAGGCTGCAGAAGAGAAGACTAAGACTCTCTTCAGGTATTTAAAGAGTTGTCTCAGGGAAGGGAAACTAAACTTGCTTCCTTTGTTCTCCTTTAGGGCAGAGCTAGGGGCAGCTAAGTGGTACAGAGGATAGAGCGCTGAGCCTGGACTGGAGTCAAGAAGATCTGAGGTCCAATTCGGTCTCACACGTATTAGCTGTGTGCCCCTAGGCAAGTCACTTACCCCACATGCCTAAATTTCCTCATCTGTAAAATTATCTGGAGAAGGAAATGGCAAACCACTTCAGTATCTTTGCCAAGAAAACCCCAAATGGTGTCATGAAGAATCAGACACAACTGAAAATTAACAACAAAAACAGCAGCAACGGGACAGAGAGAGGGGGTCAGTTGGAAAGAAGCAACCTTAAGCTTGTTAGCAAAGACATCCTAAAAACTAAAACCATTTAAGTGTTGAATGAGCTACCTTAGGATTTTGTGGGTACCCTCTGATTGGAGGTGTTTGAACAAAAATTGAACAAACATTTGCTGGAGGTCATTCCTGTTCAGATATGGTTTGAACTGGGTAGCTGATTCTCTGACTGAGAATCTGTGATTTTGAAAGAGGTCTGAAAAATCATCTAAATCCAACTCTCACTAAGTCCAACAGAACTGAGAGACACCGAGGAGGGAAATGATTGCTCATAGTTCCACAATCAGGAAATAGCAGAGATGGTGCTTGAATGGAAGTTTTCTGATGCAATTATAGTGCTCATTCCACTAGGAAAAAAATTAGACAGGTAGGGCAAGCCTTGAAAGCCAGACAGATGGGTTTGAACTTCAGGCTTTGGGCAGTAAAGAACTTACAAATTATAAGGAATTAATATCATATAATTTTAAATATCTGATAGGATATGCAATATTATCATTATTGTAGAAGGGAAAAGTTAATTAACTTAAGTAAATTGCCCAAGTCAATAACTCAGTAAACTGTGATATGAACTCAGATCTCTCTCCTACCTCCTAATCTAGTGTTCTTTTTTCACCAACTGTCTTCTGAGTTAAACAGTTCACCTTTGTCCCTATAAAGAGATGTTCAAGTGAGATTTAACCTCACAGCTTGCTTATTATAGATTACTAACCTGAGAGCCCTCAGCTCATTTTACAATCCCACAGATCTCCAAGCAGCTTGTCATGTTTTCATTCTCATCTGTTGCTTATATTGATTTGCATGGGCATGATCAACTAAGCATTGAAGTTGGAGGGCTGGTTCATGTTCTTAATCCCTCCTCTCCCCCTCCCCATTTTCTGGGTGCACCTCCCTTCCTAAATTCATTGGCAGGAATGCTGATGATTGAGAAAGTCAGATGGAGTTTTGCCCCAAGGTGTGAAACCTGGCACAGATTGGGAAGGGAGGACAAGAATGGACTGATCTGGACTTGTCTTCCTTGAGTGTCAGAACTATTTGGGCTCTCTTGCTACATGTTTGCTTCCTGTGGAATTCATGTCCAATCCTTTGGAGAATATTCCCTTTACCAGAAGGCAAAGTCGTCAGGGTCAACAGTCCAGTTAGGGAAACTAAGATCCTAGAGGTGCCATCCTGCAGCTCATTCTATACTGTGAACCATATATCATTCTGTTTCTCTGACTGAGTGCTGTCTCCCCAGGAGATATGAAGAATTCATGGGTAGGGACTCCACTTTTCTCTTAGGAGCAGCTTTTGTGGGGAAAGGGTGGGGGGGAGGGGAAGGAGCACTATCCTTGAAAACCAGGAACCTTGAGTTTTATCCCAGTTTTGTCTCTTGACTTGAGTAAATCATTTATCTTTCCTAAACTTTATTGCTTCATCTACAATGTAGGGATAATAATCAATCCCTGCCCTGTGTCACTCAGGGTTGCAATAACAATATAGTACAATGAAGACAACACCGATTCTGGAGGTAAAGGGATGGGTTTTGAATTCTGCCTCTGATAATTACTACCTAGGTCACTTTGGGCAAAATGCATCATTTCCCTGGACTCTAATTTTCTCAACTGTGAACTGCAGATATTGGACCTTCCAGTTCTAACTCTATTACATTGTGAGTAATATAGAAAAATGTATCCAAATGTATAAAGTGCTGCATATTTGAGAGCATTATTCTTCTATTTATTTTTACCCCTCTTGATATTTATCACTTTTTTGGATGAAATAGAACCAGAACTTTAAATAGATTCCTCATTTAAAAAAACTGAAATATATATATACATACACACACACACACACACACACACACACACACATATATATATATATATATATATATACATATCCACAATAGATATGAAGACTATATATGCATGTACATATAAATATGTATACATTGTGCATATATATGTATGTGTGTGTGTGTGTGTGTGTGTGTGTGTATGTATATATATATATATATATATATATATATATATATATATATGTATATGTATATACTGGGACACCCTGAAGGTCTGTCTTAAGAACTTTAGAATTGATTGTACAGCATGGGAGACACTGGCACAGGGACCACCCAGCATGACCTGCCCTCATCAGTGAGGGGCTGCACTCTATTAGCAAGGCAGAATGGAAACAGCTCAAAGGAAACATGACATCTGTAAGTTTAGAGTAAACACCCCAGATATTTACATGGATTATTTGTGCCCGACTTGTGGTAGAGCATTCTGAGCTTGTATTGGTCTGATCAGCTACACTTGGACAAACTGAATTTGTCTCAAACATAGTGATGTCATTTTGCTCTTTTTCGATAAGGAAGGACAAGAACCAATGTATGTATAGATACACACACATACAAACATATATATGTATATGGGTATGAGCTTATATAGATTCTCTATATATGGGGTATCTTGAAAGTCAATGAAGTTACATATTGAAAATTTAAACTGCACTAAAACTTTTGGGATACACTGTACACTATACATAAATATGCATAAACATAGTTTGTATTATATGTATTATATATTTAGGTACACTACATATATATATTATATACACATATTATAGAAACAGAATAATATATATAAGACCACATCTGTGCTATATATATATATATTTACATCTGTATGTATAATATATACATATAAAACAGAATAATAAACACAATATCACATCTATGCTATATATGTTATATAGTATACTACATCTAATATGTACATATATTATAGAAACAGAATAATATATACAAATACTACCATCAGCACTATATATAGATAGATAGATAATATCTATATATAATAGAATATATATAAAATAAATGGACACATTATAAAAAGATAATAACACATACAGTGTCATATATTTGCTATATATATATGTTTTAAACATAGGCACACTACATGAAATATATCTATATATTATAGAAACAGAATAATATATATACACATACCATATTTGTACTTTCTCTTTCTCTATGTGTGTATGTGTGTATGTATATGGGTATAGAACATCTAGTATATAATATACATACATTATGGAAACAGAATACCATTTTATATATACACAGCATCATATCTGTGGTATATATTACATATATAATATAATATCTCTATATAATATGTACATATATTAAACATAATAACAGATATACTTATACCACATCCACATTATATATATATATATATATATATATTATATACATTACTATAGGTATACTACATATATAATATGCATGTATTAAAGAAACAGAATCATATATATATACACATACCAATTCACACTATGTGAATTATATATATATACTATAATTATATATAATGTGTACATATATGAATGGGAGATATTTATATACATACATCATATCTATACTATATATATTATATAAACATACACCTATCTATATACATATTTTATAGAAACAAAAATGCTGTTTGCACATAGATATACTGCATCTATTCTATACATTTTTGCAAATATGTAAAGTAAATCCAGAGCTAAGATTATATACAAACACACATATATATATATATCTAATATTTTATATACATATATCAGATATACATATATCTAATAAATATTTGTATAAAATCTAAAACTATTTCTATTAATTAATACAGTTGGTAGGGCTCTCAGAGGCATGTAGTCAGAATTCCTCATTTTGCAGATAAGGAGACTAAGGACTTGGGGATATTAGGAAGACTGAGGACTTGGGAAACTCAAGTTCATACAAGTAGGAAGCATCAAAAAACCCAGGTTCTTTGATTCTTGGACAGTATTCTTTCTACAGAGATAGCTATGTGGCATTGTGGATATAGTACTGGACCTAGATGAGGTCCAATTCAAATACTGTCTTGGACTTTGCCAGTGAGATTTTAGGCAAATCACTTGACTTCTCTTAGCCTTAGTTTCCTCATCTGTAAAATGAAATAATGACGCCTTCTCCTGTAGTTGTTATGAGGGGCTTATGAGATAACATTAGTAAAATGTTTAATATGGTGCCTAGTTATAGTAGGCCCTTAGAAAGTCTATCTTTCCTTTGTTCCCTCCTATTGAACCATGGAATACCAGTGGGACATAAACAAGGACATGAGAATCATTCATCAGTATCAAAACCTTAGTGATCAACCACCCAGGAACATGTAGAAAGAAGAAAAGGAAGGACCAGGATGTTAAAAGCAAAAGGTGGGGACCAGTTGTGGCAAAGCTGGAGGCAGAGGTAGAAATGAAGCCAGAGTTAAGTAAGCATCTTCATCCTGTCAGGCAGTGGTCAGAGCAAAGCATTGGGTCAGAAACAAAATGGGGAAAAACTGGGGACACCAATATAACAGACTAGGGTCCCCAGCAGATCAGAAACTGAGCACCTTACAGGGACCAGGATCTAAGCCCCAAATGGGAAAGCAGAGCCAAGATCTGCTATCACCCCACTCCTCACTTAAGTTGCAGCTTTGTGTGTCAAAACAGTTATCTTAGTAACCTCTTTCAATTTTTGCTTCATTCAGCTAGTCAATAAGCATTTATTAAATGCTAACAAACATTGTGCTAAGTTTTAGAGATTCAAAGATAAAAGGCAATCTTTACTGGCAAGGACATCACCACAGTCTAATGTTATCTGGGCACATGTCTTTAGCTCCCCTACCTGACTCATTTGTGGAGTGAAATTGGTGTTTATAGATAGTTCTTTCTCAACAAGTAACAATCCCCAATAAAAATGAAGTTTGTCCTTGTTTTCTCTCCATCTTAGTGACATTCCAGAACTTTGGGGAAAAGACTATCAATACCCTTGCTTCAGATCTTTTGTTGTTATTCAGTCACATCCAACTCTGTTACTCCATTTGAGGCTTTCTTGGCAAAGATACTGGCGTGGTTTGCCATTTTCTTCTCCAGTTCATTTTACAGATGAGGAACCTGAGGCAAACAGGGTTAGGTGACTTGCCATAATTTACACAGCTAGTAATTGTCTGAGGCCAGATTTGAACTAAAAAGAGGAGTCTTCCGGGTCTTAAAGTCATCACTCTTTTTTTTTTTTACAGTGTCACCTACCTTTAGATCTAGTCCCCAAGAAAACTACTGTGGTTATTTTAATAACTATACCTCTGGAGGCAGAGGCACACAATTCTGAGGATAAGACACTGAGTCATCTTTCACTGACATAATGAAAGAAGAGATTAAGATAACAAATAGGACCAAAGAGTAAAACAATGGAAACTTTTAAGCTGTTCTACTTTTTCTTTAAAGGAAAAAAAGGACCACCCTACTTTATCTGTTTTCTTTAGATTATCACTTCCTAAAGATCATTGTCTCAAGTCATAAGAGATCAAGATGTTACTTTAAGGTGGCAAAAAACTTAAGAGACTTAAGTCCTAGACTCAGCTCTGCTACTATGTGACTTTTCATGACATAAAGCTTTCTCCAGGCCTCAGTTTTCCTTGTCAATAAAATGAGGGGTTTGAATTAGATGGTCTTCAAGACCCCTTCTGGTTCTAAATTTATTATCTAGGTCACTCTCCATTATTTATAAATGAGAGAAAATGAGATCTAGAGGCTAACACAGTGAACTGGTTAACAGAGTTAGGTTCAGAACTTAGATCTCCTGACCTGTCACTCCCTCACGGCAGAATGCTTCTCTACTATACTTACATAGGTAGTAAGCATTGGAGGTAAAATTGTAAGCTCAAATTCTCCGATTCTTCAGTGATTTTTTTTTTTACTCTACCATGTTGCCTCCTCCCGGAAGCTCCCTCCCAGCTATAATTATCCTTCATTTTAAAAGTTCACACCGGTCTGAACATTCCATGTTCTATGACTCCTTCCAACTTTGACACTGTTATGTCCTCAGGTTCCTCCCAGCTCTGACGTTCTTAAGGTTTAATAAGTTTTGGCAGACAATGTGTGCAAAATTTGAGAATTCAAATGTTAGTCTTGAGGATGGCATTCAAGGTCAGTAAGTAGGTTTTATACTCAATCTGATGGCATCTTTCCCCAAAGGTCCCTAACTCATTCCTTTATGTTCTTTCCATCCCATTCATATAATATATGGCTATGGTTGGCCCAGGATGCTGCCTGATTCAACTTAGGCTAAACCTTTTCTGCACTGGCCCTCTGAGTGTGGCCCTTTTGTTCCCCATCCAGGCTCTGGGGCCAAAGGACACACTGGTTCAGGGCAGGTTTGGATCAAAGAATATTTTGATGTTCTGGTTTCAATAGGTTGAGAAAACACATCCATTCACCTTTAGTTCATTCTGGTTCACTGGATGTTTTAAAAAAAACACAAAACTTGGTTGGTTTTGTGGTTTGGAAAAAAAGAGTATTTGAGTTCAATTCTGGGTTCAGCAAATCAGTGAGATTTTCTGGGACATCCTTATTTGGGGTTCAGAGTCCAGAGCAGAGCTCACTGTGTCCCTATCCTTAGCAATGGCTTCCAAATGAAGTTATATTCCAGTGAAAATCTAGGAAGAAAGTAATCATGGGAGGAGAGGGTACTCAAGCAGAGAGAATGCAGCTAAAAGATTCACCATTGCTTCTCTGAATAGGAAGCTGAAGAAATTAATGAATGGGACTCTTTCTCCCTCCCTCTCTCCCTCCCTCCCTCCCTTCCTCCCTCCCTTCCTCCCTTCCTCCCTCCCTCCCTCCCTTCCTTCCTTCCTTCCTTCCTTCCTTCCTTCCTTCCTTCCTTCCTTCCTTCCTTCTTTCCTTCATTTCTTCCTTTTTTCCTTTCTTTCTTTTTCCTTCTTTTTCCCCTTCTTTTTTCCCTTCCTTCCTTTCTCTCTCACAACAGCTGCCTCTCAGAGCCACTGTCAGTCCTGTAGCTAACAAAACATCTTCAACTCCTCCCTGAATATGTCCCAAGGCAAACACTTAGATTCATTATAATTCAGGGATCATCATGACCATCCTGGCAACTTGCCTATAACATGTAGCCTTAGCTGCCTGAGGCACTGAGAAGTCAAGGGACTTGCCAAAGTAAACATCAGAAGTAGGATTTGAACCCTGATCTTTACTGCAAGGCTAGCCCTTTGTCCATGAAGGACATTAATAATTCTATCTTTGCTAATTATCACCTGTGAGCCCTTTGACAAGTCACTGAATTTTCCCTCTCTTTATAAGATGGAGGGTTTTAAGGTAGATCATCTCTACAATCCCTTCTAGCTCTAAACTATTCAAATTCTAAATCTATGCTTCAACTCAAATCACTAGTTTTGTCTGTTAATCTGATTTAAAGACACAAAATAATTGTGATTAGAGTAAAGAAGTTTGCTTATGGGGCAGCTAGGTGGCATAGTGGATAAAGCACTGGCCCTGGAGTCAGGAGTACCTGGGTTCAAATCTGATCTCAGACACTTAATAATTACCTAGATGTGTGGCCTTGGGCAAGCCACTTAGCCCCATTTGCCTTGTAAAAAACCTAAAAAAAAAAAAGAAGTTTGCTTATCCAAGACTGCCCAGTGAAAATCCTTTTGGAGGATGACTTTGACAAGATTTGGATTGAATTGACAATAGCACCTTTAAATATGGTGTGCTTGTATGTAAGTCAGAAAGAAAATGAATCTAATAAAGCACCCCCTAAGACAGTCTCTGTCCTTAAGGAGCTTACAATTTAAAGGACTATATTATATTGTAAAGGAATGAACAACCCTTCCCAGACTCTATAAGCAAGGGACTGAGAAAAGTCAGATGTGCAAGTGTGAGAATGAAACAGAAATGGCCTGAGTCTTCTTAGCAATGTGATGTTCCTTCCAGACCACCAGCATGTTCAGAACTGGAGATGTTACATTCCCAGCTGAAGTACTCTGGCAAAGGTTCTATAAATTAGGAAGCTTTTGCCCAAACTTGCCTCATGCCTATAGGCTCTGTTTGCTTTCAGATACACACAGGCATGATTAATAGTCATTGAAGGATAGAGCCAGGAAGACTGTGGTTTAAGAAGCAGATTGAAGGTTGAGATTCCCTAATTCCTTGTCTAAATTCTCTAGTGACTCATGACCAAGGTACTACAAATTTCACCATTCCAAAAACCCATATACCTGGAGGAATTGGGTGAGATAGGCACTGAGGTCAAAACATGATTAGAATTAGAATTAGAATTAGAATTCCTGAGGGAAACTAAATGAGATAGGGATTGGGAAGAGAGGTGTTCTGGGGATATTACATTCCAGATGGGTATAGTGCTACTAGATAACACTTGAGAGGAGGTTGAGGGTGGGGTGTGACAGACCGTATGGAGACCCAGATATGGGTGGAGTAGGGATAGAAGCCTCCTGGTGGGAAGTAGCTCCCAGAAATAGGGTAGGAGTTCTGTGCTACGACTGAACTGAGCAGTGTGAGGGAAGAGAAAGGACTGAAAAAAAGCAAGTGAGGCACTTGGCAGTGGGGCAGAAGGAGGATGGAATCCAAATGTTGTAGAGCCACATAGGAATAGTATAGTATACTGAGGTGCTGGGATGCTAAGGCCAAGGAGAGAGTGTCCCATCCTCTAATATGGTGTCTGAGATAGAGCTCCAGTGGCCCTGTCTTTGTTTTAGCTCTGACTGTTGCTAGAAGTTGTTGCTTTTTTAAAGACATTTTTTAAGCATAACTCAAAGCAAATACAGTAGGAAACGATTAAGTCATATGAGTATGGAAACAGATGTAGAAAGTGTGATTGGGGCATGGCTTCTATTATTTCCCCTTTCTTCTCAACAACTCTCTATGTTTTCTTCCTTTTAGGTCCTATCCCTTCTTTCTTTACCAAGGTAAACATTTCTACCTGTCCTCTTGACCCAATTTCCTTCTTACTGCTCCAGAATCACTCTCCTTCAAACATAGAGTCTCTCTTGACTCTTCTATTATTCTGTTCCTATTTCTCTTTCTCCCACAAATATACTCAGATATTACCCTTTAAAAAACCTAACCAAACCTCACTTGCTTTGACTCCTGTTACTCCTCTCCTCAAGGCATTGTTTTCTTTCCCTTCCCTTATACCACCAAATTCTTGAATGACTAATCTTCATTGCTTGTATAACCATTGCTTCCTCAGCCCCTTTGAATGGACATGGGGCAAAACCAGAATGGTAGACCCGAAATTTAGTTCTGATTGAATAGCGCCTTACTGTGCAGAAAGACTCCTTCTATGTGTTTAGAATGAGGGACTGGTGACATTCCATTGCAACTTTACCTGAATCAAGATTTTACATAGGTCCTCAAGAATTGGAAGAAACTTTAGAAATCACTTATTGCAACTCAAAACCGAGCATTTTGTAAATAGGAGAAGAGACAGCAGCCTAGGCATGTATCTTTGGATACTTGAAATATATAACTTGATACTTATTATTTACCAAATAGGAAGGGGATGTCTTTTTAAATATATTTGTGCTATACCAGGTTCTGGAACTTTGACTTTATCTATGTATCTATGTATCTATCTATCATCTATCTATCTATCTATCTATCTATCTATCTATCTATCTATCTATCTGTCTGGCTACCTATTTACCTATCAACCCATCCATCCATCCGTCCATCCATCCACCCACCCATCCATCCATCCATCTATCTATCCATCTATCTATCTAACAATCTATCTACTGATCTATCTATCTACCTATCTATTATTGTGTAATTTCATTTTTTTCTGTAATTTCATTGGTATATGGCAATGATGTCAAACTCAAATAGAAACAGATCTCTGCCTCTACAAATTGAATTAGAAAACCACAAATTCACATTATTTATGTTGTATTTTTATTTATTTTCATTTCCCAATTACAATTTAATTTGGTTTAAGCTACACTTTGAGAGTCATGAGTTAAATATCTCAGGTAGGGAACTCCTACTGAAGAAACACTCCTGTGGATACATTCTAGCAACTTGCCTACAACATGTTGCCTTAGCTGTCTAGGGCACAAAGGAATCAAGATGTCCATGTAAGCATCAGAAGTAGATCTTGAACCCAGGGCCTTTTTTACTGCAAGGCTAGCCCTTTGTACACTAAAGACGTTACCTTTGAGTAAGAAAAAAATAAATAGAGAAAAGAAAGAGAAAGGAATAGGAGGAAGAAAGAAAGAGGATAATAGAGACAGAGAGAGAGAGGAGAGAAAAGAGAGGAGGGAAGAGAGAAAAAGAAAGAAGAAAAGAGAGAAGAGAGGAGAAAAGAAGAGGGGAAGGGAAAGAAGTGAAATGAAGAAGAGAGGAAAAGAGGAAAAGAGAAAAAGTGAGGGAAAGAGGAAAAGAGGAAGAGAAAGAAGAGAGAAAAGGAGGGAAAGAGAGGAGAGAAGAGAGAAAAAGAAAGAAGAAAGAAAAGAGAGGAGAGGAGAGAAGAGGGGAGGAGAGGGGAGAGAATTGAAATGGAGAGGAGAGGAGAGGAGAAAAGAGATAAAGGGAGGGAAGAAGGGAGGGAGATGAAAGAGAGGGGGAAAGGGGGTAGGAAGAGAGAGGAAAGGAGAGAAAAAGAAAGAAGAAAAGAGAGAGAAGAGAGAAGAGGAGAGCAGAGGGGAGAAAAGTGAGGTGGAGAAGAGAGGAGAGAGAGAGAGAGAGAGAGAGAGAGAGAAAATTAATTTATCACCTACCCCCCTAATTTAGGCTCCCCCCATCCTTTGTCTAAAGTACATCAAGTTTCCTAATCAGTCTCACCCTTCAAGACTCCCCATTCTTTAATCTATTCCCCACATTCCACCAAAGTACAATTCTCACCAGTCACTTTCTTATTCAATAGACTCCAGTGACTCTCTTCCTGTTGCCTTTTGGATAAATAAACCTCTCTATTTGGCTTTTAAGCTCCTCCCAACCTGGTTCCAGTGTATCTTTCAGACTTTGATTTATCTGACTGCCCCTCCTGCCCTCTATGGTCCATCCAAACTGAGTTCTGTCCTGTCCCTTATATGTGATCCTTGATTTCCCATCTTTGCTCCTTTGTCTTGACTTTTCCTCATGCTTGGATTATGGCCCCTCTTCACCTCTGCCTGATAATCTCCTTTCCTTCAAGCATCCTTTCAATAGGGGAAGCTAGGTGGCATAGTGGATAGAGAACTGGCCCTGGAGTCAGGAGGACCTGAGTTCAAGTCTACCCTCAGATACTTAATAATTGAGTAGTTGTGACTTTGGGCAAGTCACTTAACCCCATTGCCTTAAAATAAAAATTTAAAAAATAATCCTTTCAATAAGCGGCAGCTAGATAGAGCCCTTGAAATCAGGAGGACCTGAGTTCAAATCCTGATTCAGACACTTATCACTCACTAACTGTGTGACATAAGTTAACCCATATTGCCTGGCCAAAAAAACCAACCAACCCAACAAACAAACCCCCCAAAAAAACTCAAACCAAAAATGAACCCAAATATATGCATACACACACAAAATATAATGGGAAAACTCCTTTCCTGCTCCTGTGGGCAGCTAGTGTCCACCTCTTACTTCAATATGATATATATATATATATATATATATATGTACACACACACACATATATATATATTTATGAACATGTATGTGTCTCCTATAATAGAATGTAAGCTCTTTGAGGGCAGGGACTGCTTTTGTTTGTAACCCTGAGACTAGTGCAATGCTTTGTATGTACTTGTTGTTTAACACATGTCTGTGGCTTGCTTGATGATGGTCCATGGATGGATGGATGGATACTCTGATTACACCCCCCCCATTTCTTGTGTGACTCTTATTCATGTCTTTCTATAAATGTTACACAAAAGATTTACCCAAAACTCTAGAAACGTTCCTTTGATTCTTTTACTACTTCATGCATCTAAAGGTAAGATGCAGGACCACGCAGGGTTTTGAATTTACTCTTACTAAAAGATTTGCCTCCTTTGTATTCATAGCTATCCTTGGCAATGCTTTTTATAACATTTCTTGCACACAATGACAACAATAATAATAGCTAGCTTTCATATAGTTTTTTAAGTATGTGCAAAGTAATTAGTAAGTATTATCTCAAGTCTAGTAAGTAGGTGCCATTTTTAATTCTATTTGATTATTGTCATTTTACAGATGAGAAAACAAGACAAACAGAAATTTAATAAACTATCTTTATGCAGTGCTTTGAGATTTACAAAATATTTTACAAACATTACCTCATTTAATCTCCACAACAAACTTATGAGGTAGGTATTATAATTTATCCCATTTTACAAGTGAGGAAACTGATATGCAGAAAGGTGTCTTATTCTGGATCACATAGCAAGTAAGTATTTGAGACTAGATTTGAACTCACATCTTCCTGACTCCAGGGCTAATATGTGATTACTCTATTACCACCCACCCTTTCACAAGCCAACATTGTAATAATGTTTTACTTAATCCCACCATGAATCTTTTTATTGCCTTTTAGACCACCTTAGCTGCAATTCTGGTTCTTCCAATATCATCATGCTCCATGACTCATGACCCACAATCACATAGCATTGCTGGAAGAATATCGTATAAAAGAGTAACTTGTAAATAAGCAGTCTGAGATCACTGATAGAGCTGTACAATTCTCCAAATGCGGTCTAGCCTGTCCTTTCCTCTTGACTTTTGACCCAGCTCATAATCTGCTATGTATCTATCTAAGACATATATACTAATGGACCAATATAATGGCCAGACCCTTCAAATATCCATCTATGCAACAAATATTTTTCTTCCATCTCATTTATCTATAGTGGATGCCTAGATGAAATGAATGTATGTTATATAGTTGTATATACATTTTATTCATGTCTATACACAATAAAGTATATTGTATTGCAGTAAGTGAAATCTGGCAGGGGTTAGTGATTTTTTTTCTGGCAAGTAACATTTCAAAAGTGCAAATGAATCTATGGACCACCCATACCTAGATACACTACCACAAAAGGAAAATCAAAAACCAGAATCAAAACCATCACTAGAATTACTAAGAAGATTTGCTGACAGCTTTTGATGAGACAGCAATGAGGTGATGTCTAGTTTTTGTTAAATATCATAAGTAAATTATTCATTAATGCCTGAAATCTGGAAATGGAGCCAAGATTTATTGTCTAAGCAGTTAGTTTAGGAGACACCAAGCCATGGAACCTTGGGATGACCCTCACAGACCCCCACGGGCCACAGACTATGCATTGTAAAGCCTTGTGGCAAGAAATCAACACAAACCTTATTGATTAGTGTCACTGAGAGAACAGAGAGTCTGAGGATTCAACTGGACATGGATATCACCATTTACTTACAATAGCAAGGCCATCAAATACAATAACTTTGCCATCAGCTACTGTCTGAGCCAGCGGCCTTAAATGAGACAGCTGGGAAGACATTATGGGACCATTAAGGACCAAATTCATTCTGGAACTGAAATGATCCATCCATATTACAGCTGGGATGCAAGCTGCACCTGAACTGAGAGGTTAACGACATTGGGATGGCAGCAACCTTAATTATATTCCCATTTCCTGGCGCTAGGACTCATTTCATGCTGGCCTCAGTGTCAAAAATTTTGCGCTCTCAATGTGAACAACTTTGCTCCATGATTGCACAAACAGAGAAAGACTGAAGTAGGAAGGAAACTCTTCCAGTTAACCTCTTCAGTACCACTATTCTTTGACATCATATTGTGAAAGTATCACAAGGTGATTTTGAAGAACTAAAGGATAGAGTATCGGCCCTGGAGTCAGGAGGACCTGAGTTCAAATCCAGCCCCAGACACTTAATAATTACCTAGCTGTGTGACCTTGGCCAAGTCACTTAACCCCATTGCCTTGCAAAAACACCCCAAAAAAGTGGGGGCAAAGGGATTGAAGGGAAGAAAAAGGTTGATTTAGGAAATAGAAGTTGGACTTCAAGTTGGGAGTCACATGAGTTCAAATCCCATATCTGATTCTTTTTAGTCATGTGACTGTATAAAATTACTTAATCATTCTGAGCTTCATTTTCTTTTTCTGTGAAATGGGCACAGGAACAGCATGTTCCTCACAGGGTTGTGGTGAGGTTCAGATGAGACTGATATCTCAAAAATGCTTTGCAAATCTTTAAGCACAGTACAAGCTTCAGCTATTGATAGTGAGAGAAAACATTGTGAGATCTAGATACAGTGGGTAATCCATCTGTTCTTGTCCCTTAGAATTCAATGAATGAATTGAAGACACAGTAGATTTTTTTTCCCTAAAGTTTATCAGAAGCAACATTTACTTAAGTTTGTTGAATTTGTATAGATAGATATGTTGCATTGGTATAGATGTGCCTGAGACATAACTGTAAAGAATGAGTATGATTTTCATGTGGGTACTGCAGAATCTACCTTATTGATTATACAAATTTCTGCAAACTATTTAGCAATTAAGGCACAAATCAGTAAAGTAACATGAGCAGTTGACTGAAAAACCAACAGGTAGCGCAGTGGTTAGAATGCTGGGCCTCAAGTCCTGAAGACTTATCTTCTTGAGTTCAAATCTAGTCTCAGACACTTGCTAGCTATGTAACCTGGGCAAGTCCCTTACCTCTGTTTTTCTCAGTGTCCTCGTCTGTCAAATGAACTGGAGAAGGAAGTGGCAAACCACTCTAGTAGCTTGGTCAAGAAAACCCCAAATACACAGAAAGTTGGTCACAACTGAAACGTCACTGAACAACAATGAGTAAAAATCCCAATCCAATAAATAAGTATTCAATATATGTGTCCAAAGAGCCCTAGATGGAGTGATGCAGGAGATACAAACATTAGATGAGGATGGCAAAGAAAGAGATAATGATGATTGGCATTTATATAACTCCAGATAAATGAGACATGGTTCCCTGCCTTAGGGGAATCTACAACCTATCAAGGGAATAAGACACCAATTTGATTAATTTTAACATCAAATAACAAGCATATTAGAGTGGTACAAAACAAAAGACATTGTCTTCCTGGTTGTAATCAACATTGATCTGAGCAAAGATCTCTAGATTTGGAGTCAAGAGAACCAGCTAAAAATCCTACTTGATCTGGCACAGATTCTTGATCTCTTTATTATCTGACAAACCCTGAACAAGTCATTGTACTTCTCATCTATGAAATGACTGGATAGGAATCGACCTCTATGAACCTTCCTTGCTCAAATCCTATGATATAGGTATGACCTTGGACTAAAAAGTTATATGGTTTGGGTAGTCTTCTAGCATCAGGATTACTCACTGAATGCTGACATTACTCAAGTTCAGTTGGAAGTCATGATGCATGTGTATATTTCTGATGTGAAGCCAAGTGACTTAAAGTTAGCTATTTGGATAATGAGGAATTATTATAATAGAACAATCTGACTTCTTCTGCAAGATAATTTTAATGGAGTAAATTTAATATCAATGAGAGGGCATAAAATTTTATTGTTTTTTGGTTTGAGAGAGCAACCTTACTCATGTAAGTTACAAACACACTCAGACTCTCACACATAGAATGTCCTTATTTTTTTTGTCTGCTGTTTTCCTTCTACTTTGGAAAATCCAGGTTCAATTATAAGCTGTTAGCAATTCTCCACCTACCTAGGGCTTCACTCTTAGATGCTGCTTTGCTGGGAACAGAATGTACATAAGACTCCACCGACAAGTGCTGTCTGGGCTAAATGGAAGAGAGCTTTTAAGCACAGAACACTCCACCCCTCAGTCTCCTGGTGCACAACCCAAAGAGCTTTTAAAGAGAATAATCATACCAATTCTGCCAGCTATAGGCCAGAGTTCAGACTCTTGTAAAGATGAAGGAGGCAATGGTTTATGCATCATTTCCCTTCTCTTTCAACCCATCCATCTATCAGAAAGTTTTTTGCCCTTGATCACTCTGGAAACTACATTACCACACATTGCTATCACCAAAATAAAGACATGGGTCAAATTTAATTCAGTTCCATTAAACTCTTTGGCAAAGTAGTCAGAGCACCATGTGAATTTCATGGGTTCCATTTGCAGTGACTTGCTATTTGTTCCTCAACCATTGCTTACATTAAATCATAGGATATACCCAAGGACTGAATATAGATAATTCAGTAGAACTTGTCCCAACTCCTGGAGAAATAATTGCGAAGTGCATTTGCCATTATCAGTTCATACTATCACTTACGCATATAGATATATAAAACTTACACTTTATTTAAGACTTTTGGGATGCCTATAAATATTATTTATCATGATGTAGCATAAAAAATACTGGGTTTGGAGTCAGCAGAATGGTGTTTGAATCTTAGCTTTTATTTACAGTATATCCATAGGCAAAACCCTTTTGACTCCTTAGTTTACTTAACTGTCAAATGTATGTAATATTGCTTTTACCACAAAAACCATGTGAGGTATTTTGGGAGAGTCCTACAGAAATATGAGTTAGTATTTGGACTATATGGGAGTTCTAGTTTCCATCCTTGATCTTTCAGTCAATAATGACTTTTCCTTAGATAATGTGTAAGGTATTTTGTAATTCTCTTACACACTTACTATGTAATTTTGTGTATTATAGTTAGCAATATTTTAACTTATTCTTCTATTAAAATGTAAATTCTATGGGAATAAGGATTATACTTTGTTTAAATTTAATATATGCTTTGGTGTCAGCACATTGATTATCACATAATGAGTATTGTATTTCCCTATGTATAAAACACACCCTTTTTTGAAAAATTTGGGGTCTAAAATTTGGGGAGCATCTTAAACAGTGGTTGTAGATTGTTTTACTTGTATTTCCTGCTTTTTTGCCTTGTTGTCTTTGCACTCATTTTTTCACATTTGTTACCGGTATATATTAGGTTATGTTTTGCCACATTCTGCCCAGAAATAACTCAGAAAAGATTTCTGTCCAGTGCTGAATTCAAGTTCAAAGTGATCCAGTTTGCAAAAGTGAATGGAAATCATGCTGCTGAATGTCAGTTTAGTCCTCTTCCAATTGAGAAAACAATCCAAAACTGGCCATGACAGAAGAAGACCATGAGAGACAAATTAGTCAAATGGCCTGAGTTAGAGAGGGAAATGAAGAGATGGATTGAAAAGCAAAGGGCCATTGGAATTCCTGGGTCCACAAAGATGGTTCAGCAGGAGGCCAGAAGAATTGCTGATGCAAAAGAAGATACTGATTTCTTTTTTTTTTAATTTTTTTTGCAAGGCAATGGGGTTAAGTAGCTTGCCCAAGGCCACACAGCTACGTAATTATTAAGTATCTGAGGTCAGATTTGAAGTCAGGTACTCCTGACTCCAGGGCCAGTGCTCTATCCACTGTAGCACCTAGCCACCCCGAAGATACTGATTTCAAAGAAGGACACAACTTGTGCTTCACGTTCATGAAGCAGAATGGACTAAGCATGCATCCATGCCCCAGGCTTGCCCAGGGAGTGCTTGTGGCAGACCAGAGCACAGGCAGGAGAGCAGTCAGAGCCTCTCCTAAAACAATGATTCATCATCAAACACAGATGAGGATGAGCTAATGGATGAGAGCTTTGACAGTGAGGAGGAGTTATATGCATTTTATGATGAATAAAATGTGAGCTCAATAACTTTATGTAATGCATTTTTTTTCAAATTTTGGGCCCAAGAATTAAGGTGCATCTTATACATGGGAATGTCTTATACATGGGGAAATATGGCAACTAATAAATGTTTATGTAGAAAGAAAGGAAGGAGGAAAAGAAAAGAAAGAGAAAGGAAAGAGAGAGGAAGGGAAGGGAAAGAGGAAAGAAGGAAAGATCAAGAGAAGAAACAAGGGGAGGAAGAAGGAAAGAAGGGAGGGAGAAAAGTAGGAAAAAGAGAAGGAAAGGATGAAAAATGGAGAAAGGGAGGAAGGAAAGGAGTAGTGAAAGGAGGAAAGAAGGCAAGATGAGAAAAGAAGAGAGGGAAGAAGGAAGGAAGGGAGACAAAAGGGAGGGCATGAGAAAAAAAAGAGGAAAAAGAAGAAAAAAGTAAAGGAAGAAGAGCAGAGTTTAATATTTCCTTGAACAAAGGGAAAGAAGGGGTCTAGGTATGCCATGATAATTATGTCATCCTCAATGCCTCCTAAAACCACCAAACTTTCAATCAGGAGTTGAAATTTTCTTATGATTCTGATATACTTCTGGCTATGGACTTAGGCCAGCCCACAAAAAAAGCAACTTCTGTCTTGGAACTGGAGCTCTCTTTCATTTTTTGTTTGTTTTTGTTGTTTGTTTTCTGGTTTACTTTATATTAGTACAATAATCTTGTTGTGAGAGTAAATATAAACTTCCCCCACCCCAAAAAAGATGAGGAATCTCAAGAACAGTGAAAGAGAAAAAATGAATTTCAGTTGTGTTCATATTCCAACAGCTCTGTTTCTCTGGGATGAGTTGCCTTCTTTGTCATAAATCCACCAAAGAATATTCTCCCCATTCAATATCCTCCCCACAGTCATTATTACTAGCTGTATTCCCCTCCACTCTATTCCTTCCCACTCTCATTTATTCTATTTTCTCTCTCCTTTCACCCTGTCCCTGTTCAAAAGTGTGTTGCATCTGAGTACCCTGTCCCAGGATCTTCCCTCTCTTCTATCACCTATGTCCCTTCCCCGCCCCATTCTCCCTTATCCCATCCCTTTCTGCTCATTTTTCTCTAGACTAAGATAGATTCCTATGCCTTATTAAATGTATATGTTATTTCCTCTCTGAGCTATTTCTGATGAGAATGAAGACTTACTCATTCCCCCTCGCCTTCCCACATTCTACTCCATTGAAAAAGCTTTTTCTTGACTCTTATGTGAAAAATATTAGCCCCTTCTTCCTCTCTTTTCCCTTCCTCCCAGTACTTTCCTTTATCACCCATTGCCTCCATCTTTTTACTACATTATACCATTATACTTTGCTCCTTCCTGTGCCTTGTCTATATAAGCTCCTTCTAACTGCAAATGAGAAAGTTTATATGAGTTATCAATATCTTTTTCCCCATGCAGGAATATAAGCAGTTCAACATCAAGTTCCTCACAATTAGTCCTCATCCACCCCATCTATAGTTCACCTGAGTCCTGTACTTGGAGATCAAACTTTCTGTTCAGCTATGGTTGTTTCAATAGGAAAGTTTGAAAGCCCATCTTTTCCGCTGAAAGAGGATGTTCAGTTTTGCTGGATAGTTGATTCTTGGTTGTAAACCAAGATCTTTTGCCTTCTAGAATATCATATTCCAAGCCCTTTCAAGTCCTTAACGTAGATGCTGCCAGATCCTGTGTAATCCTGACTATAGAGCCATGGTAGTTGAATTGTTTGTTTCTGCTGGCTTTTAGTGTCTTCTCTTTGACTTGGGAGTTTTGGAATTAGGTTATTATATTCCTGGAAGTTTTTCTTTTGGCATCTTTTTCAGGGGGTGATCAGTAAATTCCCTCAATTTCTATTTTACCCTCTGCTTCTAGGATCCCAGGGAAATTTTGCTGTATTTTTTCCTGAAAAAATGAAGTCTAGGCTCTTTTCCTGGTTGTGACTTTCAGGTAGTCCAATAATTTTTAAATTATCTCTTCTGGATCTGTTTTCAAGGTCAGTTGTTTTTCCAATGAGATATTTCACATTTTCTTCTAATTTTGGGGGGTTTTTTGGAATAGTTTTATTTCTTCCTGAGTTCTCACAAAGTCATCAGTTTCCTTTAGTTCCATTCTGCATTTGAAGGAGTTATTTTCTTCAAAGAGTTTTTTTATTTCCATTTCCAGCTGGCCAATTCTGTTTTTTAAGGAAGCCCTCCCATTTGCCTTTTGTGTTGCTTTTTTCCATTTGGCCTAAACTGGTTTTTAACTTATTATTACCTTCAGTATTTTTTTTGTATTTCTTTCACCAAGCTGAAGATTTGGTTTTCATAATTTATCTGCATCATTCTCATTTCTCTTCCCAATTTTTCTTCTACCTCCCTTAATTGCTTTCCAAATTCTTTTTTTTGAGCTCATCTATAGCCTGAGCCCATTTTCTATTTCTCTTGGAGGTTTGTGGTACAGAAACTTTGATTTTGTCATTGTATGCCAAGAACTGTTCTAGGTGTTGGTAATAAAATGATATGTATGATTATAAACTCTAATCTCAAATAAGTTATATTTTCATGGGTGGAAAGGCATACAAACAACTATGGCAAGAACAAGAATGAAATAAAGTAATCAGAGATTAAGATTTATTAAAAAAACACAACATAATAAATAAAATGCTAGGCAAGCAGACAGGAAGAACTGACTTAGAATTTTGCTTCAGACCTTTATTACCTATATGACCCTGAACCAGTCATTTAAACCTCTTTAGTCTCAGTTTCCTCTTCTGTAAAACAAAGCTAATAATATGTACTTTGCAGGGGTGTTGTGAACATCAAATGAGATAATATATAAGGTAATTTGTAAGTCTTAAAGTCATAAATAAATGTTAACTTTTACTTAGGTTTAGAGATAGAAGTGACTTTGGAGGCTGTCTGGTCCAATATCCTTTCTTTTACAGAGGAAGAAGAAAAGTTAAGTTAATTGTATGAGGTCACATAGTAAGTGGCTAAACTTTGATTTGAACGTAAGCAAAGGAAAATCCTAGGCAAAGTACAACAGAAGATTTGAAGATAAGGTCATTTTCACATAGAAAGGCTGGTTAGAAAAACCTTTATGGAGGAGTTGATAACTGAATAGTGCCTCAACCAAAGAGAGACAGACAGTTAGGGACAGAGACAGAGAGAGCTCCACAGATGTTATCCAGAATCGGGTAGGAAAGTTTCAGCCACTTTGAAGTGGTTAACACTGCTGGAAGCCCAGTGTTCCTGACCCTCAGTGTACCAAGCTCACTCTCCCCATATGTTTCCGACCCCATCAGGTCTTTGTTTTTCTTCCTGTTCAGAGCAGAAGTTTTCCCTAGTAAGGCTACCCACCCACCCTTCTGGGATCCAGATGAAGATGTTGGGAGACTGCAAGAATATGTGGAATATTTTAGTCATCCTATAAAAATGTTATTAATATATAATCCCCAATATTCAGACCAAGGGCATTCTTAAAGTCCCTATCCTTGACCTATGATCCTTTGCAGATTCAACAGAGACTTCCAACACAAAACTGCTTAATGTTTAACTTTACAGAGTGGCTTCCAGGTCTGCTAATGATATAACATTAACTTTACACAAATAAGTTAGTTCAAAGGAGCTACCTGAAATCAATTAGCACATCAACAAACCTATTCCCCTGGCCCTCTGGGCTTTTTTATATTGCTAAAGAGGCATTGTGGATAATAGAAAAGGCCTTTGGGGAACTAGGTCCCACTTTTTCTTTTCTCTCTTTGGGGACTCATTTGGTTCAATGATCTTGTTAGTATTCTTTTAAACTCAAGGGTTTGGATTATAGGATTTCAGTGTTGTAATGTTCCTTTGATCTCATGTATATCAGAAGTGTCACACTCCCATTGCCTGAGCTAGATTAAAATGTAATTGAGATAAATTTAGCATAATAAAAATATAAAGCATAAATAATATTATGCCATTTCCTCAATCTATGTGCTGCCCTTATATGCAATTTAGTGTCTCCCTTTCCTATCCAAATTTGCCACCACTAATCTAACCCTATTGTGAATAAACTGAGGACCAGATTTTAATTTACTAGTTCAAGGTCACTCAAGTTAGTGTATGTCAGAGCTGGGATATAGACCTAAACCTAGTTCTATCTAGAACTCATTAGGTTTGGCCTTAAGTCCCTTCCCTATTCTTGACTCAGTTTCTTCTAAGAATTAAAGGAATTATACTAAGTGCTATGACTCTATGATATATTTATAATGGAAGTTTGGTACATGCCTAATATCAGTTGCAAATGAAAGAGAGAAAACTATTTCAGAAATTTCTCTGGTCTTTCTCCCTTCAAGACAAAAGACTGAAACAGAGAAAGCTGCAATCCAAGTCTAGTTTGGGCACAAACTTACTGCCTTCACATGCCCCTGCCCTCTCCAATAAAACCTACTTAGGGTTGGAGACCTTGAAGTCCTAGTCCAAAGCAACTAAGCTGCAAAGAACATGAACTAGGCAAAGTATGAAACTTTTGTTTCATTTTGTAAAATTTTACTAACAGTTTAATGGAAAGACTATAAAAGAATTTACAGTGAGCCTGGGAAAGGAGACTGCTGGCTACACAGTCGACCTTTTATTTTTTCCTTCCTAAAATAGCCACTCTCTTTGTGGGGTTCCTATTATTAGGACTCTGAGGTGGGGGCTCTAGGGAGAAAATGCCCAGGCCTAGAATTGGATAACTTGGGATTGAATCTTAGGGTTCATATGGGATGAAAGTAGTGGAGGCTTTACAGTATTGAGAATAAAGTCCAGATGTTTACAGTCCTGCTTCATTGGTGCTTCCCAGTATTGCTGAGAATCAATTTTAGTTGGTAACATCCCATCCCTCAACCTCCCTAACTTCAAACCATAAATGTCACCTGACTCTTTAACTTAAAAAAATGCCAATAAATGAGAAAGAGCTTCAAGCAGACATAAATCTCAGAATGTATGTGGGTGCCCACAATGGGGTGGGAATGAAGTGGGCAAGAGGTGACATCTTGTACCAGGCTTCCAGAAGTCTATTTAACACACAAAATGATGAACTTCTTGAGAGTAAAGTCCTTTTCTTAACTATATAGTTATCATCTTATATTTCTAGGGCCCTTACTTCAAAACCAACCAAAAATAAACCTTACATTTCTAGGACTCTTTACTCAAAACCAACCAAAAAATACTGCAGCAGTATTTTTGTTCCTGTCCTATAAGTGTGGATACCAAAACTTCAAGGGGAAAATACAGTGCCCACAATCATATGGTAAAGTATGAAGTTAGAAAAGAACAATGATGGTGCCCAAAGCCTCATGTCTAATAAGAAGCAGAAATGGAACTTGTATCAAGGTTTTTTTAATTGTAAACCAAGATCCCATTCTACAATATTTATTGCTGTATGTTCCTTTTAACTGAATCTGATCATAGTCATTATAGATTATATATAGATCATAGCATCTGAAGTTCCTCCCCCAGGACCTTTATTCCACAAGAATGACTGCTGCCTCAGACTTGTGGAAAGAATCCATCCTTTGGACATAGACAAATGTCATATTCCAGTCACACAAGAATGAATGAGGACTTCATTAGCAAGAAGAGGAATGAAAAGGAAACTGGTTTAGAAAGGTCCTTAGGTGAAAGAGATCAAATCATTCCTTCTTAAAACCAACTTCTAGCTCCAATCAATAGCAGAAATTTTATTTTTCTTTCTTGCATTGTTTCTCCCTCCCGACTCACTAACTGGATAAGATTGTTTTGAACTGCAACTCAACTCTGCTCCCTTCCCTATGTCTCTGACCTTAAAAGTAACAAGTCTATCACCTTTGGGCCATTTTTTCTGCAATTTCTATCTTAGCTAGTGCTTTCCTTCTTTAGTTGGAAGCTCGTGTATCTTGGAGACAGCCACCTGTCCTTTTCATGGCTTCCCTACAAATCAAGTTCATTGCTGAGATCCATTTCCTAACGGGGTATAAATACTCATCTGTGGGTCATGGTGTGGGCAATAATGGACATGAACATGAGGAATTCATGCTCTCTTTCCTCTACAAACAGGGCAATTTGGGCATGTCCTGATGGGATTTTTTCCAATAGGGGCCTCAATTCTATTTACTATGGTCCCTTTATGCCAGTCCCTTTACAGTAGCCCAGGTCAAGGTAGGGAACATTTCTATGGTACAAGATGAGACAGAAGGGATTCAGGGAATCAGATAAATCAGCTATAGTCTACAGCTGGAATTCATCCTTGCTTGCATACAAGTTACTGTGCTGCCTGATATTAAAAAGATAAAATAAGAAATAGGCTTAAGGAAAGCCTGACTACATATAATCTTGATCAGATGGGGGACCAGGGATGGGGAACAAAGTGAAGGAAATATCCTATCACTTCTTTGTTTGGAAATTCCAACTCCCCTTAGGTTAAAACTTTACCAAGAAGAGTTGGAACAGTATTGTAATTCACTTTAAACCAAGATAAGGTGGCTATTTTCTGTTCCATAAATCTTCCCTTCTTAAGCTCCATTGACTCATCCATTTTTCTCCTTAAAGTCAGATTGCTCTAGTCCAATGATCTCACCTCCTATCAATTATTCCATCAATGAATAAATATCTATTAATTGTCTACTATGTGTAAGGCATCTGAACTTCAATAGCAATTGTCTGTATCACTCAGATTCCATAAAATCATCTAGATGGAGGGGACCTTAGAGATCATCTCATCTTGTCTTTATTTTACAGAAGGGGAAACTAAAGTCTAGAGGGAGGAAGAGTGAATATTTTACAGAAGGGGAAACTAAAGTCTAGAGGGAGGAAGAGTGAATGAGTGGCAGTCAGGATTAGAATCAATGTGCTTTGAGTCCTAATCCAATATAATATAAAGACCTTTGTATATACCACCGTGTGATATCTCTATTAGCCCTTTTAGACTTTTTCATATGAGGGAGGGTAGGATATGGGCAACCCATTGGCCCGGGGAGTTAAGAAGCCTGGGGTTTTGCTTCTTTGGGGCAGTGATTGCATTATCTTTCATGTTTATATATAACTTAGTAAATGTTTATTGACTTGTTTTATGATGGTCTTGTCTCAGCTATGAGCTTCAAGAGGGCTCTCACTTACTGATCTTTCTTTACCCCCACAACATATTAGGCTCATGCTAACATGATACTGAAATGAGAGCCCTTTAGAACTCTCTAAGAGAATTCCATCCAAGATGGTGGAGAGAAGACAGGCACAGTTCTAAAGTTTCCTGATCTTTCCCCATCTATGATATGAAACAACAGAACTCTCTAATATGAGACCATCATCAGTCTAGGAAATGTTCTCTGTCCTGAGATTTTCTCTCAAAATCCAGGTAGGCTTCCTTCATTACCATACAGAAAAGGAGCCTGGAGGTCATTTGTTGATGACCACATCCAATGAGAAAACCAGATTGGGACTCAGAAAACCTGGGTTCTAATTCTGACTTTGCCACAGACTCTCTTATGAGACCTTAAACAGGTGCCTCTTCCCTCAATGGGAAGTTTCCTCATCTGCAAAATGAGAGTTGGATTACATGATATAGAGGATCCTTCTCTATTTTGAACTGTATGTTCCCTGGTCTCTCCATGTTCTGGCATTCTATGTCTGACTTGGGGGAGTCCCTTCTAACTCTGACCCTCTGTTTTCATGCTCTGGGTTCTAAGGTTCCTCCTAACTTTGAAATTCAATTTTCCCCTATTCTAAGAACACTCCTAGTGGTAGGACCTTATATTTCAAGCCTTTCATTAGCTCTATAATCTACTGATCCAGAGCCCTGGATTTTGTTTCTTCTTCCTTCACATAGCTCAGCTTCACTCGATAAATTATAGACTCTGCCTCATACCCCCAAACAGATGCTTTTTCATGACCTCCCACCCAAATTGACATCCCCCCACACACACTCTTCTACTACCCTGTTACTTTCGAAACTATGATGCCAGCTTGATCTTCAATCATTTTAAAAGGAGAAGAAAGCCATACCTGTAATTTCAGGATAAACTCCGGTAGCTGTCTACAGCAGATAATATACTTAGTTAATTTAGCAAACAAATTTAGACACCTCAGAACACTTAACTACAAAGATTAATAAAAATATGTTTTCTGCCCTTAAAGAGCTTAATATCTAGTTGTGGGGATTGGGGGAGGTGTAGAAGGATGAGAACCACATGTGATTAGTTCATGGTAGCTGGGTGGTGCAATGACCAGAGTTAGAGGAAACTGGGTTCAAATCCAACCTCAGGCACTTACCTAACTGTGTGATCCTGGGCAAATCCCTCCTGAGATTGTTGTGAGGATTAAATGAGATCTTATTTGTAAAAGTCTTATCACAATATCTGACCTATATAGTAGGAACTATAGAAATGCTGGCTATTATTACTATTGTCATTATCATATAATCACTAATGGAGTCTCTCTTATTCATCCCAAAGCCTCTCCTTAGTTCTTTTGGCAACTGTATCTTTTTATTAACTGCAAGACTGATTTCTATATCTTTGTGTATAAGCAGATTGCATATGGTCACTTTTTACCTCTAAAGAATTTTCCTCTGAAGTCACTGTCCTGCTTTTAAGGGCATTCTTTTATTCAACAAAAACTTTTTCAGGGCCATAGTAGGCCATGGTGCCATTGACAAATTCCTTTGTTTCTTTCAAGACTCAACTCAAACAGAAAATTCTACCTAAAGCCTATCCTAATTCCCCCTGTATTAGGTACAAGGTTTATCTATAACAGAAGGATGTTCTTTCCTCCTATAGCCCTAGTGTAATGAAGAGGGTGAACTTTGGAGAGAGGGTTCAAGAAAATAAGTTATTTTTCACTTACTTAATGTGAGCTTTCTAAGCACTTTTTAACAGGTGTGAACACTCATGGAAAATGTAGAAGTATCAGTTCTCTAAACTCCTGGATTGTTTTCTCAATCAATAAATGGTCAAAAGATATGAATAGGCAGTTTTCAGATAAAGTAATAAAACCCATCTAGAGTCATATGAAAAATGCTCTAAATCACTATTGATGAGAGAAATGTAAATTAACACAACTCTCAGTACTACCTCACATGTGTCAAATTGGTCAGATTCACCAATGTGTCTAGAAAAGAAAAATGACAAATGTTAGAGGGGATATGGGGAAACTGGGATACTAATACAATGTTGGTGGAATTGTAAACTGATCCAACCATTCTGGAAAGTAATTAGGAACTATGTCCAAAAGGCATAACTTTTGATTCAACAATATCACTACTAGGTCTATAACCCAAAGAGATCATTAAAAAAATGGAAAAGACCTACATGTACAAAAATATTCATAGCAGCTCTTTTTGTGGTGACAAAGAATTGGAAATTGAGGGGATCCCCATCAATTGAGGAATGGAGGGGGCAGTTAGATGGTGTAGTGGATAGAGCACCAGCCCTGGAGTCAGGAGTACCTGAGTTCAAATCCGACTTCAGACATTTAATAATTGCCTAGCTGTGTGACCTTGAGCAAGTCATTTAACCCCATTGCCTTAAATAAAGAAAAAAAGAATTGAGGAATGGCTGAACAAGTTGTGGTATATGAATGTAATGGAATATTATTGTGTTTTGAGAAATGATGAGCAGGCAGGTTTCAGAAAAACCTGGAAAAGTTACATGAACTGATACTGAATGAAGTGAGAAGAACCAGGAGAACATTGTACAAATTAACAGTAATATTGAAAGATGATCAACTATGAAGGACTTAACTCCTCTCAGATGTGATCTTTGAAAATGAAGGGCAAACATTATTATTACTATTATTATTAAATGATCAAAGACAATTCTAAAGGACTTGAGATAGAAAATAACATTCACATCTAAAGGTCTTATGATGGAAAGTATCATCCACATCCAGTGAAAGAACTAGGGAGTCTGAATGCAGATCAACGCATACTATTTTCAATTTTAAAAATTTGCTTTTTGCTTTATGTTTTTTCTTTCTCATAGTTTTTTCAATTATGTTATGATTTTTCTTTTACAACATGACTAATATGGAAATAAATCTAATATAGGTATACATGTATGACCTACATCAGATTACTCATTTTCAAGGGAAGAGGGGAAGAAAGGGAGAGAGGGAGAAAATCTTTGCCCATGGTTGGGAAAAAAATTGATTTAAAAAAAAAGAAATGTTGAGCAGGATGCTCTCAGAAAAACATGGAAAGACTTACATGAACTAATAAAGCAAAATGAGCAGATCCAGGAAAACACTGTTCCCAGTAAAAGCAATATTGCATAATGATCTACTATGAATAACTTAGCTATACTTACCAAAACAATGATCCAAGACAATTCTGTGGAACTCATGATGAAAGGTGCTCGCCATCTCCAGAGAAAGAACTGCAAGAGCCTGAATGCAGATCAAAGATACTTTTTCTTTGCTATATTTTTCTTGGGGGTTTTGTCTGTGTTTTCTTTCACAGAATGAGATACATGAAAATGTATTTTACATATCGATACATGTAAAAACTATGTCAAATTATTTGGCTTCTCAATGAGGGGGGAAGAGAGAGAGGGTAAATTTGGAACTCAAAATTAAAAAAAAAAGATTGCTAAAATTATTTTTACATGTTATTGGGAAAAAATGAAATATTATATAAGATTTAAAAAAAAAGAAAGTCCTGGGCTGTCCTAGACAACACTGGAACATTCCTGAGGATATCCAGAGACCCTGGTCTAATTGCAGCCATAGATAAAACTAAGGGAAAAATAAATAAACGAATGGGGAGTTAAATATGTCCCGTTTCTTAACCTTTGGACTGATCAATCTGTGCTTTATCTTTTCTTACTTCAGTCTAATTCCAGTCTATTTGCCTATGTCAGGGCAGATGTACAGCAAGGCAAACAGAATACTGGATAGGCATTGTGAGCTACCACTACCACCAAAAAGACAAATTTCTGACTGTTTCCTATTTGAGCTTTGGATTGTCCAATCAATAAGCATTTTATTGTGCCTACTATCCACTAGGCACTATATTACTCACTGAGACTACAATGACAAAAGTGAAATCATCCCTTCCCTCAAGGAGCTTATGTTCTTCAGGGAGTCAATATTCACATAGAAAAGTATATCCAGAGTATATACAAAAGAAATATATAGTTGGAGGGGAATCAGAAGTTTCAGGGGAAAATGTATCTAAGGGTGGCGGCTAGGTGGTGCAGTAGATAAAGCATCAGCCCTGGAGTCAGGAGTACCTGGATTCAAATCCGATCTCAGACACTTAATAATTACCTAGCTGTGTGGCCTTGGGCAAGCCACTTAACCCCATTTGCCTTGCAAAAACCTAAAAAAAAATGTATTTAAGGTCTTGAAGGCAATAAAGGGATTCTATGCAAAGATGAGGAGGGAGAGCATTCCAGACATAGGAAAGGACAGCACAAAAATATAAGGATGCTGTACTATATGTGAAGAAAAAGCAGGGAGGGCAATTTGGTTAGAATGAAGGAAGGAAAATAATGTATAATAATGTATAATAATCTGTGAAAGATTTTAAAAGTCAAATAGAGGGAGTTTCATCATGAAGGTAGGAAAGAAGAGAAATAGCAAAGAAAGGAATTTGGGAGATTCAATTTAATTCAATTCTACAATTATTTCCTGAGTCCATGTCAACCCCATTTCAGAAGGCTGTAGGATACACAAAAAAATAGAAGATATCATTATCTCTGCCTTTGAGAAAACTCATCTAATATCAGAGCTGAAAGAAACTTTAGAAATCCTCTGATACAAACTACTCCTTTCCCAGACAGGAGCAACTGACTTCTCAAGGTCACTCACCCTATTCAGTGAGTTAGTAGCAGGGGCTTGGGCCCAGATATGCTATGCTTTTTTTCCCAACAGCTGCTGGTACAAAAAGACTTACTCATAGGAATCAATCAGAAAACACTGTGTACAGAGCATGTATAATAAGTAATATTAAACTGCAATCAATTGCTAAGGGGTAGAAGAAGTTTGGGGATGGAAGCTATATGAGTGATAGTCTTCGAATAAGCAAAGGGGATGGGGAAAAATTCTGGATGAAGGGAACACCTAGTGTCAAAAACAACTCTAAGAATGGGTGTGGTTTGTGGCAGGGATAGTGAAGAGTCTGGATGGGAAAAAAAGGGAGTTAAATTGGATACAGAGGGTAGGATGATGATAGTGAGAGGGCCTTGAATGTCAAAATTTGAAGAATTTTCTCAATCTTCATACATGAAAAAATCTGGGGGTGAACTATCTCTCACAGTTGAATAATATCCTAATGGAGCAAGGAGGAGTCATGGAGATGATTATCCTATCTGCCACCATCATATACAAGGGTAGTGCTTAATTTTTGGGGGGGGCAGGGGAAGAAGCCTACACAGAATAGGAGAGGGAAGCAATAATAGAGAACCAATTCTTGAGGATAGCTTCCTTTTAAAATTTGACTTTATTAGAAAATTCAAAGCTGACAGTCAAGAGACATCTGGGCACCATGTGTCCATTTTGTTAGAGGAGTAACAGTAAACAAAGTACCAGATGCTTGATGTGGAGGTCCTGCCAGACAGACATCAACTGGAGCTGAGCTTTTTGTTACTACAATGAATTCAACTATTCAATTAGATTTGTCAAGTATATTAAGCACCTACTATGGGAAAGTGCATTTTATACATGGTGTGGTAGACACAGTGCTGGATTTGGAGTCCAAAGACAAAGGTTCAAGTCTGGGATTTGCCACTTACTTGCAAATGTGACATTGGGTAAATCCCTTCCTCACTGAGTCTCAGTTTCCTCATCTGTTAAATAAGGAGCTTGGATTAGATGACCTCTAAGGTCTTTTTCTGCTCTAAAATCCTTTGATCTTAGGTCAAGCTGTTCCTCCAGTGTATCAGCCACAATGGACTTCCCTTTCCCCTTCAGCTCTACACTGTATTACTGCCTCTAATCCTTAAAAACAATTCATTCCCAGTTGTAAAGTGTAATAAAGGAAGGATAATCAGTATTAATATTAGTTATTGTTATTGATTTCAGCTTTAAAGAATTGATTTTCAGTCCTTGCTGCACTGATGAGTCTCTTTGCTGAAGATGCATATATGGGGAGAACCACTATTTTTAGACATTTGGTCCTTTCATTAAATGGGGGCATCAGAAAGATCATCCCAAAAGGAGAGAATGGAGACCAACTATGGCCAGGGCAAGAAGGGAGTGAAGGTAAAAGGGAAATCAGCTCTTAGTCTTCCTTCTAAGATCCTCTTGGCTCTAATATGGGCATGGGTTGGATTAAAACAGATTGGACTTGGAGAACTATTTTACCAAACTCATTTTGCTGCTGGAGAAACTGAGGCCCACAAAGACAAAGGGACTTACACAAGATTATGCAGTGAATCAATCAGAATTCAGAAAAGAAGACAGATTCCCCAAATTCCAACATTTTCTAATTTCCTATACCCAGAGTTTTGAGTTCAGTGCTGACAAAGATATTCAAAATTTAGATTAACCCATTCCTAGCCTTCATGGAACTTTATACCTCATTAGAGTAAAGACATAAACATAGTATTTTTATAAAATGTAATTATAAGCTCATTACATAAAACCAATATTAAAAGGTTTCTGAAATCATACTAAAGGTAATAAACTAATATTGATTCACAAGGATCATAGATCAAAAATTTCTCATCAAATTCATTTTGCATATGAGGAAACTGAGGCACAAAGAGGTTAAATGACTTGACTAGGGTCACAAAAAATAGTAAAAGTATAACGAAATATACTTCCCTCTTCTATGTACTGAGTTTTGGCTACATTTTCTAAGTTGTGGCTTTGTCAGTTGGTTTCACTTAAGTGTTTCTCTTTTCTACTAGGAAGGGTTTTAGAAGAGGGGGGGGATATTGGGAAATGTTAACCATATAAAAACATTATTTATTATTGGGAAATGAGATAAAAAGGCATCAATATAAAAATTCATTTAGAGAGACATGATCATAGTTATTAGAATAATAGTTAACATTTACGTTTATAATAGTTATTCTAAGAGCAATTAGAATAATTTTTATATAGTTTTTATAGCTTATATAAATATATTTTATATATCTTTTTAAATGTTTTTAAAATATCTCATTTGATCCTCACAACAAAACTAGGAGAGAAGAGCTATTATTATCTCCATTTTATAGCAAAGGAAACTGAAGTAGACATAGGCTAAGTGACTTGTCCAAGGCCACACACAGTCAGCAAGTGACTGAAATGGTATTTGAATTCCTCTTTCCTGACTACAAGACCAGTGCTCTATTCACTGTACTACCTAACAGTGAGAGGTCAATGACTGAAGGAAAAGGTCAGTGCTGACAAGGGAAGGCTCCTTGGAGGAGGTGATATTTGACCTAGGCTTGAAAAAAATAGATAGAAATTCAATGGACAAAGATAGGGAGGCATTCTAGATGTAGGGAAGCATGTATACTACTACGCTGGCACTTTTGTGAAGTATGAACACTACCACCATTAATAACAAGTCAGATAGATCACTCTGTATTTCACTAATTCACCATCTCAACCTCCTACTCTTAGAGGAGGTAGTGTGGCACAGTGGAAAGAGCACTGTACTGGGAGTTGGCACAGTCAGTTTCCAGTCCTGACTGCCAGTTACTAATCATATGAAACTGGGAAATCATTTCACTTTAAGTGCTTAAGTTTCATCATCTTTAAAATGAAGGTGGTGGTGCCATATGATATTTAAGTTCCCTCCCAGTTCTAACATTCTGGAATTCTCTAGCAATTCTGTACCCCCAAAGGCCAGTCATGCTGGTGCTTTATTGGGTGGAAGCCAGCCTGTAGAGAAAAGAAAGGGCAGATCTCAGGTTTGCTCTCAGAGGAGACCTCCCACAAAATCATATCCTTTTCTGTATTGCTGTTTTTTTTGTTGTTGTTGTCTATAATTCCAGTCTACAAAATCATTCATTCATGCCTTTATTGAGGACTTATTATGTTATGGGAACTATGGGGCACTATGAGACATAATCTCCACCCCCACAATCCATTGGAGTGACAAGGCACACATGCATGAAAAACACACCAACAATACAAAGTCACAGTTGCCAACGAGTTGTTGTTGTAGGAACTTTTAAACTATGCTTGCCAGTATTCATTTCATGGTGTCTGGTTTGTGGTTTCTCTGACCCTTTCCTATGCTGTGGATAAGGATATCTTTGCTTCTTAGAATTCTGTAATTGCAAGTGCTATCCTCTCTCTAACGATTGGAAGGTAATTGATATGGATTAATATGGAGTATATACACAAGCACACATTTATACATTGCTGTATTAATAGTTAAGAAATCCCCACCCCCTTAGGATCCTTGTGTGTGGGAAATTTATTTTCCTTCTCCTTAGCATTCACTGACATATAGAATCTGAGAAGAGATGTCTCCATAAGATCTCTCCTCCTCTCTGAAAGCCCAAAGACAGTTTTATGGGACTTGTTGGACAATTTAATAGACAGAGCTTCCTGAGAAGAAGCCTAGATCAACTGTCTAGAACATTGTAAGGACTCATTTTTTATTCCCTTCACTACTAAAACCAGACCAAAAGGTATCCTTGCTTTTCCAATAAGAATTTAATGTTTCCATCTGATATCATAGATTCTTCAATGTTCTCCTTGTTAGCTCATCTTGAATAAAGAGAAAAATATTTCAATGTGCCTCTCTCTCTCTTACTCCTCAACTAATGACTGCTCCCAAAGCATAGAATTGGGTGTAGAAATAGCAGGTGATAACTGGTTCTCCATCTCTAACATATCAGAGATGAGACTTTTCCTATAAAAAAGGGACAGTTGAGAAACCACCTTTGAAGGTGCCTCACCACCACCCCCATTCAGAAACAGCTCAGGAGGACCTGCCAATCTCACTTCCATATTCATCTTGCTGGAGCTCTTTTGGACAAATAAGTGATATGAGTTCATTTCCCTTTCCTCTCTCAAGTTCAGATTGATGAGTTACCATATAATCACTCACTTAGATAGGTATTAGCTGTCAAATGAAGAAGTTAAAAAGAGTAGAAGAAACTGATGGGGACAGCTAGACTGTAGTCTGGAGTCAGGAAAATCTGAGTTCAAATGTGGCTTCAGACACTTGCAAGCTGTATGTCCCTGAGCAAGTCACATAACCCTGTTTGTCTCAGTTTCTTCATCTATAAAATGAGCTGGAGAGGGAAACAGCAAACCACCCCAGTATCTCTGCCAAGAAAATCCCAAATGGAGTCATGAAGAGTCAGACATGACTGAAATGACTGAGCAACAGCAATAAGAAGAAGCTGATGAAGTTTAAAAACTCTTCAACTCAGAAAATTCTTATTCTAATTATTGTAATGAGTAGTCCTAACTTAGTTGATTCCTAGAAAGATTATAAAGGATTCCTATAGATTGGGGTGATCATGGAAGCTTTTTTGGAGGAAATGAGATTTCTCAGAATCATATTAATAATGTAATAGGGACTTCAAAGGAAGCATTGTCTCATCCATATCTCAAAGAAATCCAGAGCCTTAACTACTTAAACAGGGCATGAATGGAGGTTTGTCCTCAAGTGCAGACATGAAATGGCATTTTCTCCCATTGGTAGTTCCAGGGTCCTTTTGCTTTGGTGGTCCTCTCCTAGAGCACTGATCCCATTTTTTGAGCCTTGCAGTCAGGGCATATTCATTTCTGCCAGGTATGAGGACTGAGAACAAAGGACAGATTGATGCTCTATCCTGCTTAAAAGACAGTACATTAGTTAAAGATTTTATAGTTAAAAATTTCATATACAGCTCTTAGCATCAGTAGCATTTTCCCCATAGAATTTGATTGGGGAATTAAATGACAAATTGTTTGGAATCATATTACGATGTCTTTTCCTAGAGAATAGACCTAGATGATGCTTGGTTTGTAAATCCCTCATATCTCCAAATTTGTCCAGGGCAAAAGACCTCTAGCTATGGTTCAGGAGTATCCCTAACAAGTGTTAGATGAACTTCTACTAGAAGCCCTCCACTGGAGGGAATCTCCACTAAATTTTAGTCTTAAATAGATTAAGCTCATCATTGTAGCCTTCAAGATCTTTATGAATCCTGACAGTCATTTACCATGTCAGTTGACTGTCCAAATTCTGTGTCATCTGTAATTTAGATAAATGTGACATCCATACCTTCAACTACATCATTGATAATAACATTGCACAGTATAGATCCAAGGTCAAAGCCCTAGGTTGCTCCCATAGAGATCTCCCTCTAGGTTAAAATGATCCATTAATAACTATTTTGAAGGGGGCTAGTAATGCAATCAGCTCTTCTCTATCTAAATGTGGCATGATTTATCTAACTGGCATAGTCACATTTTGTCCATAAAGAACATAAGAAATTGGGTGAAATGTGTTGCTGAAATCTAGGCAAACTATGTCTATGGCATCCTTGGAACCCTACCAATCTAGAAACCCCATTTAACAAGAGACCTGAAGTTAGTCTGCTGTTCTGGACCTATTCTGAATGAAGTTTATCCTGATTAATATTTCCTTCATTAAATGGTCCCAAACCACTCCCATAATACCATATTTCTCCATCTATAAGATATACCTTTTTTCAAAAAATTTGGGGTCTAAAAACTGAGAGCATCTCATACAATGGTAATAGATTTTTTTATTTGAATTTCCCACTTTTCGCCTTGTTGTCTTTGCGCTCATCGTTTCACATTTGTTACCAGTATATTAGGTTATGTTTTGCCACATTCTGCCCAGAAATGGCTCAGAAAAAAAATTTTGTACAGTGCTGAATTCAGTCAGTGATCCAGTTTGCAAAAATGAATGGAAATCGTGCTGTTGAATGTAAGTTTGGTCCTCCTCAACTGAGAAAACAATCTGAGACAGCTCTAGGAAGAAGAAACCCTATTGAAAATGCTATGGCAGAAGAAGGCCATGAGAAGCAAGTCAGCAAAATGGCCTGAGTTAGAGAGGGCATTGAAGACATGGATTGAAGAGCAAAGGACCATTGGAATTCCTGTGTCCACAAAGATGGCTCAGCAGGAGGCAAGAATTGCTGATGAAAAAGAAGTGACTCATTTCTTTTTTCTTTTAATTTAAATTTATTTTTATTAAAGATATTATTGAGTTTTACATTTTCCCCCAATCTTGTTTCCCTCCCCTCTCCCCGCCACAGAGAGCACTCTGTCAGTCTTTACTTTGTTTCCATGTTGTACCTTGATCCAAATTGGGTGTGATGAGAGAGAAATCATATCCTTAAAGAGAAGAGAAGTCTAAGAGGTAACAAGATCAGACAATAAGCTATCTGTTTTTTTCTAAATTAAAGGGAATAGAGAAGTGACTAATTTCAAAGGAGGACACAATTGGTAATTCAGGTTCATGAAAGGGAACAGACTAAACATGCATCCATGCACCAGATTTGCCCAGGGAGTGCTTGTGTTCAACCACAGACCAGAGCACAGGCAGGAGAGCAGTCAGAACCTCTCCTAAGATAGTGATTCATCATCAAATACAGATGAGGATGAGCTAATGGATGGGAGTTTTGACAGTGATGAGGAGGTGTATGAATTTTATGATGAATAAAATGAGCTCAATAACTTTATGTAATACATTTTTTTTCAAATTTTGGGCCCCCAAATTAAGGTATGTTTTATATATGGGGAAATATGTTAATTCATTCTGGTATCTTTCCAGGAAATCAATCTCTTTGTCCTATAATGAAAATCACCCTTTTTTCTTTTTTTGGAAATAAGGACATTTGTCTATTTCTAATCCTAGGGTACCAATGATATTCTTGACTTTAAAAACATTATTAACTGTGGCTCAACACTTAGGCCCTCTGGTTACCTGGTTTCCACATCATCCAGCTCTGGTGATCTCTTAACATTTCATCATTAACTTTAATTTTAACTCCCCATTATCCATTTTTGTGCCACTGTTCCCAATTTGAAGGTCTTTTCCCTTGGAAGAGAAAGCAGTAGGAAAAAAAAAGAGCTGGGCAGTTTAGCTTCCTCTTCATAACTGATCACCATCATTATATTCTCTCCAAAACAGTGAACCTCTTGCTTATTTGACCTTCCTTCCTCTTGCTCCAGAACTGACTTTGAAAATGCTCTTTTTGCTGTCCTTACCTTTCATTGCCAAATTTAGCTCATTTTTGATATTTGTTGTTCCTGTCATTCTTATGGAACCCTCCTAGAGGACTGATGATGAAAAATGCTAACCATCTTCTGAAAGAGAGGTAATGAATGAACATGCAGAACAAGACACACAATTTTGGAGAAGGACAACATGGGAATTTGTTTTGCTTGACTCTGCTCATTTATTATAAGGTTTTCTTTTTCTTTTTCCCTGGTGGAAGAAATGAGATGGCAAGAGAAAGAAAAATAAATAAATGCTTGATAATCAGAAAAAAAAATTTAATTAGAAATGCTTAGTGACTTCCCTGGGAAACTATAAAGGTCTCTTAGCATTCTCTTTTCTTCCTTATTGAAACTATGCTTGTATCATCAGAATTTCATTTTTGAGAGTTTCCTATTTCTCTTGAACCAAGGTCCTCTGTAGAATATTATACCATGGCATCTATTTCTTCTCTGAACTCTTTGAAATGAGATAATATTTGTAAAGTTTTTTGAAAACTTGAAAGCACTATATAAATATTTATTATTAATATTATTTGCTGCTGTTGTTAAATGTAGTCTTCTTAAAGGGCAAGTAAGTTAGTCTAGCCAAAGCATCCAAATACTGAGAGAGAGAAAGGAAAGAATATATTCCAGGCAAGTCAAGCTACCACTATAACCTTGACTACAACTTCCTTCCATATATACATGGTGATTGCCTAAAACTCTTAATCCAAGAGACTTGGGAATGACATTTCCTTCAAGACCACCTGCAACCATCTCCAAAGGAACAAATCCTGTGGAGAGAGTTCATCTTCCTTCCCACCACCAGTACTAACTATTGACCAGCCACCACTTATGAGTGGAAAAGCTCAAGAACCCTGAGAGGGTCAGCATTCCTTAGTCCACTGGTTCTGCTTCCTGACCACATTCTCTGAATATCATCCTTGAAATATGGCCAAAATTGCTTTTGTGGATGAGGCAGCCATGGCTACTGAAGATACAGAGGGTATGGGTGGGGGACAGGGGTGGGGGTCGGGGGAAGGTTTTTTTCTATGAAGGACTCTAGAAATTTCAAATGACTCCTAATCAGCAATTGAAACAATTTCATCAATGGAAAGATATTTAAAAGATATATTATGAGAGCAGAGCCAAGATAGCATAGTAAAGGTAGGGACTTGCCTGAGCTCTACCCCCGACCTTTTCAAATACCTTTAAATAATGACTCTAGCCAAATTCTAGAGTGGCAGAACCCATTTAAAAAAACCTGGGTAAAACAATTTTCCAGTTTAAGACAACTTAGAATATCCATGGAAAGGGTTTGTGACACCAGGGTTAGAAAGGGACCACAGTGCAGCCTGGACCAGGCTGCATCAGAATGAGCTGGTTCCAGCCAGCCATGAACAGATTGTGGGGATCCTGGGACCCTGGGGATGCCTGGGTTTGTGGCATCAAGGGAAGTTTCCAGATCTCTCAGTTCAGGGAATGCTAAGGACAATTGGGAAGTTCAGCAGGAAAGTACTGAACAAGGAGTCTAGTCCAGTGGAGGCCTCAACACAGACCAGGTCTCAGAGGATCAGAAGCAGACCTGGGGAGCCACCTGGCAGGGAGTCATCCAGTAGCTACTTTCAGAATGTTCAGTCCATCTACAGTAAGGGCGTTGAAGGAGATTGCAGAGGTTTTTTCTGCTATCCCTGAGGTAGCACTCTGTTGCTTTGCCCATATTCAGATCAAAGTTACACTCTGGGGACTCAGTTTCAGGAAAAGCTTTATTGCCGTAGCAGAACAGGGACTCTCCTCATGGTTCCAGGGCAGAGAGGAGTGCTTGTGGTCAGACCAGAGCACAGGAGCCATAGCCTCCCTTAAGATCTTGGAGGAATTGAGTTCTCTGGGGTTAACCCTGAAAACAGTTGCAAAAACCTTTAAAAACCTAGGACAGTGTGTCTTCCATCCTGGAAGCAAAGACCCACCTTAACAAAGACTTAAAATCAAGTTATAAGCTAGAGAAATGAGCAAACAACAGAAGAAAAAAAAAATCCAACCATAGACATTTACTTTGGTTGTATGAAGGATCTAAACATTCACTCTGAAGATAACAAAGTCAAAGCCTCCAAGAAGACTATGAATTGGTTTCAGGTTATGCAGGAGTTCAAAAAAGATTTTGAAAATCAAGTAAGGGAAGAAAAGGAAAATTTGGGAAGAGAAATGAGAGCAATGTGGGAAAGTCATGAAAACCAAATCAGCAGTTTGGTGAAGAAATTAAAAAAAACTGAAGAAAATAACATCTTAAAAACCAGTTTGGGTCACATGGAAAAAGCATTCCAAAAGGCCAATGAGGATAGGAATACCTTAAAAAGTAGAATTGACCAGATGGAAAAGAAGATATAAAAGCTCTCTGAAGAAAATAATACCTGCAAGGGAACTAAGTGGCACAGTGGATAGAGCACCAGTCCTGGACTCAGAAGGACCTGAGTTCAAAATCTGGCCTCAGATACTTGGTAATTGCCAAGTTGTGTGACCTTTGGCAAGTCACTTAATCCCATTGCCTTCCAAAAAAGAAAGAAAGAAAGAAAGAAAGAAACAAAGAAAGAAAGAAAGAAAGAAAGAAAGAAAGAAAGAAAGAAAGAAAATAATACCTTCAAATGGAGAATGGAGCTAGGGGAAACTAGTGACTTTGTGAGGAATGAAGAAACAATAAAACAAAACCAAAAGAATGAAAAACTAGAAGAAAATGTAAAATATCTCATTGGAAAAATAACTGACCAGGAAAATAGATCCAAGAGAGATAATTAAAAAATTATTGGACTACCTGAAAGTCATAACCCCCCAAAAAGACCCTAGATTTTATTTTTCAAGAAATTCTCCAGGGAAATTGCCCTAGAAGCAGAGGGTAAAAAAGAAATTGAAAGAATCCACCAATCCCCTACTGAAAGAGATCCCAAAATGAAAACTGCCAGGAATATTATAGTCAAATTTCAGAACTCCCAAAATAAGGAGAAAATATTACAAGCAGTCAAAAAAGCCAATTCATATATCATGGAGCTACAGTCAGGATAATACAAGATTTATCAATCTCTACATTAAATGTTCATGGGACTTGGAATATGATATTTCTGGAAGGCAAAAGAGCTTGGATTACAATCAAGAATCAGCTACCCAGCAAAACTAAACATACTCTTTCGCAGAAAAGATGGACATTCAATGAAATAGGGGATTTTCAAACTTTCTTGATGAGATGATCAGAGCTAAACAGAAAATTTGATCTTCAAGTACAGGATTCAGGTGAAGCATAGAGAGAGTGGATGGAAAAGGCAAATTATAAGGGACTTAATGATGTTGAACTGTTTGTATTCCTGCATGGGAACATGATACTGATAACTCATATGAACCTACTCATTTATTAGGACAGTTAGAAGGAGCAGATATAGATAAGGGACAGAAAGGAGCTGAATATGAAGGAATAATATAAAGATGGTTCCAATAGGCAAAAATGGAATGTACTGGGAGAAAGAGAAAAGAGAGGTAGAATGGAGTAAATTATTTAACATAAAAGAGGTAGGGAAAAACTTTTGCAATGGAATAGAAGGGAGGAAGTGGGGAGGGGAGTGAGTGAGACTTTACTCTCATCCAAAGAGGCTCAGAGAGGAAATAAAACACATTCAACTGAGGATAGAAATCTATCTTACCCTAGAGGAAACTAGGAGAGGAAAGGGATGGGAGAAAGGGGACAGGGGGAGGGAAAGAAGGATGTAGCTGATAGAAGAGAGGGAAAATCATGGGAAAGGGTAGTCATATACAACACACTTTTGAGGTGGGACAGGGTGAAAGGAGAAAGATAATAGAATAAATGGGGGTGAGGGAACAGGGGGGAGGGAAATACAACTAGCAATAGCAACTATTGGGAAAATATTGAAGCAATTTCTCTAATGGACTTATGTAAAAGAAAGAACTGATGGTGTGTGAATACAGACTGAAGTACACTTTTTTTCTCACTTTATCTTTCTTGAATTTTCTCTTTATGTGTGTGTGTGTTTGTGTGTGTGTGTGTGAGGGGGTTATATTTACTTTTACAGCATGACTATTGTAGTAATGTGTTTCATGGCTACACATTTTTAACATACACCAAGTAACTTGCTTTCTCAATGGGGGAATGGAGTGGGAGGAGTGGAGAGAATTTGAAACTCAAGGTTTTGGAAGCAAATGTTAAAACTTGCTTTTGTATATAACTGGGGTAAAAAAATTTAAAAATAAAATAAAAAAGCAAAAAAAAAGATACATTGCCATCTGTTTTGCCACTGCACATCAAGGACTATAGAAACCTTACATCTGACCTGGAACTGTTTTTCCCCTATTAGAATGCAAGCTCCTTGAGAACAGGGACTGTATTCTTTTTTGAGTACTAACCCTCACCATTTATATAAAAGTGTTTCAAAAATGTTTTTTAAAATCATTCATTCCAAAATGGCCAAGATCAGATTTTATCTTTATCTCTGACAAACTATAGACAGTATGTATACTTCTCCCCAAGGCTCCTATTATTTCCATTTCAGCATAGGGTTTATTACAGCTCTACTTGCATATCTCTGTGAATTACTGGTCCATTTCAATAACAACCTTCTTCTTATGCTGAACTTGCTTCCCTCTGAGATGTCTGGATTAACAAATATAAGTAAGATTTTTTCCCTCTATGTCTTCCTTCTCAGTTTATAGTTTTCTTGATCAGATCTTCAAGTCTGTGGCTATAGAGTGATTTGGGTATATTCTATGGATTCTCTATGCTTACCTATGTCTCCACATAAATAATTTTTGCCACTCTGAAGTAGGTGTACTTGAACCCTGGTCAATATTTCATCATTCATCTATCTTAAACTATAGTAAAGAAATTCAAATCCCCTTCTCAGTAATCATCTTCTTAACCATTACAAAATCTGCTATACCTCTTCTGAGAGCCCTATATTTAATCAGTAGCAGTATTAAAAACACCATTCATGGACTAAGGTCATCAGTCTCATATGTAGGACTTAATCTTCTGAAGTACATCACAGGTTTCTTCTGGCAGTATCATTTGTTGTCATATCAACAAAACGAAGTGGATAGAGGTCATTAGAGTTGGCAGTCTCAAGAGCCTCTCAGCCTCTCAGCCTCTCTGTATCATCCTATAAGCTAGACACCTCAGAAAGACAGCTTCCCTACTAGCTGCTCATGTCAGACCAGTATATGACTTCCCCAGTGTGGTTCAGAAGGGAGCAGTCAATTACCATGACTCATGGTTTTTTGTGTGTGTGACCAGTCCTGGATAACTTTTCTCCTGGTAGAATTTTTGCTTTTGAACTGGAATTGAACTAAACATTGAAGGATGTATCAGATTTGGCTAAACTAAGAAGAAAAAAAGATGCCATTTGGAGTAGAGGCAGTAAGATACCCAAATGGTCAAGGAAGAGAATGTATAGGGTGTGTCTGGGGAACAGGAGATAGATGAACCACTCCAGATCAGCAAGTCCACATTGGGGAACAGTAAAAGATGAGACTGCTGAAAATGCAGATTTGGGGAAGGGGGTGAGTGAGATTGTGTTGGCTTTGAATGTCAAAGTGAAGTTTGATGAAAGCAATGTTTTATATGGTTTGAAGCAGAGGTAGGTACAAATGATTTGGGAGAACAACTGGAGGAATGGAGGTCCATGAAAAGGTTTGCAATAGTCTGGGCCTGAAATAATGAATATTTGAATTGGAGTGATAGCAGTAGGGAGTAAAGAGGAAGAGAGAGATTCAATTTAATTCTACAAACATTTATTTAGTATCAGGCACTATGTAAGGTGTTATGCTTATAATACAAAGATAAGAAAGATGAGACAATCCCTGCTTACATTCTTTTAGTGAGATGTACACATATAAATATATATAAAACGTATATGATACATTTTCTCAAGGTGGTACACAATGAAATAGTAGAGAAGAGTGGGACAAGGACAAAAGAGGAATGGAATTAATGCAGATGGCATGAGGCAGTGAGGATGATGGTCATGGGCAGCAGCTATAGCCTAGTCAGTCTTGGATGCAGAATCATAGAGATACAAGGAGAGTCATAGGGCAACAGATTATAAATCTATCAAATCATAGATAGATAGATAGATAGATAGATAGATAGATAGATAGATAGATAGATAGATAGATAGTCATTTCCTTCTCAGTAGCAAAGATGATGTTGCTTTGATCATCAAACCTTGATTAAAAAAAAGGTGAAGTGTGTTGTCACAATCACCAGCAGAACAGATGTATTGGCCCTCATTCTAACTTCTAGTCAAGGTGAGCATTGGTGTTCTGGAGCCAGGCTGAGTCAAAAAGGACTGAAGCAGGCTTGAGAGACTCATTCTCATCCAGATCTACTCAGCTCATCACCAGAACTTATTCCAGTAGTGAATAACTTATCTCCTCCAGAGTGAGGATGATAGTTATAATGACAAAGACCACTGCAATAACAAAGCTGATAGCTCCTACTACTAATTCTTGATTCTTTTTATTATTATTATTATTATTATTATTATTACTATTGTGTAATAGGAATAATAGCTTATATTTATGTAGCATTTTCCTCTTTAAAAGGTACTTGCTCACAACAAACTCTGTGAAGATCATACTATAAATATTATTACCGCCACTGATACCACATCAAAGAAAAATTGATAGGACTTGGTGACTGATTCAAATATGATCCATATTTTAAAGATGACCAAATGTGTGTCCCAGGTAATTAAATGTTTTATGTTAGAGTCTGTTCATAAAATCTCAGAGCTACCCATCTGTGGAATGAAAAGAGATAAAGGATTTTAAGATAATTTACCAGCACTGTCCATCTTTACACTTTCTTTGCCATGAAAAGCAGCACCATTGGAACACCTTTTCTAGTGATTATCATGAATATTAAGTCAGATCTTCAGCACTCCTTGTACCATTTCAGACAACCTCTGTGTTGTCCTGATTCCTGAACAGCACCAATTCCAACAACAGACCATATGTAGACTTCTGAGAGCAGTAAAATTAGTCATTTTAGACTGTTTCCTGATTATCTTCAGGTATTCAACAGCTATGGTGGCATAGGATGTGAGAAAAAGATGAATCTTGAGGAGACCACAATCAAACTGGGGCAAGGTTCCCAGAACCTGCCTTGGATGGTCACTTGTACCTTCTCTCAAACTATATACTATGAACTTCACAAAAGATGGACCAGTGCAACAATCATATGACAATATTGAACCCACAATGAACCTAGATTGATATGCCATTTCTTTAATCAGATATGGAGTCAGGTTTATTTCTAATTCCTAGTCCTCACTCTACCCTCACACTTGGCTGACAGGAAGGTACCAGAGCCAGGGGGAGGTGGACTTTTAAAGGGGAAGGGGGAAAGAGGGCAAACATTTATTATGCATCTTCTAAATGCTGGGCATTTGACAAATAAGATTTTATTTGATTCTCACAACCCCTAAATGTAGGTTCTAAGATGGTCCTCATTTTACAATTGAGGAAACTGAGGCAAAAAGTGATTAAGTGATTTGCCCAGCTAGTTACATATGTGAGACTGTATATGAATTAGATCTTCCTGTCTCTAGGTCCAGAACTCTACCTATGGTACCACCTAACTGTTACCTCTAAAACTAGCTTATCCGGACACAGTTCAAACTGGTTAGAGGACTAGTAGGATCTCTTGGGTTGTTTCAGTCACCAGTAAATATTTCTTCCCTACAAGCAATATAAGATGTATTGGAAAAGATCACAGCAACCCCTCCATTTCAAGGCCTTAACTCCCATCTCTTTTGTTCCTAAATTTCTAAGCCTGTATATTTAGAATCATATCCACCCTTCATAATTGAGACCTTTAAAAAAAAATCCAAGACCAGTGACTGATGATCTCCTGCTAGAGGTGTGAAGGTTTTATGCAATTATACATGGATTTCTTGAAAAGACAGTGACTATTATCTTTCTACTGCTACTGATTCTGGGCAGAGTAAGGCTATAAAAATAAAAAGTTACCTTCTCTGAGGTTAATGTGCTCACTCTCCATACTCCCCCCCACCCTTTCATACCCTGTTTTTGCCTGTGCTTTCCTGCCACAAACCTTCCAGGAGATTGTGGGGCTTAGAGGGGGCAAAATGATTTTCTCTGGCAACCCTAGCCCTAGTGGCGAAATGGATTCTTCACGATCCTGAGTGGCCAATAAATTCTGCTTTAACTCAGTTAATGAGGATCAGTTTGAGCTGGAATTTTCATCTTCCTTGCTCTCCCGACTCCAAACCACAGCACTGATGCTTTATCGGGTGATGTTGCTGCCAAATTAGGGATGAAAGGAGAGCCATACATTTGTTAATAGAGGAATACATATGGCAGAGGGGCCAGTAGAGTAGGCTGGGACTGGCCACCAGACATGTTGTTGAATTGCACAGATGAGGGAATAGGGGCAGAACAATAGAGCAGAAGCAGAAAAGTAATAAAATGAATGGCTAAATAATTATTATTGCAATTTTTCCTTCATTGGACATTGGACAAAATGGCTTTAAATACTGTCTTAACCTATTACTGGGCCATAAATTAATCTCCCACTGCACATTGAGGCACTGCAAAGTGTCTCTTTTAGATAGCACTGTGAAGTAATTAGGCACTAGGCACACCACTCCTATAGAAGTGACATATTTTACACTTAAATTATAATTAAATTTACAAAAATCTCTTCCACTCAATGAGCAAACATAATCTGTGTCAACTTCTTCATGAGCAGTAGGCATCTAATACTTTTATTTATTTACTTTTAGAAGATGCCAATCCAGCTGCTTGGGGCTCTCAGTCCTTGCTGTAGTTTTAATTAGCTAGAAGCAATCCAGGCTAGGTTTATAGAGAAGTTGTTGAAGACCTGAAAGCACTTTGGAAGCAAGTTTCCATTATTTGAATCCAGATGCCTTTGATTGGGCACATGGACTATTAAGATTTAATTCCCTCAGTATGTGTAGGACATTTAATCTGTTTCTGCTTAGCTGACACTCCAATCCCTGAAATGTGGTTCACTCAAGCAATCTAACACCCCAAGGACATTTTCTCCAGGAAAGGGGACTTTGCTTTACAAGTCTGTACTGCTTGTGTTTCTCCCCTAGGTCCTCTCATCCTGCCCATCTCCAAATTATCTCCCTACCCAATTGTTGCAATCATTGCCACCTATATGTTCTGTTGAGTTCTTGACAATGACCTCTCTGACCAACATTCCCACACCATCCCTTCAGTTTTCTTTAGTAAGATTAAAACATGTCTCATGTATAATTCCACATATACATGTTTGACAAATCAAAGAAAATTCAGAGAATTTTCAGCATGATAGAATGAAAGTGAGTGGGAAACCATCTTAGTTTGGATGGAACTGGATCAAATTAGAAGAGATGGGTCCACATTCTGACTCTGCTACTTGCTAACCATGTAGTGTTAGGTGATTCAATCAATCTTTTTTTTTTGCAAGGCAATGGGGTTAGGTGACCTGCCCAAGGTCATACAGCTAGGTAATCATTAAGTGTCAGAGACCAGATTTGAACTCGGGTCCTCCTGACTCCAGGGTCGGTGTTCCATCCACTGCACTACCTAGCTGCTCCAATTCAATCAATCTTACTGAGAAATAATTTTCTCATCTATAAAACAGAGTTTGGGGAGGGCAGGAAATTGAATTGGATTGTGTCTAAAGACCCTTCCAAATCAAATATTTCATTTTAAGGTTGGTTTAGGGATATCAGACTGAGTGAAATTCAGGTTAGACTCAGGTTAAGGAGTGTAAGAAATGTGCTGGAGTCAGAGGTAAGGACAAGGTAGTGGTTTGGAAACCAAGTTTCATGGTTACCAGGAGTTAGTTACAACTGAGTATTGTCTGGAACTCAGGTGAGAAAGATGAGAGAACTGAGATTAAGAATAATTTCTTCTGAAGATAGCCAAGTAGCTTTAGAATTGGAAGGAGCCCTAGGAACCATATAGTTCAATTCCCTTATTTGGCAGAAAAGAAATTGAGACTCAGAGGTGAAAGTGACTTGTTTAGAATGATTCAGACAGAATGTGACAGATATGGGACTTGAACTCAGGTCATCCAAATTTAAACCCACTATTCTTCCAAGTGTATCATACCTCTGAGATACCAAACTGGACACTGGCTAGAGAGACTGCTTAGAGTGGATGATGTTCAATCAAAAACTATTAATCCTGATTGAATCTCTGCAAAGCTAGAGAATAAATACTGTGGAAAATGAATATTTTTAATTTTTGATTCCTTAGACTTTTAAAAAATAACTATACAATGCTGTCTTCTTTCTCCACTCTATCTCTTCATTCAATTTTGTTGGAGAAATTTTTATTTTTGTTGGGGATTTACCTCCCAAAAATATAGTAAATATCCTTAAAGAGTTCTCCCCATCTGAGGGTGATATCCTCAAGATGGCATGTGTAGGGAGAGACCAAAGAAGCACACTGGGGAGGCCTTTGCAAGATGAAAGACCACTGAGATAATTATAGCAGATCTTTTGGGTTATAGTCATCAGAATCTCACACTTGTCAGAGCTCCAGGAACAATCCTTTCCTTCCCCATAGCCATGCTTCTTCAGAAACAGGCCTGAGATATTTTCATAAAATCTAACAATTTGCAGAAAATTACCCTAGTAGTGTGGTGAAAGATATCTAAGATATCCTGGATAGACCAATTTGGTAGGTCCTCCAGGTCTCATCCCTAGGGAACCAGGAATCTGAGTCTTTTTTTTTTTAAGGCTTTCCCAAGGCAAACAGGGTTAAGTGGCTTGCCCAAGGCCACACAGCTAGGTAATTATTAAGTGTCTGAGACCGGTTTCGAACCCAGGTACTCCTGACTCCAGGGCCGGTGCTTTATCCACTATGCCACCTAGCCGCCCCAGGAATCTGATTCTTAAAGAAGAGTAGACTTTTAGGTGACAGTAGAGACAAAGCAACATCAGCTCCAAGAAGATTGGGGTAATAAGTTTCGAGGAAGTGATTTTCAACCAGTGAGAAAAATGGCCTGACCAGGTCAGTAAAACTGCAAAGAGAAAATGAGAAACAGGTAATAAATGAGCTTGACAGGTGAAAGAATGGTCAAAGAAGTTGGCCTGGCCACCTCAGAACCATGGATAGCTCCTTCCCTAAGATTGGTTGTTCAGATAGTTCTCTCCCTTGGTTTTGGTTTTGGTTTTTTGTTTTTTTGTTTTTTGTTTTTTTTTTAAATGTTTGTAGAAAAAAGTCTTAATATATCAAACCTAAAGAAGAGCTTGGAGATCACCTACTCCATTTTATTGATGGGGAGACTGAGGCTCAAGGACATGAAAAGACAAGTTGTTCTTTATTCCCAGAAAACCCAGGTCTCAAGATGTTTCTCAGGTTAGAAGATGTGAGATTCACAAACCATTCTTAGAAGTAGCCCCTGGACCATTGTTCTTGCCTTTTTCCCATTTAGAATTTGTTACTTCTTCTTCTGTATCCTTCTAATTCCTACCCAATCCTTATGATCCAATTCAAATTTCACCTTTTCCACTAAACCTTTATTAACCACTCAGAACACAGTTCTTTTTCCACCTTGTCCCTGTGCTAGTCCCTTTTGTTCCCCACACTTCAGGCTTCCTTTTGTATATTATATTCTTCAATTAGAATGCAAGCTCCTTGAGATTAGAAATATCTTTTCCATTTGTATTTGCATTTCCAGTACTTAGTTCATTGCCTTGGCACCTTTTTAGTAGGTATGTGATAAATGCTTTATTATCTGTCTGTCTAGCTATATATATATATATATATATATATATATATATATATATATATATATATATATCCATCTATCTGTCTACATGTCTCTCTATCTGTTCCATCTGTTCCTATATCAATCTCTCCCTGTCTCTTTCTGTCTCTCTCATTCTATCCTTCTATCTCCCTCATAACTTTCTGCCTAATTCCTTGGCTCCCTATCTACCTCCTTCAACATAGCCTCAAGTACTAAATTAGATTAGTTCTAAGTAGGGGGTTTCCAGCAGTGGGTGGAATCTATGTTCATGAAAGTTCCTATCAACAGTGTGATTGGAGCTCAGCACTTTTGATTCACAGGTTGGATTAGAGGAAAAGGGGCCTGCTGTTCCCATATACTCCTTCTCCCTATAAGGCCCCACAACATGGGATTGTCTAATCTCATTACTGTTTTCAACTCTCAGTCAATAATGAGCCCTTAGCAGAGGCAGTTAAAAGCACTAAAGCACAAAGAGAAGAATCCTAGCAGGGATTATCATAATTAGGAGATTTGAGAGCAGAAAGCTATGTAGATATTTATATCTATACATATAGATATTATATGTATGTATATATATATGTGTGTGTATATATATGTGTATATATAATGTATGAAAGTACATTTAAATATACATGCATGCATATGTGCACATGTAAAAGGCAGTTAGGTGGTCCAGTGGATAGAATTCCAGACCTAGAATCAGAAAGATTCTTCTTCATGAGTTCAAATCTGACCTCAGACACTTACTAGCTGTGTGACCCTGGGCAAGTCACTCTACACTGTTTGCTTTAATTTCCTCATCTGAAAAGTGAGTGGGAAAAGAATCAGCAAACCACTCCAGTAGCTTGCAAAAGAAAATTCCAAATGAGGTCACAAAAGTCAGACATAACTGAAACAACTGAACAATAACAACAATAACTGTGGGCAGGATGATTCTGAATGGATCATAAGATCCCAGGTCATAAAAATCAGCTCCTGACTGAATCCCAAAGCCATAGGATCTTAAAATTAGAATGGGGTGATCAGGACTAGCTAGGAACAAAAGTTTGCCTTGATGCAAACCACTTTCTCCATGATTTTATGACCTGAATTCAACTTTGAGGACAGGAGTTTTTATGAACATGAATGATTTTTCAGACATGTTAGTTGGTTCTTATCTTCCATTATCAAAGTAGATCAAAATGATATCACTACATTAGAGGTGAATTACAGTGTGTCCAACTGTGCTTCTCAGATCAATATCATCTCTTAATGTTCTAACCCCTGGTCAGGCACAAATAATCCCTGTAAACATCTGGGGTGCTTACTCTAAACTTATGTATGCATGTCACATTTCCTTTGAGATGTTTCAATTCTGCCTTGCTTATAATAGAGGATAGTACCCTCACTGGTGATGGCACATCATGTTGGGTGGTCCTGTGCCAGTGTCTCCCATGCTGTACAATCAATTCTAAAATTCCTAAGAGAGACCTTCAGGGTGTCCCTGTATCACTTCTTCTGACTCCCTGTGAGCACTTGCCCTGTGTGAGTTCTCTGTAAAATAGTCTTTTTGGAAAGTGTACATATGCCTAGCATTGGAACAACATGACCAGTCCATCATAATTGTACTCTCTGTAGTAATGTTTGAATGCTTGGCTGTTTAGCTCAGTACCTCATCATCTGGTACCTTATCCTGCCAGGTAATCTTGAGAATTTTCCTATGACAATTTAAGTGGAAGAGATTCAGTTTCCTGATACAGTGCTATTATGTCCAAGTTTCATAGGCATACAGCAATGAGCTCAGCATAATGACTCTTTATACCTTCAGTTTGGTAGTCATTCTAATATCTTTTCTCTCCAACACTTTCTTTTGGATCATCCCAAATACTGAGCTAGCTCTGGTGATCAAGTGTCAGCTTCACTATCAATGTGTATCCCCTGGAAAAATACATTGCCAAGGTAAGTGAACTTATCCACAGTATTCAAAACTTCTCCATTTGCTGTAACTGATGGTTCTACATGTGGTGTGATGCTGACTGATGAAGCACCTATGTTTTCTTGGTGTTAAAGTTAGTACAATCAGCAGAGAATCAATGCATAATTTGTTGCATCTCAGCTTCAGAGGCTGCATTGAGTTCACTATCTTTGCAAACAGAAGATCATATACCAGCACTCCTTTTACTTTGTTCTTGGCTTGTAGTCTTTTCAAGTTGAAGAATTTACCATCAGTCTGGTAGCTGACCTTGATGCCATGTTCATCCTCAATGGAGACATTTGATAACATGACTGAAAACATGCTAAAAGCATGGGAGTAAGAAAGAGTCTTGTTTCACTGAGTTGGTGACTGGGAAATCACAAAAGTATCATCCACTATCCAGAACTTAAGCAAACATGTAGTCATGTAACTGACATACAATACTGATGAACTTCTCGAGGGAACCAAATTTTGACTAAATTATTCATAAGCCCTCACAATGAATGCTATCAATATAGACCTCTGTTCTTCTCCTAGCATTTTTCCTGGAGTTGTTGGGCAGCAAACACCATATTGACTGTTTCTCAACTCTTTCTGAAGTCACACTGGCTCTCAGGGAGGTGACCATCTTTCAAGAGAAGGATCAGCCTTTTGAAGAGGATTCTGTGAAGAATCTTAACAGCAATGACTATCAGGACTATCATTTCCCTTTGGCTTTATAGAGATGAACAATAGAGACATTCTTGAATTCCTGGGAGATAATCTCTTCATGCTATATAAACTGGAAAATTTCAGTCAGCTTTTGTATGAGCATTGACCCCCCCAATGGCTTTAGCATTGATTGATGATGGTCTGATAAGAACATTTTGGAAGTGCTTAGCCCATCTCTCTAGATCTTGACTCTATCACTAATCAACATGGTTTCATCATCACTGATGATGTTGAGATGCAATATGTGTCTTTGACCCATAAATAGTCTTCAAGGCATCACAAAAGCATTTGTATTGTATTGTATGAATTTCATTTTTTTCTTACTGAGCCAAGAGTCCTGCATCTCTCTAAGCTTCACTTGTACTTTACTTTTGATGGAATTTGAATGGTGCCTTTTTAGAAATGGATAAATTATCCTGCTGGTAAACCTTGCAGAGTTCTCATTTTTATTTAGTAGTTTCTATGTTTCCCCATCATTTTCTTCAAACCAGTCTTGATGTTTGAGAGTGTTATGACCCAGATGAGCAAATGCAATTCTGTGCATCAAATCTCTGAAAGCTGCCCAGTCCTTTTCTGCTCCACTGTTTCCAACTGTGAATTGGTTTATCTTTCCCTCCAAGTTAGTAATAAACTGTTCCCAATCAGAGAAGCACTCTAATCTCTTGACATTAATTCTTCTATAGTCTCTGCCTTGGGGTTGCCACTTTGGATGAATATGATTATTTAGATTGGAGAGGAAGAGTCTGTGATCAGTCCAGCATTCTCATCACACACTACCTTTGTCACTCTCACATCCTGTCAGTCTCTTCTGTTGCTCACAGCTTTGGGTAGGCAAACAAGCTTGTTACCTAGTTTTTTCTTTTTTTTCTTTCTTTTTTTTGGGAGGGGGTTTTTGCAAGGCAACAGGGTTATGTGACTTGCCCAAGATCACACAGCTAAATAAGCATTAAGAATCTGAGTCTGGATTTGAATTCAGGTTCTCCTGACTCCAGAGCCAGTGCTCTATCCACTACGCCACCTTAGCTGCCCTGAATAGATTAATTTTGAATGCAATACCTACCACAGCTTCACAGGGTTCCCTTTCATTGTGGCCACTCCAGAAAAACCATATATCCAGCTACATCTTCCTTTGTCTTTGCGCAGGGGCCATGCTAATCTTCTCTGTATCGTTCCAATTTTAGTATATGTGCTGCTGAAGCAAGCACGACATCTTCCTTTGTCAACCTTGTTTCATTCAGGGCTACTATTTGGATGTGATATCTGCTGAGTTCACTTGCAACAAGAGCTGTTTGTCTTTCAGGTCTATTGGATCTTGTGCTCTCTATGAGTGCGTGCACATTCTATGCTCTGATAGTGAGTAGAATCTTCTTTGAAGAAGTTTTTGTAGCTTTTTTGTGCTTCCACCACAGGGGGAACCCCATCTGCCAAGGTATTCAGGCCAGGCTTCGGTAAACAGGCAATTTTTAGGGCACCTTTCTAGTCTTTTGCTCACACCAGGAAGTGAGCAGTGCAATCCTTAAAAAAGGGCTGCTCAGTCACCCAGTGTACTGCCAATTCCTTCTGCTGTTTTCAGTGGGCTGGGTCACCTGTGTGCAGGACTATGACTACAGCTCCCAATGTACCACCTGCTACTTTGTTACTTGTTTGTTGCCACAGGACTTTGAGATAGAAGCGGTAAAGTGATAAAGGGTGATGTCTTTCCATACGTGCATAATTTGGATTTAAGTGAGGCAGAGTTGCGCGAAGTTTTTAGGCTCACCCTTTCAAAGTCATCATTGTTCTTTGGCAAAACAGAGTTAAGACAACTAGTGATGCTCTAGGTGCAGTGGATGACCTCGGTGTCTTCAATGTCTAACCAAACTCTAAGTACTCCATAACACCTGATTCAGTTGCCTTCATGGCCATTGGAACTAAGTGTTCTCATCTGCCCATTCCACCAGTGGAAGACTTCACATGCTTGGGGTAGATATCCCCCACTCACCAAAGGGTTTGAGACCCCTCAGTTACGCTCAATGTGGTTTAACTCACCTGCTGAAACAGTTTACTGAGATGTAGCCCCAGCTTCTTGGAGGCACAGGTGAAAGCTAGGTGGCTCTGGTGGACATAAAAAGTGGAAAGCAGCCCTGGAAAGGGTTCAGCACCCCCACATCAAGGTACTAGTCTTCCTTGAACACACCCCTACAATCCTCCCAGACATGTAGTACCCAGAAAAGAAGATGTTGGAGTGGGTGACTACAGTGCTAAAGAAAGTGATTTAGGAAGAAAATACAAAAGTTATTATCTATACAACCAATAGGAAACAATTCTTCAAACTGTTCTAACAGGGATCTTAATGCTGGGTTAGCACTTTGACCCTTCTATATACTATTCTAAGAAATCCTGGATGTGTGCACGCATGCATGTATGTGTGAGTGAGTGAGTGTGTATGTGTGTGTGTGTGCGTGTGTGTGTATGCACAGAAAGGGAGAGAGAGGGAGAGAGACAACAAGGTATATATAGAGAGAGACAAAGACAGAGAAAGAGAGAAAGAACCACCCTGAGCAGCATTATAGAGGCACCTATATGACTCAATAAGTAGAGCATTGAGCTTAAAGTCAGAAAGAGCTGAGTTCAAATCCAGTCTTAGACACTAACTTGCAAAATCCTGAGCAAGTCACTTAACCTCTATTTGCCTCACTTTCTTCACATGTAAAATGGGATAATAATAATACCTACCTCCCAGGGTTATTATGAGGATCAAATGAAATAATAATTGTAAAGAGCTTAGTGTCTGGCATGTTCCTCCTTTCTTCTCTCATATGTTATTGGTATGCCCTCAGGGAGAGAGGCAATACATTTAGTAAGAAAAAACACTCCAAAACCTAAGGAAAAGGGGAAAACCTGAGAACTAGGAGACTTGGGTTCTAGTTTGAACTCTTCTATTAAATCATGATAGGAACCTAGAAGAATCATAGACCCTTATAGTTGGAAGGGATCCTAGAACCTAAGAGTATCTGAGACAGAAAGGGCTTTAGAGACCATCTAATCCAACTTTTTTAGGTTAAAGATATGGAAACTGAGGCTAAAACAGGGAAGTGAGCCTCCCTATCTCTCCTAACTTCCAGTTAGTGTTTTTTTTTACCACACCCCAACTGATCTTGTTTAACTTATCTAGGCCTAATTTCCTTATTCATTAAATAATTATAATAATATTTACCCAACTTGTCCCTCTCACAGATTACTGGGAGGCCATGTGGTCAAGATAGAGGTTTTTCCAGTCATCCTGATCTATATCTGGCCATTGGACCCAGAGAGGACTCTGGAGAAGAAAGTGAGGCAGGTAGCTAGGCACATAACTCTCACTTAAATCCAACTCACTTGCATGTCATGGCATTGATTCCCTGATATCATGGTCCTCTTAGAGAATGAAGGACAAAACATCATTCTAAAACTCTAACACCAAAGGGTTTTTTCCCAATGGGAGTGCTATCTTCAACTTTATGGGTCACATTTGTTTGTCATTTTCTTCTCCTCCCTTTGCCTCCAGTATTCCCAGATAGTGAGTCTAGAGAGAATTAGAATGCTCTAGTTATCAATGAGGCTCCACATGAAGAATGGAAAAAGCAAGGGAAAGAAATTCATCAATGACACATTTCCAATGAAGGCAGAAGGAGGAAGAGGAGAGTGGAGACTTGCTGCACAGTCTTTATTTATAGTTACCTTCTTCTTGTCTTTCAACTTGCCTACTTTCACTTGATTTTAGAGCTGATCATTTCTTACATCGATACAATGTTATCCCACAGCAGGGTGGGTTAAGAATTAGGAAGACTTGGGCTAAAATCCCACCTCAGATCTTTAGTAGCTGGGTCAACCCTAGGAAGTCACTTAAACTTTATGAAGTTAAATGGAAGATAATAACAATAAGACCTGTAAAACGGTGAAATTAATATTTGAAGTACTTATTTTATGGGGGTAGTAATGAGGCTTCAATGAGGTAATATATATAAAATATTTTGAAAATCATAAGATACTGTATAACTTAAGCTAGAGAGGTGTGCAGTAGATAGAGTGTAAAAGTCAGGAAAACGAGTTAAATCAACTGTGTGACCCTAACAAATCACCTAACCTTGTTTGCCTCAGTTTCTTCATCTGTTAAATGAACTGGAGAAGGAACAACAAACCATTCCAGGATCTTAGCTAAGAAAACCCTACAAAGATCACAAAGTCAGACATGACTGAAAAAGACTAGTCAGCATCAAGACTTTGAGGACACACTACAGAAATTTTAGTTATTATTGTTGTCTCATTCAGTATTCACATCTACTCTGTAGGTAGGAGGTATGATCCTTACCTTTATGAATAAGGAAACTGAGACTCAGAGAGCTCAAATGAATTCATAGTCTCTAAGAACAGGGAGGGACTTCAGCAGACATTTAGTTCCCCTTATTTTATAGTTGAGGAAACCATGACTTTCCCCCACAGTAAATATCAGTTGCTATTTGAATTTAGGTTCTCCAGCTCCAGAATCAGCATGCTTTCTACTGCACCAAGTTGTCCAAAATCACAGCTACTAGTAGGAGAGGCAATATTCAAACCCAGATTTTGTGATTCCTAATCCAGAGATGAGGTAGGATAAGAATTCTCTGTAATCTAGGGAAGATGTGAAAATTGAGCATACTTGCATTTGAAAATTGTTGTTTAACTGACCTGAATATGGGAATTCCATCTTCCATATTGACCTCCTTAGCATATAACAAATGGAATTGACAAATACTACCCTAATCATGATAAACTTGGCCAAAAAAACCTCTTAGCGTTTATGAATCAGGTCAGGGGGCCAAAAAAAGAGCAGAGAACGCAGCAGACCATGTTTTCTGTTTTGATTGAGATTTAAATCAGCTGCTTTCCTATGGACCCCAGTTAATTTGCAAGGATTACTAAATCATTTTAATAGCTAGGATTTGTGTATCACTTTAAGTTTTATATAGACTTTACTATTATCTCATTTGTTTCTCACAACAGTCTTCTGTGGTAGGCACTATTATTATCCCCATTTTACTGATAAGAAAACTGAGGCTGAGAGAGGCTAAATAACAATTGGCAAATGTTTAAGGCAGGAATGGAATTCAGGTTTTGACTCCAAGTCCAATATTCTGTTCACTGTGCCATCTAGCTGTTTCTCGGTTTCTCACTATATTAGTCCTTTTAGTGTCAACTGTCTGCCTCTTAGTATAAATTGAACACCATCAATGCTATAGGAAACCCTGAGTTGAATTAAACTTAGGGCCCCAGATCAGCCCAATTTCCAAAAGTCAACTTCCAACAATCTGTGAAATGGTCATTGTATTGTGTATAAATAGAAACACCCAGGCCAAAAGGAAAAAAAGAAAACAACCACAAACAATTAGCAATTGGTTCTTCTCTGAAATGAGTCTTATGGTCCCATGGCAGTTTCCCTTTATGGTAATAGTTAGCATTTATAAGGAGTCCTTCATGTGAGGATTTTAAAACCCCTTGGAAACATTAATTAAAGCACACAACACCCCTTTGAGATGGGAATTATTCTACCCTTTTTACAAGGGGTGTTGTACTAGACACAGAGATATAAAAATAGAGCAAACAGTTCTTGATTCTCTCCCCCTCACCCCCCTCCATGCTGGGTCTTCTGGTAGGGACGTCATTTCTAAACAATGAAGCATGCGGGCCCAGGGCCAACCCACTAAGTCCCATAGCTGACTACTTGGGGATATGAGTTAAACTGAGTCATTTGGATCTAAGAAACTGAGCCTAAAGGAAGAACAACATGCAACCCCCTCCCATTCAGGGAAGGGAAGGGATGGGAAGGGGAGGGGAGGAAAGAGGAGGGAAGGGTAAAGGAGGGGAGAGGAGGGAAAAGGGAAACACCTTCCCAGCACCAGAATTGTGGGTCTGGGAGGTATTGGGGAAATCCCATAGTCAGTATTTTTGCTGGGGAAGATTCCAACTAGTGGGGACTCCCAGGAGACTCTCTGAGTCACTCTCAAGGGGGTGTGACTGAACACTTTCAAAGTCAAACAAATGCAGCTTTGATTTCTCTCTTTCTCTGGCTTCAGTTCTGTGGGGCTGGTGGAGAAAGCTTTTCTGCCTGAGGACTAAGATCAATTCATCAATTCAGTTAGTTTTTTTTTTTTTATGGAGAGTCTTCTATGTGCCCAGCAATACTGGGTACTATGGGGCAGACAGGAGGAAGAGACTGCCAGGAGGCTCATGATCAGATTTGTTTTCTTTCTTTTCTCTTCCTTCCTTTCTTTTTTCTTCCTTCCCTCTTTTCTTTTTTTCTTTCTTTCTCTTCATTCCTTCCTTTCTCATTCCTTGCTTTCTTTCCTTCTTTTTTTATTTTCCTTCCTTTTTTTTCCCCCTTTTTCAATAGATCCCAAAATAGTACTATGCCCAGATGAGGTAGACTAGGAAGTTGACTGGAAAGGCAGCTATGAATTCAAACCCCTACTTAAAACATGAATAAGGAAGGACCCAAAGAGATGCAAACATTCCAAACATTCTCTTTTGTAAGCAAAGGGACATGCAGAGCAATCTGCAGATGGACTAATGTGACCAACCATTTTCAGAAGTCTCTATCTCCCAGAAATGTCCCTTTGACATGGTTGATCTGTCAGCACTCAGCTTCTGCTCCAGAACTGATTGACTTTCCAACCTGTTCCCCTTGGATTCTGCCTCCCCTGCTTCTTTCCTACTCTCTTTTAAGGAGGCAGAGTGGAGCATTCATAGAGAAGTGGAATGAAAAATATTTGGGTTTAAATTTCTAATCAGATGCTTATTAGGTGATGTCAACAAGCTAATTAACTTAAGCTTCAGTTTCTATATATGGGAGAATAATAATACATACTTCACAGGATTGTATCAGGATCAAAGAAGATGATAGTGCTATATCAATATTAGCCATGATTATTCCCATTGTGGCTATTCTTGACTTTTGACTCAGACTCATTTAGGCCATGTTCTCCTCATCCCCTGATGCATAATGGTGATTCTCCAGGCTTCCTAACCCAGTTTGCTTTGGGTCTAATTCTGAGTAGTCAGTAGGTAATCTGAGATGTAGAACATGAGAAATTTGGTCCCAACTCAATGGCTACAGAAAAGAGTTAAGATAGGGAACTCCATTAAAGCTAGCCCAACTCTGCCTTCACTAGGACCTCTTCCCAATAACATTTACATTTTAACAGAAGTCTTTGGTGACACAATGTTTTAGTCCAAATTATGGGAATTTTAGGTTTTCCAGAAGGCCTAGAGAGTGAATATTTGGAAGTAAGGGGCCTTTCAGCACCCCTCAAATGGCACCCCATTGGGAGATTCTGACTCAGCCTAAGCTTCTGGCCAACCCAGCCCAGATGACATAATGACTGGGGCAATGAAGAGACAGAGACTCTTCTGAATCAGGTCCCAGTTCCTATCAATCTTTTGATTCTACAATTCTCTGTCCAGAAAATTATGGGTTGATATTGTCTTCACTTCCCCTCTTCACCTCCCTGCAAGCTGGCACCTGCATTAGAGGAGCCCAAATAGGCATCTTTGGGAGTGGGGCAATGAAGGAAGATCCAAAGCACTAAGTCAATATCTTCTTTTGATGGTAGAGTTAGAATCTAGAAGAGTATCACTTTTGTAGGAGGTGAAGTGGGACTTTAGGATGTGATGGCAAATGAACTTCACTAATGAGTTACCCCTTTATTCTTCCCTCTCTAGTGGGGCTCCAAGTAACTATAAGTATCTTCTCGTTCTTTCCTCAGACCATTTAATTTAGAATGGACAGGCTGGAGATCTTTTTTTCTTCCCTACCTCACAAAGCTAATGAGTCATCGTATCTTCTAGCAGAAGGAACAGTAGGCCTCAGATCTCTGGGTTCTTGTTCTCTTTTATTTTAGGATCATAGTTACATAGCTTAATCTTTCCAGATCTCTGTTTTCCCCATTGTAAAATGAGGGACCTTTGTGGACTTATGGAACCAGGCCTTCAAGCTGTTTGAAACTTTGCAGGGACAAAAATCTCTAGGAATTTGAGGCATGACAATTCTCCTTGTTATTAAGATACCATCATAGATGTCCACAGGACACAGCCCCGAGAGGGCCCTCAGACCATCCCCTCTTCCCCAAGGCTCCTATTAAGTGCAACCTTGGGAGGGCAAGTAGAGAGTTGCATTGGGGCCAACCCTGAGAAGAAACACAGAAGTTAGTGAAATTGGGATTGAAAAGCAATGAAGGGAGGAGGTTACAGTTAAAAAAAAATTTGTTTCCAAATCACAGTAAGAATGGGAAAGGATTTCTTGAGTGACGACATATATCCGACCCCTGCAGGTCCCAGCTCTGACTCACTAGATCTCACATTTCCTCTTAATGATCTCCTGGCTCCAGACACATAGGGTATAGTTATTTCTCTGGGACCCAAGTTCATTGCCCAAGCTCGCATAGAGGCTGTCAGGATCTATTTCCCTCCAATTGGAAGGTTTTTGACAGAAGGACTAGAAAGGAGGGTGGGGCAGAAGGAGGATAGATGTGGCAGCTGCCCACAATGAAGCAAAGGAAGGATGGGGGTGGGAGGAATAAAAGTGAGAGGAATAACAACAAACTAACTGGCTAATGATTTTTCCCATCTAAACTAGGAGACTCTTCCCAGGAAATTAGCAGTGTCCCAAACTTCAGATTTTGTTGCATCTGACAAAGTTTCCTTCTTCCCTCATCTCCCTAGCTGTGAGACTTTGAAATATGCCCTTTCCAAATAAGACAACCCTACACCTATCCTTTTTACCTCTCATTCCCTGGTAAACCTTTATCCACTCACAGACTCAAAGTTATGCATTTTCATTGAGGTTGACAATTAAAGACTGAAAACAGCTGCCTTAAGAATGGTTGAGCTTTCATTTACTTACATGTAGATATAGAAACAATGCTGTTAGTTGCAAGGCATCTAATTACTTGAGGTTTGGAGAAAACTGATATGAGGCATGTCTATTATACAGCAGGAGGTTGATTGTAAGGCATGAGGTTGATGGTGGTAGGTTCCATCACCTGATTGATGCACTGTCCTGACCAAATTCTGCTTACTTCCCTCACCAAATTAATCATTTGGGTGATCCTCTTGAACTCTGTTCATATATCCCATCACAGTCCTCTCTCATATGATCTACCTTAACCATCCTGGTAATAATTAATTGAAAAGAAGAAATCACCTTCCAATTTACCACCTTACCTGAAATCTATATAGCACTCACAGAATTCCAAGTTTACCCGCCAAGTGCCCCAGAGTACTATTGAAAGAAAAATGAATGATGTCCCATACAGTAATCTTCCTTACATCCCAGATAGGATGGAACTAGTATTGGAATGAGATTCTATAAGATCTGAGAGAAACTTGTTTGGTACTTCATACCTAGCCAAGTGCAGTGAACCACTGTATAAACTTATGTTGGAGGGCAGAATCAACACCTATAGTGGGCCAGGGTGCCCAGGACCAAGAAGCCCCAAGTTCAAATCCAACTTTAGCACTTAGTAGTTTATGACCTTGAGCAAGTCACTTAACCTTAAACTTAAATCTGCCTCAGTTTCCTGAACTAAAAAATGGAAATAATAACAGCACCTACTTTCTAAGGTTCTTTTCATGAATAAATGAGATAGTAGTTATAAAGAGTTTAGCATAGTGCTATATAAATGTGGTCATCATCATTATTGTTATTATTATTTTTATTAATCTATTCAGTGTCAAGTCAGTGATTATTAAGTACAATTTCACCAGCAGCAAGGATAAGCCTGATATGTCTAATAAATGATAATAAAGCCTTGGGAAATGCCTTTTATTGAATCTTGAGACCACTTGGACCTGGATATCAATTTTAACTCAGATTGTAAGGGTTGACTCATCCTATTTTCTTTTGGCACAATCCTAGCTTCCTCTTCCTCAGATAAAAGGCAAAAGGAGGTTCAGCAGCATTTGGTGACATCAAACGGCGGTTACCCAAGAACATTCTGATGAGTTTAATGTGAATAAATTAAAAACAGACGGATGGACTCTGCAATCCAGACATGGGTTTTAAAAATCAAGGGGAAATGTGTTTGGAGCAAAATGCATTAGGTCTGGGGACCAAACTCTCCTGCAAACCTCCCTTACAAGTTCCTCCAGGCCCCAAGTCTCATGTAAGGATCTGGTAGTCTTCAGGACATAGAAACAAAACTAGAGAAAACATGGACCTGAATGTTTTGCTGACTTTGCAGAGCAATACCCCAAATTGGATGTGTCATGCTTAAAGATATCCTTGAGGAACTACTCTCTTAGGCTATCTTTGGTCCTTCTGTATCCAGTCAGACCTTGAGAGTCTTGAAATGTTTTTAATCCTAAGAGACTCTGGCTTCTGTGGCCTGGACTTCAAGAACAATCTCCAGGCTCTGCTGCTGTCTTGAAGTTGTTTGGATACTGACTGTCTCTCGGCCTTGTTTTATAAGTTTGGAAAATGGGTCACTGATGGACTGCCTAATGCTTATTGAATATTTACAAAGTGATCAAAAGCTTTGGGGGGAAATTATATAAGTGTTAAAACCCTGGAGCATTTAAAAATTTATAAATTACAGTACAGGTAAGGAATATCATCCTGACCTTGAATATAATCTTCCCTACTCTTATTCTTTCCTAGTTTTTTCCCTTCCTGTTGCTGTTCCCAGTCCTCTAAAATTTTATTTAGGAATTCTAATAATAACATAGAATCAAAAATTTAGATCTAGAAGGAAACTTAGAGGTCATGGAAGATCAAATTAAAGCCCAAGAAAAGTAAAATGACTTACTCAAAGATACATAGTTGTAAGCAGCAGGTCTGGGTTTTGAACTCAGTTCTTCTGACTCTTTCCATTATGCCATTGCTCTCTTATCTAGGTATCATACATAGGAGATAGATGCAAGGAAAGCCTTCAGGTTTGTAGTCCACGTGCATCCTGCTTTGCAACACTGATTGAGTTGTCCATTTGAACGTCAATAGAGCAGAAAAACCAAAAACTTACCCAGTCCAAAGCCAAGACAGAAGCCATCCATATTTTCCTTCAGGAACACCTGGTCCAGGTACAGGCAAACAGACGGCATGAGAAGGTCCCTGGACTTGGAATTGGGTGGGGGTGGGGGGAGGAGGAAGAGAAGAGGAAAGCTAGGAAGCAAGATTATTTGGATGGGGGAGGGGAAAATTATCTTCAGTCAGGAAAAAGGTAAGTGAGTAAAATCACTCCACTGACTTGTTTTAGTCTTCAAAGATGTTGTTTTAGCAAGGAGAAAGAAAAGAGAAAAGGGGGAAAAATGAAGACATGACAGAGAGATTTAGCTGGGATTTTGTTCCGAAATTCCCAATTCCCAGATCACATGTTGGGCACTTTCTCCTCCCCTGAACTGAAGCCCAGTCCAGTCCAACCAGACTCCTGTTCCAAAAGGAGACAGGGGAGGTAGGAGGAGAGAAATTTTAAAGGAAAATTACAGCAATTGAGTTAGAAAGCCCAAGTTTCTCCTTAAATATCATTCATGAGACACTACCATAGTAACTTAAATAAACAGACATAAAATAGGTATATAAAAAGTCCACTGAAATGAATTTTAAATGAGTAATTCTCAAGCATTGGAAAGATGGAAACACACCCTCTCTGTATTTGGGTTAAAACCAGGAGTCACAACCTAGTGGAAAACCATCTGTAAGCAGTACCAGTTAAACCAGGACATTTCTGGTCTCTTCTTAGAAAATGGGGACTCTTGATTTTGCTGGAGAAGGGGAACATGGTTGCCATTTTGTCTAAATTAGTATACATAAACTGGAGTCTTCAACAACTTTTCTTCCAAGACCTTTTTTTTTTTCAGGGATCACCTCCTTGTTGAACTCATTGAGGGAAAAAATTTAATGCTTCCTTTAAACAGTCAAAATGGTCAAAAGAAAAGTATACCGCAGATCAAGACAAAGACAATTTTGAAATCTAAAGTCAGATCTCGTGATTCTATTAGTCTAACACATCTATGTGTCTTGAAAAGGATGAAATAGTTCCTGTTGTTGCACACTCCTCCACATACTTGTGATATTAATAGAACAATTCAAGATTGGAGCTCAAGGGGAACTTAGAGCACAGAACATACCCTGGAAGAGCTGGAAGAATGTAGATCTCTTTCAACATCTTCATTTTACAGATGAGGGAAACTGAGGTTCAGAACATTGATTTACCTAAAGTCATAGTAACTTAGAGGCCAAGGCAGAGTTTCCTAGAACATTGAATGGTAAAACAAAGACTACCCTAGTTAGAAGAAATCTTAAAAGAAAGATGAAACAAGAGAGGAACAAATGAAGAATCATTTTAGATTGGGGGAAGATATAGTTCCCCCATAAATCAGCACATATATAGCCAAAGGAACAGTAGAATAGCAAAAAACTATTATCTAGGGCAGCTAGATGGGTCAGTGGATGGAGGAACCAGACTTGGTATCAGAAGCTCATCTTTCTGAATTCAAATCTGGCCTCAGACACTTACTAGCTGTGTGACCCTGACCAAATCACTTAACCCTATTTGCCTCAGTTTCCTCATTTGTCAAATGAGCTGGAGAACGAAATGGCAAATGATTCCAGTATCTCTGCCAAGAAAACTGCAAATGAAGTCATGAAGAGTTGGACATGACTGAAAAAGAATTTATAATAACAATTTGCTCTCTGACTTGGGCTGATGCTGTATGATGTACATTGATGGGATTTCAAATGGGTTATGAAAGGAATCTCTACCACATGTATGCATGCATGTTTGCAAAATAGATGCTTACGTGTGTGTGTGTGTGTGTGTGTGTGTGTGTGTGTGTGTGTGTGTTGTATATACATTTTCTTTTGTCTTGGAAGGAATGGGTGAGATTTTTAATTATGCTGCTGCCAACTGCAAGAACTTTGCTTGGTGGAAATTCTTCCAGGCCAATACTGAGCCAATTCTCCTGGGACCTGCTTGAGAAATGGAGTTCCCTGCCATTTGGCTCTGAGGGGAACACTATGAGTGGCCAATATGGAAACCGACTGTATTGCATGAAAGAGACAACCATTTTATGAGTCTAGAAACCAAATTAGTCCAATTAAGTAGCAATACTTTGGGGAAAGGGAGGGCCACCTCATTCATACCCCACCCTTCTCCTCTGGCATAGAAAGCTGCGGAAAACACAATAACCTAAGGATATGTAGCAAGAGAGAGACATATCCAAGAGGAACAGAGGAAAGATAAATGAGAGAGCTAATTCTATTGCTGCCTCCCCAAATCCTAAAGCTCCTTCAAAGTTCTGCTCCACGAGGAAACAAAGAGATAAGAATTGGTGAGGTTGGAAAAAAGATTGGCCTCAGAATGAAAAATATCTTGGTTTCATATCCTGGCTCTGATTTTTACTAGTTGTGGTAAGATGTTTTGTCTCTGTTCTGTCCTCTATTTCCTCATCTGAAAAATAGGAATACTCTCACTATTGGCCTCTTGGGATTGTTGTGAGAATCATGCTTTATAAACTATAGAGTACTGAAGGAACATGAATTACTATTCATTCATTTTAAATTTTAATAATAACTGAATAATAATATGAATGACAATTCAAATTACTCAAGGCACTTCAGAGACCATTTAAGATCACTTTATCTTTTGGGATTTCAGTTTCTCTCTGTATATAAAATGAGAAGGTTAGACTAGAACAACAGTTTTAATTTGGGGGTCCATGAACCTCTCAAGGAGAACATAAATTTCACATGGTCTGTGAACTTGGTTAGAGAAAAAAAAAACCTTTATTTTCACTGAACTCCAATTGAAATTTGGAGTGAACTTAAAAAAAATTATTTTGAGAAGGGATCCATAGGTTTCACCAGAGGAGGTCAAGACACACAAAGGTTTAAGAACCTCTGAACTAAAGGATCCCTTTCAGGTACAAATCCTCTGATCCTCTGATCATTTAAGTGTACAATAGCTGCAGTCAGGGCTCACTCAAGGGAGTCACTACGTATCAGTTCAAATGGTAACCGCTGCATGAAACTTTCCTTATTCTCAATACCATCCTTCTTCCTTCTTCCTCCCCTCCATCCCCCCACCACAGTACACCAGGAGTAATCTCCAAAAAACACAATTGGTAAGAAAGAAAGAAGCATTTTAAAGGGCCACCACCATGTTGTGCTTTATAAATATTATCTCATTTGATCCTTACAACAACCCTGATATTATTATCCCCATTTTGTAGTTGAGGAAATTGAAGCAAACAGAGGTTTAAATGACTTGTCCAGGATCTTGCAGCTAGTAAGTATCTAAGACTGGATTTGACTCTAGGTCCATCATCCTATCCATGTTACTACCTAGCTACCTTGAGTTCTGACCATGTCATTCCCCAGCTGGAAAAGTTCTTGTTCAGTCATGTCTAATTCTTCATGACCCCATTTGGAATTTTCTTGGCAAAGATATTGTAATAGTTCCCTAATTCTTTCTCTAGATCATTAATACAGTTGAGGAAACTGAGGGAAATAGGGCTAAGTGACTTGCCTAGACATAGCTAGAAAGTGTCTGAAGTCAGATTTGAACCATGAAAGTGAGTCTTCTGTATTACAAGCCCAGTGATCTATCCATTGAGTCATCTAGCTGCCCTGGATCCCTATTACCTCTGGGATAAAACACAAATTCCTGTTTGGCATTAAAAAGTTCATCACGCTATGACTCGAGTTTACCTTTCCAGGATTATTTTACCCATTAATCCCCTTCACACACTCTGTGGTCAAACATAATTGGTCTACTTGCCATTCCTCATAGGCAGCATTCCCTATGGATGCCTTTGTGTTTCTTCCTCATCTCCATCTCTTAGAAACCTGAGCTTCCTTCAAAGCTAAAGTGAAGTGAACTCTTCTTCAGGAGACATTGTTGATTCTACCAGTCATGGAAATTATTCGATATGTATATTTTTATTTATTTCTATGTGTACTGTTGTTTCCCCTGTTGGAACACGAGCTCCTGGAGGGGAGTCATTGTTTCATTTTTGTCTATTTCCTCTATAAAAACTGGATTCATTGACCAATTAGATCTTTTACAACAAAGATTTGAAATCCTGAAGCCCACAGGCAGGGGTGAATTCCTAGAAACCCTTACTTTGTGTAGAGGGATATAGCAATATCAGAGAGACATGAGATTTAGGAATTATGGATACAAATCCATAATCAACCATAATCAATGAACCCAATCAGTGAGTGCTATAAGAAAAAATTTCATGTGCAATTTTTGTGAGATTTTCTGGTTTTTCTTCATGTAACTTATTTCATATATATGTACATATATTTGTATGTATGTATATTTTTCACAGATTATTTCATGCTACTGTTATCTGTATCTCAATCTTATTCTAAGAATTCCTTCAGAGTAGGGACTATATCTTATCCATCTTTGCATCAGTACTTAGTATCATCCTTCTCAAGGCCTTTGTCAAGGGGAGAATCATGGAAATGGAAAAAAGTTAGAATTTGAAGGGAATTTAAGATCCTCTGATCCTAGCCTTTCATTTTATCCAAAAGGGGCTCAGAGGCATCGAGTATGTGATGGGGTTAGAGTGGGATGGAAGGCTGTTCAGTCAAACTTAGGGAGCTCTGCTGGAGTCTCTCCATTCCAGTTTAAGTTGAGAAGAGAGGATGCCCAGCAAAGTCATGAGTCAATAGAGGACAGAAATAACATCTTGGGAGTCTGGGGTTGGTGCATAAGTAAAGCTGGACACCAAGGAGAAAAAATTTAAAGGCATATTAAGGGGAGGAGGACTCACTTTCAGAAGTGTTCTTTAGCCTATCTTTTCTGCCAATTGATTGTGGGAAGGGAATCTAAAATTCAAGGAGAAATGGTGTTCTTTCTGAGTTGTAGCAGCATTGCTAGACATTGGAGGAAGTCAGGGAAGGGATCAGTTGCAAAGCTCTCCTTTGAGCACTGAAGATAGTATGAGGATAGTTGCTGCAAATAGGTCCAAAGCAAAAACTAAGGTCCCACCTCACTGGGTGAATAGGTCTGTCCTGGCAGTCGCCATATGAGGTCAGGGACTTAGAGCACCAATACTCAAGTAGTTTATAACCCAATGCAATAAATATTACTCAATGCCACAAAATGTAATATGTGGATGAGTGGGAATTGAGAGAGTTTTCAACTGAACTCCAGGATATAATAAGGATACAGTGGGAAACTGGGACTTGAGTAGTAGATAATGTTTGCCTTTTGATTGGAAAAACTCATTGATTCAGGTCAGTTGTAAATCCATCAGAACTTATATAGGAATAGAATGGAATGAGTTCCCACCAGAAGGAATGAGATTCAGAACTATAACCAGCATTTTTTTAATACCTGGAGCAAATGTACCCTCAAATCAACTTTTTAAATTGGGAAGGGAGAGATCCCAGCATGCTGTCCTGTGTGTAGGGGAGACAAAGACTCCAGGCTACCTTGAGGCAACTACTGGGGTGGCAGGATTGGAGAGCGGAGCTCTTATTGAGGGGAGGAATCAGGAGATATACCTAGGCCAATTGGTAACTTATAATGTTAACACATCATTCTTAATAGCTGGTTATTGAACTCTTGTTTCTATATTCCTGAAGGAATGAAAGTTCCTTTACAAATCCTGTAAATTTGATGATTGGGACAAGTTATCTGTCACCCTGGTCCACCTGGAGTTTTGCTAACTTCTGCCTTATCTGAGGTCTTCAAGCAAAAGTTAGATGACACCTTGCCAAATAGGTCATAGAGAGAATTCTTGTTCAAAAATGGATTTAAGCTTTTTTTAGGTTTTTAAGGTACCTCCTAACTCTGAAATTTATTGATTCCTTGACATGACAAATGGTTGAAGATTATGTTATTTTATAAGTTCCCCCCCAAAAATCTGCAAAAACTTTCAGTCTGTCTTTTTGTTCTAGTAAGACAAGATGGATCACACACAGATCAGCACAAAATTCATGAACAATAGAAATAGAACCCTAGTAGGACAGAAGTTCCTTGAAGACAAGAGCTATTTGTTTTTCTTTATATCTCTAGTACTAGAGGAGTGAGCACCATATATATATATATTGCCAACTCACATTCATCCTTTGTCCCATTGTCTTAGTAAGATAAAGTAATACCTGAGATGTCAATGACTAATAATGAATGATTCAGTATGCTACCCCTAGCATTATCATAGAATCCTTCCTAGATTTTCAAGCAAGGACAGACTGGGTCTTAGGTCAGAGAAGGCCAGGCAGGGTAGGGTAATAGATGACATCGTTGAGGGTAGAGTATTGTCCATCATTTGGTCATGTGAAAATGAAGAGTCGCATGTCTTTCTAATATGTGCCTTTTCTCCTCTTTCTTTATGGAAGGTTGTTGGCTTTCTGATTTTTTTTTTTCTTTTCTGTCTTTTTTTTTCCCATGAGAGAGACACAGCAAATGGAAAGTACTTGTTAATGTGTGGGAAGGGGAAATGGAATAATTTAAAGCCTTTTATAAACCTTGAAGTCTCTGAGTTTCTTAGAGCCCACAGAGAGAAAGAAGAGAAGAAACCCCTGTTAGAGAAGCCAGGAACAGGCTCCATTTGGCTTTGGGTATCAGTTTTGGGAACGCAAACCACTTTTCAAACAAAGCCCTGTCTTTTGTCTTAGGACAGACCTCCTTGAGAAAGCCGACATCATACACTGGGCCTGCCAAAGGTGGAGTGGGGTGGAGAAAAGAGAATCAGTGGGAATAAATGTCACCAGACTTTCCATTTTCCTTGAGGATGTTTGCAAAACAAAACCCACTCACTGGAGTGGGCCCTGGGCAAAGTGGTAAAGGAGGCAGAGAAGTGATTCTTTCCAAAGAGCCCTAGATTTAGTGTCAGAGAACCTGAACTCAAATCCAAGCGTTTGTGATCCAAGCAAGTCAAATGTCCCTCTCTGGGCATTGGAATGGAGGAATTCTAATAATCCTTCAGGCCTTGATGATCTCTGTAGCCCTTTTCCCTGGTCATAGTCGATCTATGTCTCAACTACTATTAGCATATACAACTGGCAGCCACAGATCCATATATGGTCAGAGCTGAAAGAGGCCTTAGATTAACAGAGGTGGGGGACCTTTTTTCTGCCAAGGTCAAAATTTAAATATTAGCCTGCTATATTTAGTCAAATATTGAATTAATTCACCCCCAAAACTCCTAGATTTATTGAATTTGGAATCTCTCCTGCTCTCACCTTGGCAGCACCAGATTAAATGATTTTCCAGGCCTTATAGATCAGAATGTTAGATACCAGATAGTCTAGGAATTCTAAATGGTTTTTAGTGTCCTAAAAACCTTTTTGATTGTCTGGTGGAGCCTATGGATCCCTTATCAGAATAATGATTTAGAAGGCATTAAATATAGCATGCTTTCTCAGGGCAGCCAGATGGAGCAGTGAACAGAGCACTGGCTCAGGAACCAGGAGAATCTGAGTTCAAACTGTCCTCAGACACTTGATACTTACTAGCTGTGACCTGGGGCATGTTACTTAACCCCATTACCTTGCAAAAAAAATAAAAATATAACATGTTTTTTCAATGGTGGGATGGGGGAAAGAAGAGAGAGAATTTGAAACTCAAATTTTTAAAATGAATATTAAAATTTATTTTTACATATAACTAGAGAAAAATAAAATTTAATTAAATATATTTAAAAGGCATTAAATAAAATATATAAGAGTATAAAGAAAATGATTATATTGATTATAAAAACATTTTTCCCATACAAGTTTACAGTCCTTCTGAAAGCAATGCATGGACTCAGATTCCAGAACAGTGGCCCAGAGACAGGAAACAGCTTGTTCAAGGTCACACAGCTGACTATTAGCAGAGTTAGTACTGGAACCCAGGTCTACTGACTCATAGTTAAGGGTTTTTTCTACTACCCCATAACCTGATAAAGGCTAAAGCTGTGAACCTCTGCTGGGTGTATCTGCATTTTAATAGAAGACAGTGGAAAGCCAAAGCACTTTCAAGACTCAAATGAATGAAATCCTGATGGCAGAATTTCAGATATTAGAAGATTAAATCTTTTTGAGGCCAGGGACCAGTGGGTCCTAAAGTCCTTAAGCAGATGTCTCCATTGACACTAAGGAAAGCTGGTCTCGACATTGCTTTTGATAAGTTCAAACCCTTTCTGTAGAACACATAGCACATGGAAATATCCCTGCACACATTTGTAAAATCTAGTTGCCATGTTGACTCATGGCAGACACTGTATATTCAGCTTTCAAAAGCTTTACAAGGTCAGTCCTTGGAAGCATGCACTAAGAAGCCAGACCAGTCTTACTAGGTGCTAAAAGCAGCTAGGGAGCAGAATTTAAATTCTCTGTGGTAACACTCTTATTTATGAATTTCAGGATTGGTCAAGGCAACCTGAGGATGAAGGGCAAACTCAAGGGTATCAGTCAGAATGGGTCACATTTCCTTATCCCAACACCTTGAAAGTTCTACTCCCTTAACAGGAACAATAAGCCAGAGAAAGCTATGAGTCAAAGAGGACAGAAGGAAAGAAAACCCTTCATCCCCTCCTTACTGATTTTTGTTCACAGCATGAATCTTAGGTGGCCAGGGTCTGCCCTGGAAAAAATATAAAAAAGAGGAAAAGGTTCCCTTTGAAAAGTGAAGGAGAAGGCACTATTATAGGGTTCATGTTCAAGCTTGCCATTTACTAAACATGAGACTTCAGATAAAGTTTCCCATCAAAATCTGGTTTCCTCATCTATAGAATGGGGATAACAATTGTGTTGCCCTGGACATCTTTCTTGATTTTTCCTTACACTGGGAAACTGTCCATTTATTCCTTACCTACAGCATATAAACATCTTCTCTCCATAACATACATTTCTCAAATGATATCTTTTTCTCCTGTTCTTCAAATATCATCAATGGTGATATGTCACAACTATTCACCTCCACCAAGTTCCTTTTTATAGTACTTTCTGTGACATTAGTTTTTTAATTCTTTTGACTGTTATTATCATTATTTTTATTTGATTATTTGAGCAACCCCCAAATACTCCCATCAGGCTACAACTACTGTCTGAAACTCAGTCCCTTATCAATTCAATTAGTATCATGAGGAGTCCCTTGTTAATGCTAAGCTCATATCAAATCATGGCCATATTTTTCAGGAATTTGATGATCACATTGCTTCCTGATGGAACAGCTAGTTGGGGATGGTGGGGGGGGGGGGGAGATGGAATGGAACATAGGATGAGTGGTGGTGAGAGAAGGAAAGGAAATGGCTCAAAGAAGGAAACATTGCCCTGGAGGGGGGTTCACTGTATAGTGAATCTAGGAGAGTCAGGGAAGCAAATAGTGGAAGGAGAGTAATAAAAATGGAAAAGAAGGACCCAAAGTCTATTTTCCTACTTAAGATCATAAATTTAGAAATGGAAATAACTTCAGAAATCATCTCATATAACTCCTTCATTTTATGGATGAGGAGAGTGTCCAGACTAAAGTTAGGCTAGTAGTAACTGAGGCAGAATTTGAACCCAGGTCCACTGACATAAAGCACTTTCCATTGCACTGTTGCCTCACACTTCAAATTTTTTGACCAGAGTCAGTTCTAGTGACAAACCATTTTTAGGAATTTGTTCTCCTTTAGACAGAGAAAGATTAAACAGATAAATTTTTCTTCTCACATGGACATCCTTGCACCCCAAAGGTCAATTCTTAATTTGTAACAAATATAGAAAATTTGAGACAAAATGTTTATTATTTATTCTTCCTACCTTTTTAGAAGAAATAAATTGATTACTGTCCTTCATTTTTGAAGAGGATTAAAATGACATTATTATGATACAAAGTACAGTGTGCCAGACTGTGACTGGTTGGATAGACCAATACATTTTAGAAAGCTCTGCTACAAGTGGGACACAAATAATTCATATGAACATTTGGAGTGGAGATGTCTCTAGAAAAATAATAGATTTATCCTTCCTTCTTTCCTTTCTTTCTTTGTTTCTTTTAGTCTGGCCTCCCTCATGGGTTAGTATGAGAAAAACACTTTGAAAAAATACCTTGATATTAGCTATTATCATCAGCAATAGAGAAAAAGGTCCCTCTGAAGACTTAGAGTAGTTGAGAAATATTTGAATAATGTTTGCTTAAAATGAAAAAGAAGAGTACTTATATACTCTTCATATTTTACCAGTTGCTTGACACAAAAGTTTCAAAAGTATTACAGATAAGAGAAGTTATGTATGGATGCATGAAATGAAAAGAGATTATAATTGGTGAGTCATCTTATTTCTAATAGTTAAAATGTTTGCTTAAATGGAAGGTCATTTATGCTAAGAAAATGCAGTACTAATGTCAAGGTATTAGCTAAAGAAACTGTAGGTTTAGCTTAGGAAAAAGATGCAGGGAAGATGTGATAGCTGTCTTTAAGTATTCGAAACACTTTCATGAGGGACTGATCAGCCTCCTTCTGTTTGACCCCAGAGGGTGGAAGAAGCAAGTGCAATGTGTAAAAAGAAGTAAATATAAGCTTGAAGTTAGGAAAAACTAACAATTAGAGCTATCTAAAAGGAAAAGGGGATGTCTCAGAAGTGGTGGGCTACCTTTCATATAAGGTCTTTGAGGAGAGGCTGAATGACCTGATATGTTCTAGGGGGAATCTTTAGGGTATGGATTGACCTAAATGGATTTTGACATTCTTCCAACTCTCAAATTCCCTCATTTCATCTCTATTTTTCCTTCACCTCCTTAACTAGAAAATAGGCACCTCAGAGGTGCAGCACAAACAACAAACACAAGCAACATTTATTAAACTCCTTTTGTATACAGAATACTCTTCTAGGTACCAGTATAAAGTTCAGGCAACACATAGTCTTTTACCCTTGAGGATCTTGATATCTAGTAAGAAGGTAAGTATACTACATAATATTATGCAAGAAGCAATTAAATGTGGTTTTATTATATACACCATTGAATTTTGGGTCAGTTTTAATAGGTGAAGAAGAAAAAGGAAAGAATTCTAGACATGGGAGGTAGTGTGGATAAATGTGTGGAGGTGGGAGAATGTGGGGGGAAAGATCTATATCTACAGTTTGGCTGGGCAGAGGGGGACTGTAATTTAGCTGAAAAGTTAAGGTTGAGATAGATTATAAGGATTTACAATGTCTATCAGTGGGATTGGGATGATAACCTTGTGAGTAGATATGGGAGTCAGCTCCTGGATAAATCTTTCTCACATCGGGAATACCTCCCTGAAAAGAACCCATTCAAGGTCACCCCTTTACAGAGGTCAAGGGGATTCACAGCAGGGTGGCCAGCCCAGAGGAGGAGATGGGCAAGAGTCTTCTGGGAAGACAAATTGGAGAGGAGACAAAATGTTCCTGCACAGCATTGTAAACAACCCTAAAGTGTTTTGAAAGCCTCTGTCGATATAAATTACTGCGAAATAAAATGTAAGAATTGCAAAAGGAGAGTCCAGCTGTAGGAGGGCTGTTTTCCCAATACTGCCCTGTGATGTCTGGGAGTTTTCAATGGCATTTGGCATATCTCAGCCTTTTCCCCATTCCTGCTTTAGTCTTCTTAGTCTCCTTCTTCCTCCCATAGCCCCTGTGTTTGTGCAGATATGCACACATATGATCTAGAATTCCTCATCTTTTCATATTCTCTTTGAATTCAATTCAAATTAATTTCCTTTTGATGGCTGGCTTATAATAAGGGAAAGCAAGGAATGCAGCTCCTCTCCCCACCACCATTCCACCCCAAACTTAACCACTGGGGAACCTGGGGACAGGGAGAGAGTAAAAAATCCTACATCAATGAGTTAATTAAAAACTAGGGTGGAAGAGGGTGAGGAGGAAGGTGGAGCAACAATGCAAAGTTGAAAAAAGAATATCTGAATGGAAAATGAAGGAGGAAAGGAAACATGGAGAACCTTGTAACCACGGTCAATTTCTTAACTAGCTTGGGGGTCCCTAGATCACAGAATCTCAAAATTTTAGAGTTGTGAGGGAATCTCAGGACTTGTCTAGTTCACCTCCTGACTGAAGTAAGAATCTGCTCTATAGAACCCTGAACAAATGAGTATCTTACCTTTTCCGGAAGACTTCCTGTGATGGAGAATTCACTATCTTCTAGGGCAACTTAATGAATCACTGAATGCTTTGACAGTTTTAGTTATCAGAAAAATTATCCTTTATATCTGCCCCTCTGCAACTTCTACCTATAGTTACCAGTCCTCCTCTTGGGAGATATCAGAAAAATATTTAAGGCTTCTTCCAAAAACTAGCAATCCTAATGCTTGAAGATAGCTATCATATTCCCCCTGAACTAATTCTCTCTTCAAGGCCAAACTTGGCCATTTCCTTTATTAGAAGATTGTATGACTTAGTTTTGAGGTCCCTTACCAACCTAGTCCCCTTCCTTCACAGAATTCATAAAACTGTGAAGATTTCAGTGACAAAAGTTCCTTTCTCTCCTTCAAATGCCATTGTTAAAACAATCTTCATTTTGGTGACCTCAAATGAAGGAACAGTAGGAGAAATCACTCATGTCCTTTAACTATTGTACAAGTCTCCCCATGTAGTTTGCAAGTTCTTTGTGGGTAGTAACCACACTTCCTTCCATATCCTAAGAGCCAAATACAGGTCAGGCACTCAGCCAAGATTTTGACTGATTGATTCTAAGTTGAAGTAGAATGAGTTTAGAAAATAATTTTCACAGGTCTTTTTCTAATTAATTGGATCTAATTAATTGTGATCTCAAGTCACAGTAGTTGAAGATGTGGCAATTTCACCAAAGTAATGAACCAACAGTTGTAGGTACCTCTGATACATTTGGGGTGTATGACTCTGGGCAGCTCATTTGCCTCCTTACTGCTTTGGTCAGATCTCTAAGACTATTCAGTTGCAGAAAAGCTACTGATCTGCAATGGTAGAAGGACCTTCCTAATTCCAAAGTTCTCTATGCCAATGAAATTCATGAGTCTAGTTCTTATCCCTATCCTATAGAGCTGTAATTTTTTTGCATTAATAATAGAAAACATTGTCTAATAGTTAGAATTTCACCAGTATCCTTCTGCTCACCTTGTGATCTGGAACTTCAGCCCTACAGGATAAATATATGCAGAATTCTCAGATAACTTTCTGCTATTATTAATGCCTTGCAGAAAACTTGTAACTTCAGTGTCAAAGCTCTACCCTAGCAGTCTCATCTGTTCTTTCAAGTCTAGAGTTTGAGAGAGGTTTGTATGTAAATATAGTGTGGGAGTTTATATGCAAAGTAAATGCTTCATAAAGTTTGAAAAAGGAGCTCAGTACTCAGAGCTATAACTGTGCTCAAGAAATACTCCCAAAAAGACAGACCAAGAAGTCTCAGTAGCTGTTATGGATTAGCACCCATAGTTAATTTTTTAAAAATGATTATAGGGTTCTTGGTGACCTCTTCAGGTCTAGAAAATACTATGTTATATTGATGCACATTTTCAGTAGGGAGAGGAATTTTCAGAAGACCAAAAATCCTAATGGTTACTACAGTTCCAAAATCATAATTCCAATAAGAGAATTTCTGGAGAATTTCTGACATGTTGCAATGTCTTAGCAATTTTGAATATTGGATCAGGAATCAGAAGACTTGGGTTCTAGTGCAATATGTTGCTTATTCCCTTATGATTTAAACAAATCCCTTTGCCTCATCAGAACTCATTTTCCTCGTCTATAAATCAGTAGCATCTTTGGTGATTTTTCCAAAGCTTCCCTAAATCCAAAGTCCCTGATTCCTCTGGAATCAAATGCAAATTTATGACAATTCAATAAATACTCTAAATAAATAAATATCCTATTTTCTAAGTAGCCCTTTCTTGTAACAGGCTGTCCCTGCTCTCTGTACTCCTCTTCCTTCCTGACTATAATCGCTCCCTTCTCTAGAATTCCCAATATCTGGAATCTTAATTGCTGGAATCTTCCAGACACTTGCCTAATTGTAATTTACTTGCCTGTAACATCAGAGATGAGAAACCATATCTTGTTCTCTGAATAAGACTATGCCCTTCTCCATAAAATTTTGGGAGCTTCTTCCATGCTGCTGAGCAGTCCACAATGTGCCATAATCACCTGAGAATGCCTGTCCCAAAGTAAGAATATCAAGAATCTGGAATAATTTGGTTGCTAGGTCATTGATCTCCTTCTTGTCCTGGTCCAGCATCATTTTGTCCAGGCTTGGATGCCCCTTTGTGCTGACTCAATCACAAGTATATCCCATTCATCAAGAGGTTCAACTGCCTCTGTCTTTCTGATGACTTATCCGGGTCTTACCCTTCCCCTTTCTATTTCCCCATACTCATGGGATCTTAAGTGCCATCCCTTGTAACAGTTCAAATCCAGTCTTACACACTTAGATGTTTGGCTCTGGGCAAATCACTTAATCACTGTCTGTCTCAGTTTGCCCATCTGTAAAATGGGGACAATAATAGAGCCTACCTCTCAGGTTTTTGTGAGGATCAAATGACATAGTCTTTGTAGAATACTTAACACAATGCTTCTCACATAGTTGGCGTTTAATTTCTTTTCTTATTTCCTTCCTTGAAAATCTCCAAGTACCCAAAGTGGTTTCCTTAGACTAGCATCATAGTTGTCTCTGTTAGTCAGGGGTGGTCTGGTGCAGAATCCATCATCTGGTGAAAAGCCTCAATCTGAGATTTGGCAAAGAGTATCATTAAAGGTTATTCCCATCAACTTAGTCACATGAAAGGCAAAAATGTCAATGGCTTCAACATAGAAACTAGACTATCAGACCTGGAAGGAGACATAGAACCTAGAGCTGAAAGGAGCTTTAGAAAATAAAATGTCAGAGTTAGAAGGAATATTAGAACCTAAGAGTGTTTAAAGAGACTTTAGAACAAAGACTAGGAACTTGGAAGAACCTTAGAGATCATTTTGTTCACTCACTTCTCAATTTATAGATGGGTAAACTGAGACCCAGAAAGGGGAAGGGGTGTGACCAAGGTGATGCAGCTAACCAATTAGTGATGCAACTGACTCCCATTCTAGTACTCTTTTCCAGATACATTGCTTAGTCCCCAGCTCAAAAAACCAGGAAGCTCCTAAGAGACTGCCACGGGACACCAGAATTGCTAGTTACTTCAAATGTTCTGTATATAAATGGCTTTTCAATGAGAGTGAGAGCCTGGTGTTGTCTGAACCATCAGCTTTTTGACCAGGATGGGGAGCATTGGCCATATACCTTTGGCCACTCTGAGTAGGCTTGCTCCACCCTCCCTGTTAAAAATATCTACCAGGAGCCAGAGGCTGGGATCTTGGAATAGACACTGAGTTCTGGGCAGTTATTTAACCTAAGAGGATGCAAATGGTCCTTTCCAGAATTTCCTGAATAAATTGAAAGGTGGAATGGGGAGGGGGGAAGCCATAAATAAAATGCTCATCCTTTGTATCTTGGTCTTCTCACAGGACCCAGGAAAAAAAAAAGCCCTCTTCAGTCTGCCCTCAGGAAGCGTCCTGCCAGACTTGCTGCTGTCGGACTTTGGGGAATCTGACACGAAAAACTGTCTCGAGGAGCCAGCTTTCCCAGCCAACCAATGGGGAACTGTCCAAGCCATCCACCCCTCTCTGTCTGCTTCTAAACGCCCTATGGGGGGAAGTCACAGTGATGTGCTGAATGACTCAATAACCAGGAGCCAAAAACATTCAAAACCACAAAGCTAAATTAATTCACTCCTCAAAGGGGGGGGGGGGTGGAGAGAGAGAGAGAGAGAGAGAGAGAGAGAGAGAGAGAGAGAGAGAGAGAGAGATAATGTGGCATCTTTCCAAGACTTTCTTTTCCCTCCCCCACTTTCTTTTTAAAGGGATTGAAATAGTTTGATTAATTCTTTAGATAGATGATCTCAAACATCTCAATTCTAGATTTATCATGAGTGCAAGGACGGAATATTGCTGGTGCATTAAATGAACAGAGTAAATGAGTCTTTGGACTCACAGTTACTAGGCCACATCTGCTAATGTAAATAATGCAGTCATCTCTGTGGGAGTCCTTGAAATTAAAAAAAAACTCCCAAATGTTTCATGATGAACTCTTAGACCTAAGGTATTGGGGTGAAGACCCACAGGAGGAAGGCAATTGTGTTGCTGCATGGTGTGGATATGTTTTGTCAAAGTTAGAAGTTGTCTTGGACTCACAAACTCAAAGCACATTTAAAACTTAGAATGTCCAAATTGAAAGGAAATCACTGATCAAGTGTATGAGCTCCTCTCATTTTATGAATAGGTAAACTAAGTCCCAGGGAGGAGAAATGGCTTGCCCATGGGTCACACAATAATCATCAGCAGAGCTGTTACATGGACCCATGTTTTCTGTCCTCATATATTTCCATAGTAATTAAAAATAGGTGATTTCAGATAGATTAACACAGAACATAAGGGATACTTCTTGGAAGTTTTGCCCCAAACTAAGATTCAGACAGTGTCCAGGAAAGATTCTGAAAGGATTTGGATATGACTGGAAAGAGAGGGCAGGTTTGGTGAGTTTGGCAGCACAATTCTTAAAAATTCCTCTGGAAAGAAGAAGTAGCAGAAGTAGAAGGCTTGTGATCTATCAAGGAAATAAAACTCTTATTGAACAAGGAAAGAGGAAAAGAGAAAGAGGAACAAGAAAAAAGAATGGAGGCAGTATGAAATCAGAGAAAGGATGCCAAACTGGGAGACAGCAGACCTCAGTTCTAGCCTAGGCTCTGCTACTAATAGTTGAGTGACAAGTTGTTTCTCTTTTTGAGAAATTAATGAAACGAGGAGATTAGCCTATTAGATTGTAAGCTCCTTGAGGGCAGGGACTAACTTTGGCCTCCTTATGTATCTTCAGCACTTAGTGCCAGGCACATATTGGGCATTCATTAATGTTTATTATATTAGACTAGAAGACCCCTGAGGTCCTGGTGCCATGAGAAAAATTCTGAATCTGGAGTCAAGTGACCTGAATTTAAAGTACTGCCAGTAACTAGCTGGAAAATCTTGGGCAAGTCACTTTATCTCTTTGATCTTCAGATTACTCAACTGTAAAGTGAAAGATTGAACTAGGTGATTTCTAGTTCTAGAACTTATGATTTTAAATTCTGTGATCCTAAGGAAAGAAGCTAGTCATAGTAAAGAGCATTTTTTCTGGGTACATCAGGCATGACTGGAAATAGAAATCAAGGATAATTTGTCCCAGTTGAATATTGGAGTCAGGCTGGATAGAGAGGTAAGGTTTCCCTGTTGTATCATTAAATGAGCTCCTTTTGTAAATTTTGAAGTACTGTATACATAAATTGTTTTATTTCTTATTTTTAGTCATTTTTAATTGTATCTGACTCTGTGATCTCATTTAGAGCTTTCTTGTTTTGTCATTTCCTAGATGAGGAAACTGAGGCAAATAGAGCTAAGGGACTTTCTCAGGGTCACACAGCAAGCAAGTGAAGATGAGTCTTCCTGATTCCAGACCTAACACTCTATCCATTGAGTCACCTAACTGCCCATTGTTCTACATTATTGTTATGTCATCAGACCCGAAGAAACAAGAGATCAGGCTCAGGGTTTCAAGAACACAACAATCACATTAGGATAGAGAAGCTTGAATCTATGCAGTAGAGGCTGTTACCTGAAAAACAAATGGAAATCCATTCATCCTGGAAAGCAGGCACCAGGACAATTAAGAGGGATGGGGAGGAGGGAGGGAAGCCTTAAAAAAAAAAAAGCAAAGCACCTCATGAAGAGGAACACACCAAGGCACATAGGTTCCTGTAGAAATACTGGAGTGAAGCTAACCTTGGAGGTAATAAAGAAAGAGGAAAAGGAAGAAGGAAAGATTGAGGGGGAGCAAAAGAAATGGAGAGGGGCTAATGGAATTGCTCTACTGGGAACCAGAGAAGCTCTTGGAAGACATCCAAGTCCATACGAATGCTGGGGATCTTGAGGAGAGACTGCAGCTGCAGGTCTGAGAGGGAGAGCTCCCATTCTCCAGTATGTAAATGGGCAAGTGATCACTTGTTAAACATCTTTTTCTTTTTTTGTCTTTATAATCCCAATGTTTAGCAGTGTCTTTCACACAGTAGGTATTTAATAAATGTTGACTGAATTTGGCTGAATTTCTGCCAAATTAAACTTCATTGTTGGGAAATATGCCCACCATTGCAACAGATTATTAGCCTTCTCATCCTGTGCAATGAATGCTTCTTCCCATGATTTCTTCCCAGATGGTTCATTTATTGAACTGGAGTACCTTCCCCCAGATCTCTTGACATCGTGATGCCAATGTGATATCAATGTAACATGTGGATTGTCTATCTGTTATTTATGCTAATGACCAACCCATCTTTTTTCCATCGTATAGTTTTTTGATTATATAATTTTTTTACTTTTAAAATCTGTAATCTGTCTCATTCATGAAAGATATTTCAATTAATCGCAATTTATTGGAAATTTATAAATGGTCTACTATGTTTGAAACTCTGTCCTTGTTAGAAATTCAAAGAAGAAAAATTATATAATTCTTGCCTTCAAGGAACTTGAAGTCTATTGGAAATACAAGTTAAAAAGTAAGTACAACACAAAATAAAATGTGAGCAGGGCAATGAGGGATCCAGACAAAGCACTCTAGGAAAATATGAGGAGGATATTATCACTTTTTGGTGGAGTGACCAGAAGAGTCTCCATGGTGGAGATTGTACCAGAGCTAGATCTTTGAGGGAAGAGGATTTCAACAAGTGCAAAAGAAGGGGAGGATAAAGATGGAAGGAAAATAGGGACATGAGTTCAGATAACTACTTTGCTCTTTAGTTGGTCCCAAGGGAGGCCAAGTAGAGGGTCACATTAGCATTGAAAACACTTCCATTGTCTTATTATCACTCTCAGCTTCTCTCCTTGCTAGAGAAATGCACTTAGAGATAGAATGACTGAAAACTGAGAAATCATATCTCAGCAAAAAGAGGAAATAAAAAAGTCTAGACCTATTCATGGAAGGATCAATGGTCCCATTTTGCAGGTATTCCTTTGAAACCTGGATTGTATCTCTAAATATACTAGGTAGAATTCTGAAAATTGTTTTTTAATTTTTTGTTATCAGTCATTCATTTTTTGTTCCTCCATCCTTTCTACCTACTTAAAAACAAAACAAAACCCTTGTAACAAAGGCAAAACAAATTACCATATTGACCAAGTCAGAAAATTCATAACTCATTCTTCATCTTGATTCCATCATCTTTCTACCAGGAGATGGTTTGCATTCTTCATCATTGGTACTTTGGAGTCATGGAGAAAACTGGAAAGTTCAGTCAATAATACATCTATCCCTACATATCTGGATATATGGCATCATTACATATCTTAACCAATCAAGATGACTGATTGAATTATTCACCTTTCAATCAGCAGTTTGGCATTGTAGACATAATCCAGAAAGTACTACTGAACTACTGAACAACAAATATCATGAAGGACCCAGAATCAATTCAGCTCCTAAGAGATATTAAGAACAGAAATTGCTTCAACTGTCAAAGAATAATATAGTAAAGAAAGCAGGAAATCTATCCCCAGAAAACTGTTATTGACTCCCTACAATTAAGAAGTCAATTCAAAACAAGTGATAACCGGTCAAAGCTATTGACAGATCTACTAGACAAGTAACCTCTGTATAGCCAAGCAACTTCTCTTTTTTTTATGTTTTTGCAAGGCAAATGGGGTTAAGTGGTTTACCCAAGGCCACACAGCTAGGCCATTATTAAGTGTCTGAGACCGGATTTGAACCCAGGTACTCCTGACTCCAAGGCCGGTGCTTTATCCATTATGCCACCTAGCCACCCCACCAAGCAACTTCTAAGCAGAAAGCGGTCCCAGTCTGGAATCCATAGTGACAAGCCCTCTCTCTTCTAATCTACCATAAATTTGCTGACTAGGTTGCAGAGAAGGAAAATAGGCAGGAAGAGGAGAGCAAAAAGGAGAGAAAGAAAAGGAAAAGGGGAAAAAAAGAAACTTAGTTGGGTTTTTTGAAGTGTAAATTAAAATAACATAAATCCAATAAATATGCTGCTAGAAGGATCTTTTCACCCTGTCTCCCAAAGCCTACTGATAACATAGGGTCATAGATCTGGAGATAAATGGGAACCATTCCTCTCATTTTCCAGGAAACTGAAGTTTGCCTGAGGGTGAGGGTAGTTGGGAGAAAGGGGTAAGTGATATGCCCAGTTTGCCCAGAAAGTAAGCATCAGAATCAGAATTTGAACCCTGTTCTCTATAGGATTCTACACTATAGAGTCAGCACTCTCCACTGAGATAGCTAATGTCTTCAGTCTTCTGGAGCTCCAGGAAATATTGCATCCATGGTCAGCCCTTCTGCTTGAAACCAAACCTACTGAAGGTTGGGATGCTTCATACGTCTGAGATTCTAATTTTATCTAGCCCAATCGAATCAACATGTATTAAACATCTATTTTGTGCCCCTGAGTCCTGCCAACAAAATTAATAAAAAGAACAAGTGAGACAACACACAAAAGGAGTTGCAAATTCAGAGGAAGTAGGTGGGTGGGAGGGAGGCAGAATACCAGGTGATATCTGCTGAGAATCATCTTGTTCCCTGAAATTGAAACCAGGCAAGGCAGTAGATACAAAGTGGGGTGAGTTGAGTCTCTTTTCTTCCCTCTATAAAGGAAGGTTTTGGGAGGAGTTTGGTACTCTAAGCCTTCCAATTAGAGGGGGAAAGAAGCTGAAGAGGTGGTATCAATCAGGGTATGAGTTGGCAGTGTGGTGGTGAGTTTAGAATGATAAGCTTATTCTGGGAAGGGGTATCTTGTTCTATGGAGTTGAAACCAGGTAGGACAGCAGATGCAAAGTAGAAAGAGGAAGAGGAATGGTCCTCAGAGACCATTTCTTTGACTTTATTTTAAAAACGCAGGGGTGGCTAGGTGGTGCAGTGGATAGAGCATCAGTCCTGAAGTCAGGAGGACGTAAGTTCAAATGTGACCTCAGACACTTAATAATTACCTAGCTGTGTGACCTTGGGCAAGTCACTTAACAGCAATGCCTTGAAACACCCCCCCCAAAAAAAGATGTAGAAACTGATTCAAAGTGATCAATTAATCAATTAACAAGCATTTATTAATGAACCAGACAACTGGATTCAGTACTGCCCTCAAGGAGCTTGCATTCTGATGGGGATGGCAATATGAAGATATATAAAAATATATAAACAAGATTTAGAATAGATCCCAGGTGATGTGAGGAGAACAATAATAACTGGAGAGATTAGGAAAGGTCTCTTGCAAATGGTGCTTGAGCAGAGTTGTGAAGGAGACTCATCATTCTAGGAGTTAGAGATGAGGAAGAGTACTTTCCAGGCCTGGGGGACAGCTCATCCAAAGGCACAGAATGTGAAATGGAATACCATGTATAAGGAATCATTGTGAATGCCAGTATGATTGTTTGGCAGGGAGTATAAAGGCTAGTAATGTTCAACAATCCTGGAAATGTTGTAAGATTAAAATGCCCAAGGTCACACAGATGGCAATCGGTTAAGTTAGGATTTGAATCCAGGTCCTCCGAATGCAAATCCTGCACCATGTCTCATTTTCTTTAGTGTTAACTCCTTTGGGAACCTTGAGGTATTTCTGGAAAGAGCAAAAATACTCCTATTTCTCAATCTGAGAGATCTGCTGATTTTGCAATAAAGAAGGCAAGAAGAGGAAAAGACAATAAGCCTTTATTAAGTACACACTATGTCAGGGAAAGTATTAAACACTTTATATTAACTCATTAAAAAGCAAAACAGAACCCCTAAGGAAATGGAACACAAGGCAAGTATTTTTAAAATGGGAAAGGGGAGAGGGATAAGTATGTAGGTCCTAGAGAAATGTAGTATCCCACAGGGCCCTTTCTAACATTTTTTTCTGGAGGGTCTAGGATATCAAACTTCACCACAAGACACAGAAAAAGTTCTCAGGGTAAAGCTCATAAGTAAAATACTGCTCCAAGGTCTACCTCAGGTGGCTTATGGTGATGAATACTCCCCACTGCCTCTACTTCTCCTCTGCCTTACCAGAAAAACCATTGAACTCACCATGTCCCAATGCAACTCTTGAATCTCTGAATTTTTTCAAGTTTACCCTACCACCTTCCCTCACTTCCTTACCAACTTCCACCCATCATCAGTCTGCTCTCACAGTCAGGATTTATAGAATTTCTTAAGTGATTGACCATATCTCCTCAGCTTGAAAGGGTGATTTGGGGCCAGAAGGAGATAGAGGAACAAAGTTATTGCAGTAACAACTGAGTTTGTCAGTTGTAGTCTGAGAGTTTCTTCTTCCCTTCCATTGCTCTTTTCTTGGTATTCAGGGACCTCAACCAGCTGAGGACTCTGTGGAGTTCACTGCAGGACATACAGAATCAACCCTCTCCTTTTCCTCAATTTAAACATATTTATTCTGTGTACCAGTCCTTTGGAGGCCCTGCTTTCCAAGGTGATAGTTACCTGATGAAATGGACTAATTCATACTAAGGGTGCTATATAATCCTTCCCATTGAGCATATCTGCATCATTTTAACAGAAATCCTGCCATTATCCAAAGAAGCTGAGTAAGTATGCAATACACAGTGGCAAGAACATTTAGTTTAAACAAGTATTTATTAAGACCTGCCATGTGTCAGGCAATGGGCCAGGTGGTAGGATTCTAAGGACAAAGAAAGCAGAAGACTTTGCTTTCAGTCCTAGCCGTACTACTATATGACCTTATACAATTTACTTAATCATGGAGTCATAGAATTTTAGACTTCTAAAGGTAATATATAATATAGTTAGGTGCCATTCATGCATTCAGATCCAGTCTCAGACAAGTTCTAGCTGTGTGACCCTGGACAAGTCACTTAACCCTGTTTTGATGCCTCATCTATAAAGTGAACTGTAGAAAAAAATGGCAAACTACTCTAGCATCTTTGCCAAGAAAACCCCAAATGGGTGGCAAAGAGTCAGATGTGATCAAAACAATTGAATAATAAACAACAAAAAGGTGTTACATACTATGAATTTGGACTCATGGGCCTAGGATCAAAGTTCACGTCTGTCACTAACTTCCTCTGTGGTCTTGGATATGTCACTTCACTTGGATAGACCTATTTCCTCATTTCTATTATCAGGAAAATGGACTAGACCCCCTAAGCTCACTTCCAACTCTAGATCTATAAACCTCAGAGACTGAACCTTACAACTTCCTCATTTTCCATTTGAGGAAACTGAGATGCAGGAAGGTAAAGGTACTTGCTAGAGATTTTTATATCAAGTCAGGGTCAGAATTGAGACCAAGTCTTCTGAATTGTGGTGCAATATTTTTTCCATCCTGTTACTTTTTTGAAATAAGGTAAAGGAAGTCACCATCTCTTTGATCAGTCCTGTAAGATTTGTGGTAAGAAGTATGATTTTTGGAGCTGTCAGACTGAGGAGAAAGGAGAGTCTTGGCAGACTGAGTAGGGTGCTGGGGGATGGTTTCAGGAGCTTGTCAAGGAAGTATACACTAGAAGCGTGGGTGTATTAAAATGCACAGCTGGCCAGAATATTTTAAATAATATCTTAATTAAAGTTCCAATAATTCTATGTCTTAAATGGAAGGTCTGGGTTCCCAAGAGACTGACTCCATCAGTAAGCCAAATTACTGTGCCCCCACCCCATCTTCAGGCTGACCTGAAATCATATCTTCTCCCAGCCAGCCCCTCTTCAAGTTCACAAGACCCTCCCTCTGTTTCCCCAAACAATGAAGGAAAACTGACCATAGAAGTCTCAGACAGACAGGCCTGAAGAAATCTCTTTTTGACCTCTGCAGGCAATTAGCTTTGCATGAAGCCAGAACCAAGGAGCCACAGATTCTCCGGGAGGCACTAATAGAAGATTAGTGAGCCAAACATAAACAATGATAGGAAAACGGAGCCTTGAATAATCCAAACACTGGAAAATGGAAATCAAGTTTCCAACAGAGAACCATTTCCATTCTCCAAAATTACCCAACAACTCTTTTGCAACTCTTACAACTTTCACAGTCATCTCTCCAGATAGGATGCCAGGGAACTCGCAATCCAGTCTGGCCACCCAGGGACCACTCTCTGAATTGGTATCTTATGCAGTCTATGGAGCTGTTCCTTTTTACAGACTAATTAACCAGGTTTCCTTGCTTCATAATTACTGCATGGACTCCAAATGTGTCAATATTTAATGTAAAACATCGGCTGGAAAGAAGGCACCCTCCATCTCCCTGTAATTAGAATTGGGGAGGCAACATGGCACAGTAGGAAGAGTTTAGGCCTAGCCATCAGAAAGCTTAAATCCAAATCAAGGGTTTAGTACTCAGTTGGGCAAGTCACCCCACCTTACTGAGTTCCACCTTTTTTAACCTGTAAAATGAGGTAGATGCTAATAGTGTCATTTTTAATAAAAGCATTTTGTAAACTTTAGTTTTCAAAAATCTTATAGAAAGGTGAGCTATTGTTAGAATAATAAAATGTTGTCTGCCAGGAGCCTTAAAAATAATTTATCCCCACTCTTTCATTTTACAGATAGGAAAACTGAGACCCAGGCAAAGAAAATGACTTGGATAAGGTCACAGAGTGAGAAAAATGTCAGAAACAGATTAGAACCCAGACCTTCCAATCCCCTAGTGTCTTTCATCAAACTGGCTCAGTCCTTTGGTACTAACCTCTACTGACCAATTCTGCTTTCTAGATTTAGTTAGGAAGAGATACATTTTCATTTATAAATGTCTTGCTGGCCTCAGATACTTCTTAGCTGTGTGAACCAGGCAACTCACTTAACCACTGTTTGCCTCAGTTTCCTCAACTATAATATGGAAATAATAACAGCATCCTCCTCATAAGGTTGTTGTGATGGTTAAATGAGATAAAAGTGTAAAGTGCTTTGCACAGTGCCTAGGATATATAGTGGTGCCATATAAATATTTATCCCCTTCCATCCTTTTTCTGACCTCATGTCACTTCAGACAAAGTAAGATATTGGGGGGGGGGGAGACTGGGGATTAAAGAAGTTCCCATGTTGGAAGAGTGGTGGTTACCTGAGCCCAGTAACACGGAGGGGGCAAGAATTCCTATGTGGCTTTGAGGAGGACATCTTATCCCTGTCATTGTTTCTATATGGCTTGCTTGGCTCAGCTCTCTTAGAGATCTTCAGGAGGCTGAACCATCAGGCAAGAGACCAGCCCTTAAGAGACAACTTTCACTGTGAACTGGTTAACGATTCTGGAGAACAATTTGGCATATGCCCAAAGGACTAGAAATCTGACCATACCCTTTGATCCAGCTATAACAATACTATGTCAGTATCCCAAAGAGATCATAGAAAAAGAAAAAGAATCCATATCTATAAAAAAAATTTACAGCAGCTCTTTTTGTCAAAGAATTGGAATCTGATGGGATGCCCATCAATTAGAAAATAGTTGAATAAGTGCTGTTATGATTGTGTTGGAATATTACTGTGCTATGAGAAACAGGCAGGATAGAAAAACCTGGGAAGACTTCTATGGATTGATGCAAACTGAAGTGAAAAGAACCAGGAGAATATTATATACAGTAATAGCAATTTTGGATATTGATGAACTATGAAAGACAGCTACTCTGATAAATACAATGATCCAAGACAACTCCAAAAGATTCATTGTGAAAAATGCTATCCACCCCAGAGAGGGAACTATTGAACTCTGAGTGTAGATTGTAGCATAGTTTTCCCCCTACTTTTTTTTGCCACATGGCTAATATAGAATTATGTTTTGTATGACTTCATATTACTTGTCTTTTCAATGGTTGAGAACTCAAAATTGGAACTCAAAATAAAAAAAAGAATGTCAAAAAATAAAAAGTTAACTCCTAGAAGGGGAAACCAAAATAGAACATACTGAACAAATAAGAGCATTCATTGATATAATCCTTGGGCAGATTCTGTAAACATTGGCAAGACAGTCTGACATCCTGCCTCTAGTTTCTACCAGCTTTTTGACCCTAGTCAAATTCTGATCCTCATCTATAAAATGAGTGGTTTATATAAGATGGCCCTCTAAGTTCCTTCCAACATTCAATCTACAATGAACCCGCATCTTCCACTAATGCTAATTTTTCAAAGTTGACATAGATCCTGAAGATAACTCACCATTCTAAAGAACAAATAATTCGAACTAACCTGATAGCTATACCATAGAATATAAGAGAACCAGCATTTCTTACCCTCAAATTCCAAAGGAACCAGTTATTCTTATTTTCATTCTGGGGCAAATCAAATCTATTCCAGTTATTTACTGATAATTCTTACAAGTTTTTTCCTTCCTTCCTTCCTTCATTCCTCCCTTTGTTCCTTCCTTCCTTCCTTCCTTCCTTTCTTCTTTCTTTCTTTTCTATCTTTTCTTTCTTTTCTTTCTCTCTCTCTCTCTCTCTCTCTCTCTCTCTCTCTCTCTCTCTCTCTCTCTCTTTCTTTCTTTCTTTCTTTCTTTTTTCCTCCTTTCTTTTTATAAGCACACAAGATCTAGAAGAGACTTCAAAAGGTGGCCTGGGCCTGACGTCTCCAGGAAGAGCTACATTTAAACCTATTCAAAATTAATTGATTTCTGTCTCTTTCCTCCATGCTCTAATATAAGTTGTTTTATATTAAAAGACAGTGTACTGTAGTGGAAATAGTGCAATTTTAGAAGACAGAAGACCTATATTCTAATGCTGACTTTGACATTTCTTATTAGGTGAGTGACTATAGGCAAATCATTCCAAACTCAAGTTTCCTGGCTTCTATAAAGCAAGAATAATATGGTTCGCCTTCAGAGATCTGAAGTGAGAAAAGCTTTGTAAATTGTAAAGCACTATATGAACATAAGCTATTATGTTTTGTTATATCAGTTCATTTCCTCTTGATCTGTTCTCCAGTTATCTAGGCACCAGATTCCTCATAATAATGTGTCATATGCAGGAAGACTGCTATTAAATCACCTTTTAACAATCTTTTCTTTGGGTAAAGCCATCCTAAGTCCTATAGAATTGTAGCTGTTCAATTCTTTCCAGCTCCTTCTCCTTTCCCACCCACATTCTAATAAACTACTGTGCTGAATTATCTTTCTACTTTTGTTCTCTTTAATCAAAGGAAAGCAATTATTTTACTGTAGCATCCAGGATCCCCTCATATGTGGGCTCCCAGAAAGCTAACCCAGATTTGAGACATTATGTGAGACAGCACCTACTTAAAAATCATGGTTTATGAGCCCCCACAGATGTGTGACTTTTATTAAATTAATTTTAAAGCAAAAGCATTTAAATAATATGGTAAATTAAGTGAAAAGATTTCTTCCTCTCCCCACAAGAAGCACACTTGCTGTCCCAGTTACTACACTATCAATGAGAGATTGCAAATATGGAAAGAACACCCATGATGAGGGGGATATATGAAGAGGGGGCATGGATATGGGGATTAATTATTGCCAGGAAATATGTGAGAAGGGGTACATAATGTGGCCCAGAAACATGAATGAAGAACATATATTTAGGGATACATATTCAGGGCCCATGTGACCAGAGCAATTCACAGCTCTTATATATATATTTTTTTTAGTTTTTGCAAGGCAATGGGGTTAGGTGACTTGCCCAAGGCCACACAGCTAGGTAATTATTGTCTGAGGCTGTATTTGAACTCAGGTACTCCTGACTCCAGGGCCGGTGCTCTATCCACTGCGCCACCTAGCTGCCCCAGCTCTCATATTTTTACTAGGCTCAAGATACAGTATCTATTTAGCAAAGGTTTTTCCCTGCTTTTGCTGTTCTGAAGTTGTTTTTCAGTTGTGTCTAACTCTTAATGACCCCATTTTAGGCAAAGATACTGGAGAGGTTTGCCATTTCCTTCTCCAGCTCATTTTATAGATGAGGAAAGTGAGACAAGCAGGATTAATTGACCTGCCCAGGGTCACACAGCTAATAAATATCTAAATCCAGATTTGAACCCAAGTCTTCCTGACTCCAGGTCCAGCATTCTATCTACTGCACCATGTAGTCTACCATCAGCTATAGCATCTGTTTCTTCAGTTTCCCAATTTTATTGAATCCCAGATTGGGATTAAAAAATTCACTTTAGTGCCTGCTGTATAGTCACTGGTTGTCAATTTGTGTCCCTCAAACTACTCGGGGGACTATACTCAACAAAATTGCAAAGGAGCTATGTGGGATTGTGACAGTGAAACTTCCCTCAGTCTTCTCAGTCTAATGTTCGTGGTTCACATGTAAGTACAGGACAAGAAGAAAAGGACTAGATGAAGCTGTTAGGAGTACTGATCTTTATCTTGGAGCTATTGCACCTTCTTAAACAAAAATACTAAACCTTTAAAAACAGTATTTCTGTTAGTATTACCCTTGCCAGTCTTTCAATATTACATGATAGGAAGGCATCCCTGAAGTCTTTCTATTTATTCCATCACTCCCTTCCTTAGGGGAAGTGCCCATCTTCAGACTTATGTCCTCTTTCAGGGCATGATCAATGACTGCAAATTGAAAATCCCAGCAAGACACTGGGAATACAAAGTTTGGAGTCAAGGAAGGTTTCATAAAGGAGTTTACTTCAGAGTTGTATTCTGAATGAAGGGAAGGACTGGATAGAGGCAGGAGGATGGGGAATTCATTCTAGATATGGTTACTATTTTGAGCAAAACTTTGAGGATGGAAGAGAACAAAAGAAAAGAAAATGGAGAGGAATCCATTTTGGTTGGAATGTAGAATGAAAGAGAGGACAGCTAGGTGGCAAAGGAGATAGAGTGCCAGTGACATCAGGAAGATTCATCTTCCTTAGTTGAAATCTGGCCTCAGACATCACTTAACCCTGTTTGTCTCAGTTTCTTCATCAGTAAAATGAGCTGGAAGATGAAATGGCAAACCACTCCAGTATCTTTACCCAGAAAACCCTAAATGGAGTCACAGAGTGTTGGACATGACTGAAACGAATGAACAAAAAGAAGGAAGATAAATGTCTAGATAATGCAAGATAAATATAAAAACGTGATGTATCAGGAGTTAGTGTTTGATGGGGAGCCCCTGAAGGTTTTTGAGTAGAGGAGTGGCATCTTCATGCACCTCACTAGAAAGATTATTTAGCCAGTAGTGTGCAGGATGGATTGGTTAACAGATAGACCAGAAGCAAAAGGACCTGTCCACAGTGTGACAGGGAAGAAAAGCAAGCAGATTAATTGTGCCATCTGATTGTCTCCTGACTCCAGGGATTGTACATCCTGTCTATAATACCTGCCTGACTCCTTGTCCCTTTGTTCACTTCTCTGGACTGAACTTTCAATCCATTGGACTTAAAACACCTGGTGGAGCTCACCTGGCTAACTGCAGCCCTGCTCCTGGTCTCTTTTTAGTCAATCCAGTCCCAGTCACCTTGACCCTTACAGAAAGTATTTAAATAGACTGTTTTTGAGGATCCTCTTGACTCACTTGTCATCAAACTCCAACAAAATAACTTTGCAGCACCCTTCATTGCCCAAGATTCAGAATTAGAAAAAAGCAATGTGACTAGTTAAAAGTTTTATTGATTGAACACAATTGAGAGCAAGTAGTAAAAGTTGTACTAATGTAGCCCACTTTTTTCTTAATGGGTAATTGCAGACACTGGAGTTGGTGTGTTAAAGGAGGTTTAGGACAATTTAATAGCTCATAAAATTTTATAGTCCCAGTTGAAATCAGAGTGATAACTCTGGCCTGCAAAGCAATAGTTTGCTAAATGTCTCTCATCTTTTTTTTCCCTTTTTATTGGAAACTTAACATCTGCTCTGCAATGGGGGAAAAGAAATGATCTATTTTCACAGCAGAGAGGTAAGAGGTTTGGGCTTTTGCACTCATGTTTACATGTTTATCACATCAACTTTTTACCCTGTCATTTTTTTCCAGAAGTAGGACAGTTTTCCTTTAAGTCAGAAAAAATATTAAGCAAGTAAATGCTGATCTACAATTCCACTAAAAAATGTCTCACTGTTGGGGGGTGCAGCAGACTCATCTTCATGAGTTCAAATCTAGCCTTAGACACTTTTCAGCAGTGTGGTCCTGGGCAAGTCACTTTACCCTGTGTACCTCAGTTTCCTTTGGCAGACCATTCTAGTATCTTTGCCAAGAAAGTTCCCCCAAAATAGGTTCAGAGAGTCTGATACAACTGAAAAATGACAACAAGGCTATTAGAAGGCTGCTTCCAAGTAATTGGGTACAATAATTGTAAAGGGTGGTTTTCATATTTATCTTGCATTATCTAGTTATTTACATAATGTCTCTTACTTTAGAATGTGAGCTCCTTAAGAACAGGGACTGTCTTTGCCTCTTTTTTTTTTGTCTCCCTGGTATTTATCAAAATGCCTGACCTTTTGCTGTTGTGGTTGTTTAGTCCTTTCAGTTGTGTCCAACTCTTCATGACTCCATTTAGGATTTTCTTGGCAAAGATACTAAAGTAGTTTGCTATTTCCTTCTCCTAGGCACTTAAATTTTTGTTGAATGATTGACTGGGACGGGACTGGATACAGATATAAACAATCCACAAATATTCACCATATTGACTATATGCTAGGTTCTATGGGAATTACAAAGATATAAAAGACCTAAGGGCAGCTAAGTGGCATGGTAGATGGAGCACCAGCTCTGAAGTCAGGGGGATCTGAGTTCAAATCTGATCTCAAATACTTAATACTTACTTAGCTGTGTGACCTTGGGCAAGACACAACCCCATTGCCTTGCCAAAAATCAAAATAAGATGTAAAAAACTAGTCCCTGCCTTTCAAGGGGCTCATAGTCTGGTGAGGACATTAGACCTAGTCACCTGAAAACTTTAAAAGTTCATGACAATACAGAATGAGAGTCAGAGAGTAGATATAAGTTCTATTCAGGTCCAAAGCAGGGAGAAATTCTGTGGTAAGATGGAAAGAATACAGGCTCAAGAATGAGAAGATATACTTTTATATCATGCCTCTAGCACTGGCTATGTGGCCTGGGATATGCCATTTAACCTCTGCTTCTTTGCCTGTCAAATGAGAGGTTTGGAACAGATGGCCTCTGAGGTCCTTTCCAGCTTGCAGTCTAGGATCCTTTGATTCTTTGGGCTGGGGGTGGACAGAGATGACTCCCAGGAGGAGATGGGCTATGAGGGACTTGGCTAAGTGCAAAGGAGGTAGGAGGCTTTTCCCAGCTGCTACCACAGGGAATGCAGAAGGTGCAGGATACAGGAAACTGCTTCATTCTGGAGAGCTCCCATTAGAGCTATGAATGAAGACTTGGGGAAAATGGAAAATGTCAAGAAAAAAATACTCCCCCACCTGTGAGCAACTTCGTTTTTACCCTGAGGCCTTCTTCCCTCTTTTCCTCCCTTCCCCCAGGAGAATTTGGAAGAAAAAATATCACATTTCCTCTGTATTTTTTTTCTGGTTTCATGTAGGCCTACTCATCTTTAGTTCACACATAAAACTGAGATATCCTGCTGTGTGGGCTGAATCCCTTGGTTCCTGGCAGTAGACAGAGAAGGGGTTAGCCTCTCTGCCCTTTGATGCAGAGACAAACCCAGCCAAATTCTGGATGGGCTGAAGCAGGACAGATCTGAGGTAAATTGAATGGGACAGTGAGTAAGGGATGGCCTGGTGGGGAGGATGAGAGAGAGAGACAGGGAGAGACAGAGAGACAGAGAGAGACAGAGAGAGACAGAAAAAAAGAGAGAGACAGAGAGAGACACACGGATATGGAAGATTTATCAGGCTCTCACTATGAGAGATATAGCATGGTACTAGGGATACGAATAAGGCAAGTCAGACATAGTTAAGAAATTATATGGAGGTCTTGACCCCAACAAGATAAGGCAAAAAGGAGACAAATTTTATGCCCAATGATCTTGCCACCCTTTCTTCTCTCCTACAGGTTTGTCTTACTGTCTCTTTCCAGAGCACCGAAACTGTTCCTTCCTCTGCCAGTATCCTCTCTCCACTTTCCCTGATGAGTTTTCCTTTCCCTAGTTTCTTCACAGAAATCCTGCTCTCTGTTAAATGACAGTCACACACTGTCCAAGTCTGTATAATCCAAGACTTTCTTTCCTGTAAACCACCCTGAAAATTAATCCATGTTGATAGATTAACACCCCCCCAGGAATTTTACTGTATATTTAACAGCCTGAAGATATAAAGCCATAACCTCAAGGAAGGTATGTAATGAAGGGAGTGTCAAACAAGCTGATGGAAGAAATATCTTGGGGGTTAATGGGGTTTTCATCACAGATAACCACTTATTAATAGGATCAGCCTGCAAACAAGTTGTACTGCAATATTCATCTAAAGAAAGATGCCAGGATGCTTCTCCTGCCTCTCACAGATGGCAAAATGGAAGTTGAGCATCTCAATTGAATCTTTCGGTAGAAGTCCCACCTAATAAAGGATCAAACTAATCCAGAAGGAAATGTGCTTCTATGTTATTATTTAAATTAAGCACATTTTTTTTCCTGAATGAGAATGTCAGCCCATTAGAATGACTTTCTTCTGGAAACGAATTATTCAAAGAATGGAAACACTAAGTCTGTGAAAGTTTTTATACTCTAAAAAGATATGGAAGATCAGAGATCATAGGATTTAGAGCTTAAATGGACCTTATGAATCATCTAGACAATGAATGATCAATCAAGAAGCACTAATTAAGTATCCACCAAGTGCCAGGCATTCTTGTAGGAGCTGGGAATAACAAGACAAAAAAGAAACATATCAGGACAGACAATGTATGTGCATATATTTGACTTATACATTTGGCATTTGTGTGTGTGTGTGTGCATATATATTTGGCTTATAGTTTAACCCATAAATATACAGAGTAATTGGGGGGAGAGGGATAAGTTACTACCAAGAGGGGATCAGGAAAGACTTCATGGAGGAGGGGGCTCTTGAGCAGAGCTCTGAAGGAAATGAAGGATTCTAAGAGAAGAGGAGGAGGAGGAGGAGGAGGGAACTCAAGGGAAGCATGAAGATATGAGACTAGGGATGGATTGTTCAGTGTGAGATACAAGCAAGACCACCAATTTAATTAAACCATAGAGTGAGTGAAGGGGAGTAAACCAGGAAAAGTTAGCTTGGAACCAGATTGTGAAGGCCTTTGAAAGCCAAACAGTGGAGTTTGTATTTGTTCCTAGAGATATTAGGGAATAACTGCAGTTTACAGAGCTAAGGAGTGATATGGTTAGGTGACCTTTAGCATCTATGTGGGGAATGTTTGGAAGAGAAAGGACAATTAGCAGGTAATTACAATAGTGCTATTAAATGGTGATAAGAAACTGACCTAAGCTGTGTGAATAGAGAGAAGGAAATGTGTGGAAGAGATATTGTGGAGAGATAGTAACAAGACTGGGCATATAATTAGATAGATATGTGGGGTAAGGGGAAAGTGAGAAACCAGGAATGGCTCTATCCAGATTTTGAAGGAGGGTGATTTGGAAGGGTGGTGGTAACAACTCCAACAGAAAGAGACTTCTATGGGGTCATAGGACAATAGTTCCAGAACCAGAAAAGATCATCTGGTCCAACCCCCTCTTTTTCAGATGAGGAGACTGAGTCCAATAGAGATTAAATGGATTGCAAAAAGTCAAACAGGTGTAAGCCACAGAGCTGGGATTTGAAAGCAGGTCTTCTTCCAAATCTTATACTATCTCCACTGTACCATGAGGATGTTGATGTTTGTCCTTCATTCTCAAAGAAGACCATGGCATCAAGGGAGGTGATGCCATGACATATATGTGAATTGGATCTGATAGAGGAGGGGCTATGCTATCAGCAGTCTCACTTTCTTCTCCGGAACCATTTGGATCCAGTGGTCAGACATGGATCAGAGTAACTGGAGATGTCCCTGGACATCAGGCAATCAGTGTTAAGTGACTTACTCAAGGCCATACAACTAATAAGTGTCAGATTTGAACTCAAGGCAGCCCACCTTCAGGGCTGAGACTCTATTATTCAAAGAATGGAGACACTAAGTCTGTGAAAGTTTTTATACTCTGAAAAGATATGGAAGATCAGAGATCATAGGATCTAGAGCCTCAGTGGACCTTATGACTCATCTAGACAATCAATGATCAATCAAAGAGCACTAATTAAGCATCCACTATGTGCCAGGCCACCTTGTAGGAGCTGGGAATAACAAGACCAAGAAACCTTCCATCAGGACAGACAATGTATATGCATATATTTGGCATATATATCTGACTTATAAATATACAGGGTAATTGGGGGAGAGGACTGCTTCCAAATCAAGCACTATCTCATTGTACCCTACCAATATCCTCATTTTACAAATGAGACTAGAAAATTGAAGAGCAGAACAGCAAAGTGATTTGACTTAGGTCAAACATAATAAATAACAGAATCAGGATTTAATCTCAGGTGTCCCTTCAAATTTCTGATAGGAAAAAAATGAGATTTTACTAAGCTTCTCCACAATATTCTCAACTAGAGAAGTCTTTTTGTGATCAATTATTGTGAAACAATCTCAATCCTTTGATTCTGAGCAAGTATTACCTTTCCTGATCCCCCAACTGCTAATGTCCTCCCTGAAAAACGAGTTTTATTTGTTTTTACTTTGTATGTATTTTGATTATGATTATTTGTGTACATGCTAGCTGCCTCAATAGATTATAAATTCCTTAAGGGCAGAAACTGTTTCATTTTTATCTTTGTGTCCCCAATCCCTAGTACAGTACCTGTACTTAGTAGGTGCTCAGTAAATGTTTGCTGATTAGCTGAGAAATTCTTTAGTGGTTGTCAGTCCTAGCTGAGTCCTCTTTACCTCTCCTTCCTTCTATCGGGTTTCCTTTGAAGTCCAGGATTAAACAACAACAACCCTTTACTCTCTATTTCATCCCTTATCCACCCAAAGAAGAATGCAGGTAGAGAGTTATAAAGGAGCTAACCCTATGGAGATTAAAAAAAAGATAGACTTGTGCCCTTGGTTACTTCTGGCAAGATGTGAGTTTAGACTTTTGATAAAGATGTATGTGGTTCCCTTGTGCAGTTTTTAAAAAATGGTTAAATGTTTTGATGTTACAGTCAACAACTTTGAGGGCATAAGTTATAACAGAGATATGATGGTAAATGTTTAACATCCAGCTCTCCAAAATTCAAATGTATACGAGGTACAGTTTCAAGTTTAGTATATCTTTTCAATATTTTCTCTATCACTTTCATAAGTTTGATCAAAATGCAATAAAGCAATCCCTGATTTGTTACATTTCCTGACTTCTGAGGTATAAATGCTCATTCTGAAAATTTACAATCAGCTCTCCTTAGCATTCAGTATTCTCTAAAATATCCCCTGGGTATAAGTTACAAATTCATACTGTAAGCCCATATCAAGGCAAGTTTATGAGTCTTTTGTATTTTAAGCATTTCTTTTAGAATAAAAGAAATAAATGACTATCCTGTAACTGAGCCATTTTGTACATTGAATATCTTTTTGGAAGGGATCCTATTCGTGGAAACTAGACTGGAGTCAAATCTAAGCTTTGGGACTCTGAACTGGGTGAATAAGAAGCCAGAGAAGAAGAGAAGAAGCTGACTACTCTCTTTGGGGTCGGGCTCCCTGATTGTGAGTCCAGAGTTGTAATCCCTTGGTGGGAATGGGCACCCAGCTCTCTGCACCAAAGGGCCTTATTACTATAAATGTCTATATAATCCATCACCTTGTGTGAATTTATAAGCTCTCTAAAGGCAAATTCTGATTTGTCCTGTCTTAAATCAAGGGAAGATTTGAGCTGATTTTTGAGTTTTCTGAATGTACAATAGACACTTCAGATCTTTTCCTTCATAATAGAAGTGGCATTTTCTAAGAGGTCAAAATTCCTATCCTTTGGGACAATGGATATTGGGCAATTATGTATATGAGAGATAAAAGAATATAATATAAATCTTTTTCTAAAGTATTAAAAAAAACCTTAATGCTTTCACTTCAATTCTCTACTATAAGGTACTTGATGCAAAAAAAAAAAATCACTTTTCTTTTCAAAGTCCCTTTGTCATGTTTACAAAATGAAAAAAAATGATACATAGACAATTCAGCCCAGGGCCCTTCAATGCATGAATCTCATAATAAGTAGGTGGATCAAATTCAGACAGCCCTTCTCACAAAGAGAATTAAATAAAAACAGTTTGAATTATGATTCCCTTTCAGAGAACAACACCAAGGAGTTCATTAACTTCAGAAACATTTTAAGGTCGTTTTATATTCTAAACCTAAGGGGAGATGTCATGTGCAAACAACAGTTCATGGTCCTGGAATGTTCTTGGCAGCAAGGTGTGATGGGACAGAGAAAAAGGGATGGATTGAGTTCTAGGAGAATTGACTTCTGGTCTTGGTTCTGCCATGACCTGGATGTACATCCTTGGGCAATTTGCAAACTTTGTGCCTAGAGCAGCAACTCCGAATCATGGAGTTGGAAGGGACTTTGGTAGACACTCAGTTCAGTCTAAATCTCACCTAAGATTTCCCTATATGACATCCTCAACCAGTGGTCCTCTAGTCTGATTCACTGAAGACCTCAAGAGATGTCCCAGCTATGTCCTAGGGCAGTCCATTATATTTTTTGATTATTTTTCAATAGCTCTCATTATTAGTATTTTTCTTTATTATCAAGGCTAAATTGGCCTTTTTTGTTCTAGTTCTACCCATTGGAACCAAGCAGAAGTAGTAAAATCTCTCTTTTATGTAACAATCCTTTATTTATCTGGTGTCATATGACCTGTTCTTGATAATGCTGTGCTGATACTTTGTGATCACATTCCTTTTCTAAATGTTCACAAACCATCCCTTTAATGGCATATTCTAGAATAATTCCAGGAATCAACTGATCTTTAGCTTAGATGGTCCATTTTCTCCCCTTTTACCCTTTTCCAGTCCTACATTATTTCTCATTCTCCACAAACTTTTAAATGACCATTATTAGTGACTTGGCAATCATATTTACCAGTTCTTTTTAGTACCCTGGGACTGCATATATTTTAACTCATTAAGGGAAACTATGTGTTATCTAATCATCATCTTACTTAACCTATGTTTTATTTCCCATCTGTCATTTTTTTTATTTTTTATTTTTCCCATTTGTCATTTTTTCTGTTCTGTCCTTTCTGGTTCAAAGATCATGATCCTTGAGAGAGAGAAAAGAAGTAAAATAAATTGCTTAGTTCTTTCTTTTCATCATTTCATCATACCATTATCTCATCTACCTTGAGCAGTTGTCCTGTCCCTTCTTTTGTCCTCTTCTTTTTCCAATATAAACTTTTTAGAAGAAGCCAAATTAAACTCCTTTCTTTTCCTTATCATATGTTGCTAACTTTAGCTGATTCTGGGCTCTAATGTTCCTGATAATATCCCTGCTAACTATCCTCCTACTATCATCATCCTCTATCTAGCTCTTCTGTAGCTTGAAGCTAAACTCCTCTAAAAGGGGCATCTACAATAGGTGCTTCCACTTTGTCTCTTCTCACTCTCTTGTTAACTCCTCACAATTCACTTTTGTTCTTATCATTCCACCAAAACTACTTTCCCAAGGAACTAATGATCTCTTATTTACCATATACAACAACACTTTTCTGCAGCCTTTGATAGTAAGTGATACTCTTCTCTATATATATTTTTTGGGATACCCCTCTCTATCTGATTAACTGTTCTCCAGTATCCTCATCCAGGTCATGCCCTTTAACAGTAGTAGGTGTTTCTCAGAGTTCTGTCCTGTTCCCCTTTTTATTCTATACTACTTCAACTTGTGTACTTGTCAGGTCCATGGATTACACTGACATCTCTATATTGACGATTTGCAAATCAATCTATATTCTTCCCCAAACCTTCTGCTAACCTCTGATCTCACTGTCTTTCTGATATCATGAATTAGATGTTCAGTAGACAGTTTAAACTAAACATGTCCAAAAACAAACTTATCTTTCTCTCCAAACTTCACCTACTCCTACCTTCCCTGTTACTACGGAGGGCAATACCTCTCAGTCCTTCATTGACTCCTATCTCTCTCTTTTTTTTAGAAAGGTTTTATTTATTTTGAATTTTACAATTTTTCCCCCAATCTTGCTTTCCTCCCCCCCACCCCCCACAGAAGGCAGTTTGTTAGTCTTTACATCATTCCCATAAGATCTAAGTTGAATGTGATGAGAAATCATGTCCTTAAGGAAGAAACATATAGTATGAGATATAGCAGAATTACATAAATAAGAAAATTTTTTTTAAATTAAAGATAATAGGGACGGCTAGGTGGCACAGTGGATAGAGCATCAGCCTTGGAGTCAGGAGTACCTGAGTTCAAATCTGATCTCAGACACTTAATAATTACCTAGCTGTCTGGCCTTGGGCAAGCCACTTAACCCCATTGCCTTGAAAAATCTAAAATAAAAAATAAAAATTAAAAATTAAAAGTAATAGTATTTGGTCTTTGTTCAAAACTCCACAATTCTTTCTCAGGATACAGATGGCATTCTCCATCACAGACATCCCAAAATTGTGCCTAATTGTTGCACTGATGGAATGAGCAGGTCCATTAAGGTTGATCATCACTCCCATGCTGCTGTTAGGGTGTACAGTGTTCTTCTGGTTTTGCTCATCTCTCTCAGCATCATTCATGCACATCCTTCTAGGCTTCCCTGAATTCCCATCCCTCTCACAATATCTTACACTCCACATTGAATCTGTTGTCAAAACCCGTTGATTAAACCTTTGCAAACTCTTGAATATACCCCACACCTGGTCACCTCTCCTTTGATATCACTCCAATGCAGACTTATCATCCCATGGTGATAGCCTCCTGTGGGTCTTCCTGACCCAGTTCTCTTCTCACTCCAATCCATTCAGTCAGTAATTTTCCTAAAATGCAGGTCTGGCCTCCTCACCCTCATTTCACCCCTATACAATTAATAAACTCTAGCATCTATCACCTTCAGGATCAATTACAAAATCCTCTTTTTGACATCCAAAACTCTTTATAACCTAGTCCCCTCCTATCTTTTCTGTACTCCCTACCACCTACTCTGATCCAGCAACACTGATCGTCCTGGTTATTCCAGGAACAAGATACTCCATCTCTCTGCTCTAGGTATTTTCTCTGGCTATGGAGCTTGAAATGCACTCCTTCAATTCTGTCTCCTGATTCCTTTGACTTCCTTAAGTCTCATTAAAATCCCTTGTTCTACAAGACACCTTTCCCAACCCTCTTAATTCTTTATTGTTGTTCAGTCATTTTCAGTTAAGCTGACTCTTTGTGACCCCACTTGAGATTTTTTTTTAATGAGATTCTGGAGAGGTTGACTGTTTCATTCTCCAGGTTATTTTCCAGATAAGGACACTGAGGCACACAGGATTAAATAACTTGCCCAGGACCACACCACATAGTAAGAGTCTGAGTCCAGATTTGAATTGAGATGAGTCTTTCTGACTCCAGGCCATTGCTGCCCCATGTTAATTACTTCCTATTTATCCTGCCCATAACTTGTTTGTATATATTTGTTTGCAAATTGTCTCTCCAATTAGATTGTAAATTCTCTAAAAGATGTGACTGTTTTGCCTTTTTTTTTAAATATCCTTAGCACTTAGCACAGGGCTTGTTAGAGTAGATACTTAACAAATGTTTCTTGATTGATTGATTGTTTACTATTCCTACAGCATTGTGTCATGCTTTTATGTTAATCTTTATCTGCTTCTATCTTCTGTACATACCTATTTAAATCTATTGGTTGAAAAGTTCCCTGAACATCAGTGTGTTTTCTCCATACATTTTTCCCTTGTCTTCTTCATATGAATTGTGTCCTTAGAGTTTCATTTTTCAGTATTTCTCATTCCTCCTGAGTTTACTTCTTGTGTAGAATTTAAAATTAAGGGATCCTATCTAACCTTTCTCTTAACCCATTAATCTGTCTGTCCCATTTCTAGTGTTTTCCAATTGCTTTTCCTTCTCTATCCCTAGTTTTAAGAGGAATGGTCATTTTTCTTCCCAATGATCTTACATCAGCCAGAACCATTCCTTTCCTTACCTCACTTTTGAAGTGAAATCATTTCGCTACTTTGTTCCTCTGTTAAAAGAGAATTATAATTCTTGGACCACCTTGCCCCTGGGGAAGCAGTAAGGATCAAAGGAGAGAATAGATTTTTTTTGTTTGTTTTTGTAAAGTGATGGCCTTATGTGACTTGGCCAAGGTCATATAGCTAGTAAGTATCAAATGTCTGAGGTCAAATTTGAACTCAGGTCTTTCTGACTACAGGACTCTATTCACTGAGTCACCTAGCTACCCAGCCCTAAGACAATTACATTCTATTGTCTAAAGTTCCCTTCCCTATAAAACTGTGCATACCTTTCTATCCAACAATACCACTACCAGATCTGAATTCCAAAGAGATCATCAAAGAAGGGAAAAGGACGCACATGTACAAAAATATTTATAGCAGCTCTTTTTTGGTGGTAAAGAATTAGAAACTGAGGGGATGCCCATCAACTAGGGAAGGGCTGAACAAGGTGTTGTTTATGAATGTAATGGAATACTATTGTGCTATAAGAAATGATAAGCAGGTGGATTTCAGAAAAACCTGAAAAGACATGAATTGATGCTGAATAAAGTGAGCAGAACCAGGAGAAAATCGTACATAGTGCGATGTCAGCTATGATAGACTTACCTCTTTTCAGCAATATAATGATCCAAGACAATTTCAAAGACCCATGACAGGAATTGCTTTCACATCCAGAGAAAAAACTATGGAGTCTGAATGCAGATTGAAGTATACTATTTTCACTTTTTTTTTCTTTTTCTTTCTGGTAGTTTTCTCCATTTGTTCTGATTCTTCTTTCACAACATAACTAATGTGCAAAAATGATTACTTTGATTGCGCATGTATAACTTCTACCTGATTGCTTGTCTTGGGGAGAGAAGAAGGAAAGAGGGAGGGAGGGACAGGGGGAGGAAGAAAAATTTGGAAAGTGAAAAGTTAAAGCTGAAAACTATCTTTACATGTAATTGGAAAAAATAAAATATTATTAAGTGGAAAAAATAAAATTCCCTTCCAACTCCAGGATTATATGCTTTAAAGATCTTTCTAGTACAGACCAGCTCTGACCTCAATGAAATCATTTCATTCACCATTTATTAAGCAACTTTGTGTGAGGTCATGTTCTTAGTGATGGGAATACAAATAATAGAAATGATCCAGTCTACTTTCAAGAAGTTTACATTTGAATAGATAATTGTGGGCAGAAAATGAATAAAAATAATTTTTATACAAGAGAAAAGAGAAATCTAGGTAAGACATTGAGAATTTTTTTGAGGAGGCTTTATCATAGAAGCAAAGAAATAGAAAAAGAGGTACCTTCCAATATTTGACTTGATATGTGGATGTATAGTAACATTTTTGTGCCCCAAGAAATAACAAATATGAAGGATTCAGAGAGACTTGGGTTGTAGATTAAAGTAAACAGAACCAGAAAAACAATTTATATTAGGACCATATAATGTAAAGGAACATCAAAAAAACATCAAAACAACTATCAGTGTTGAGTCCAATCATGACTTCAGAGGATTGGTGGTGAAACATGCCTTCTAACTCTAGGTAGGGAGGTGGTGGACTATGGTTTTAGAATGAAATATCCCTTTTCACATTTGGTCATTATATTGATTTCTTTTACTTAACTGTCTTCTGTTACATGGGAGCATTCTCTTGAGAAAAGGGGGAGGGAGGCATTGGAAGTGACATCAATGTTTTGAAAAAAATTTTTTTTAATTTTTTGAAGAGAATACATTTTATTATTTTCTCTTTTCGGATTTCCAGAGAAAAGTACCAGCTAAAATAGGCCTTGAAGGAGGGGACATCATGTTGGGAGATAGAGGGAGAAGAGTAAATTTATTTTATGTATGGGGGTGGTATGAACCATGTGAGGAGTAGGGTAGGATGAGAACAAGAGAAAAGAGAGAAGCCCGGTTTGGCAGGAATGAAAACTACATGAAGCTCAATGGGGCTGGAAAAGTAGGCTGGAAACAAGTTATGTGGGGAACTGAATGCTTGCATAAAGAATTTACTCACCAGGCAGTGGGAGCTAGGCAGTGGGGAGTCACAATAGATTTTGTTAAGTAAAGGGGTGATCAAATCATTGAGATGAGTTAGGATGATCAGTACTTGCAGGCTAGATTAGAGAGGGAAGGGGAGAAATTTATTGCTTCATTTGTCTGATGATCATTATTCATTTATCCAAATATTTCTAAATTATGAAGAAGTTTAGGACCTTTGCATCTAAGGAGAAAAAATTTTCCCTTCTCTGAAAGGATGTTCCTTCAGAGAGTGCTGGCACACCTAGTTTACAGTCTATGAACTCCTATTGTGAAGAAGAAACATTTAGAGTATTGCAAAATCCTTTGTGGGAAAACAACACTTATCGGTTACAGGTGGTCAGCCTAATTAGTAATTAGGATAATGCAATATTGAAAATGCAGGACACAAATTTAATTAGTTGTGTTTTATTAGAGTAACTAAGAAGCCCCAGGACTCTAGTGGAAGGAGGGAGATCAATCCCGACATCTATTTGCACTCGAAAACAATCGCAGCTGAGGGCTGTCGGCAGAGCAGACCAGGAGTGATGGAGTAGTTGGCCCTTGCAAACAGTGCCTCAGACAGAAGAGGAGGGGGAGAAAGAAGAGGGAAGAAGGAAAAACAGCTCCGGACCTGGTAAATGAATGATCAATATCTCCAGGGAGTCTCTGTGTAATCTCAGTTAATGTTACTGAGTAGCTAATAGGAGCTGACACATTGCTATAGGGAGATGACTCCCATAGCTCAATTAACTAATTATCTTTTAAGCCATTCTGACTCAAATGGGAAGTAATGGCGAAGATGCTTTGGTTTAGTTTTTTTTTTAATTCTATTTCTCTTTCAACATTACCCCCCTTTATTTTTGGTGTTTGTTTGTTTGTTCAGGCTTTATTCCCTTGGGTGATTCTATATAGCAGCCCAGTTTCCAACATCTTTTCTGCTATTTTAGTATGAGAAAAGCCAACCCTTCCAAAGAGGCCACTGCTTCCCCACCCTTCCAACCTTCCTGGGCCTTCTAACTCCTTCCTGGCTGCACTAACTGTCCACCTGGCAGACTCCATCTCTTCCTAAAACCTTCTTTTTTCACTGAAGGCATTGTTGCTTAGGATGAGGAAAGGGGAAGGCTTGGGTCTGGGAGAAGGTAGAGAGCACTTTATTTGGAGTCAAGGGGCCTCAATTCAAATATCAGCTCTAGTTCTTACTTATGAATAACCTTGGGAAAGTTATTCCCATCTCTGGGCCTCAAGTGGCATAACCACTATCTCTCTAAGATCAATTCTAGCTAAATCCCATGTCTAAATAACTATCATCATATATTCTGAGAAAGACACATCAGGGAGAGAAAAGGAAATTATTTTTCCTACTGTGACCTCTCCTCTTCCAAAAGGAAAAAACCAAACCAGAGCTTGGATCTGATGGTTTGAACACACTTTGAATCTTAACATTCTTATCTTGGGATTTAAATCAAATGTCTCAAAGATTAATGAACAACAGAAATGATCTAGGTGTTCTTCTGGATGCTCTTGGAATCAATTAAAAGAAACACATCTTGTTTCTCAATTACTGTACTTGTTCTGGAAGGCTGGGGGGGGGGGGGGCTTGGCTTTCACCAATGTAAGGGGAGAGATATTTTCCCAGATTTCCCTGTGGCATTTTCAAAAATTATTTTTGTTCTATCTGCTATATTCTTGAAACACCTTCCACCAAAACACCTGTCATGCTGAAAAACAAAGTCCCTACAAAATAAACCAGAGCAAAACATGCTCTTTTAGAAATTAAATCCATCTAGTTTAAGAAAAATTGCCACTATCTCCAAAATGCTGATTGGTCCTTGGGAAAGAGAGCTGATCCTTGCCATGCTAAATGGACTGTACTTTCTATATAGAGTAGAAATTGGCAAGGCAGATGATTCGTGATTGTAAAGAACTGCTATAAGAACCAGCTTATTTGGGGATTGTGAATCCTGGAATTTTTGAGCTTTAAGGGATTTTTAGATATCGTTTTCAATTTGTCTAGTTTATGGATGAGAAACCGAGGACCTGAGAGGTAAGCACAGAAAGTAAGCAAAAAAAAAAAAACCTGGCATTTAAACTTTTCTTTTTTTTTTTGAGGAATATACTTATTTTTTCAATTGATATTTATTTTATTTTTCCAATTTCATGTTATGAAAGTTTTCCAACATTCATCCACATGCATATACATATGTTTAAGTTGTATAATGTCCTTCCACCTTCCCTTTCCACCCCCTCCCCTCAGGGGCAGTCAGGTGAATATTGTACACATACATTTGCACATTTAAACTCATTTTTGCTTATTATTAACTGTAAAATAATGGACAAGTCATTCTGCTTACCTATCTAGTCCTTGGTTTCTTTATCTATAAAACTAGATAATCTCTAAGGTCCTTTAATACTATAATCCTAAGCAACTTGCTCAATGACACAGCATTGTGTGAGCTGGCAGCATAACCTATGTTTCCCAACTCAGTACAGAGCTTTTCACACCAACACCTTACTGCTTCCCTGTAAACATTAGTCCAGGAGTGTCCAACTTTTTAGCTCTTCTGGGTCACTTTACCCAACAAAAATCTGTCAAGGACTGAAAACAGAGTTCAATAACCATTCATAAATACAAAGCAACCCCACCACCAATAAGCACACAAAAAATGGGACATGGGCTCCATGAGGGGGGAGGGGCAGCAAGTTGGATATACCTGCATTAAACTCTGTTTAAATACCTAGTAGCTAGTAAACCACCTCTTTAGGTTCCTGAGTCAAAGGCAGAGAATATATGACCCCCCCCCCCAATTCAGCTCTTGGTATCTGACTTTTTCTTGGAAAATCAGAGTTGTGTTATTTTAACATTAAAATTAAAAATGTAAATTTGAAATTAAAAAGAGCTGGGTTCTGTATAAATCAATCATATACCTTCTATGTACTACTAGTCAAGAGACCAAGGTCTCTCTGGCTCTTCCATTGAAATGCTGTGTGTATTTGGGATGATTTCCCCTCCTTGGGCTCCAATGTTCTCTGAAAAGAGATTGAATTAAACAATCAGTGGGGTTCCTTTCAGCTTTAACATTTTACTGTTCTGTGATTCTAATATTCTAACATTAAGTATTCTATGATTCTAATCTCTCTGGGAATGTTTTCTTCTTTGTAAAATTAGGAGGTTAGAGTCATTAGGTGATTTCCAAGGGCCCTTCTAGATCTAACATTCTGAAATTCCATAAAAGAATAGGATAAAAAATGTCTGGGTAGGAAAGGATTGAACTAAGATCGAACTGGATGGGGTGGGGGGAAGGGAAGGAAGGGCATGATGGCGGGGAGAAGATAAAATGCAAAAGCCTTGATCATTTCTCAGCTTTTACTTACTCCACCTATTAAGCCAATGGGCTAAATTTTTTTTTAAAGGAAGACAAGAATCCTGATGGATTCCGTACAGGAAGAGCATGGCCCGATCAAGCTGTTGGCTTCTGATTGGAGGACCAGCATTATACAATATTTAATGTTTCCCAGTTAGTCTCCTTACGCAGAGATCACTCAGCCTTTGATAAGATCGGAGCATTGGGACAGGAGGAAATTGCAGTCTCACCCAGTGTGTGATTGTGCCCTTCTGAAGTTGCTGTATCTAAGACATTAGAGAGGGACTTTAATAGCATCATATTAAGCGGAGACACTGCAACCCAATGACCTTGTGATACTAGATAGCTATATTTGCCATTTTAATGAAAAACCAAGAGTTAAGTAAATGACCATCTATCTGATGAGAACCAACCCTAAGCTCCCTAGGTCCCTTCCCCAGAAGCTGGGGAAGGAGAGGAGGGAATCAGCATAATCACAAAGGTAATCTATCCGTATTGACTTCATTTCAACCTTTATCTCACCTCCTGCCACTAGGGCCTACTGGATCAGCAACCAAAGACAAAGAAAACCAAATCTGTTTGAGTTTTCTCTTTGTTTTCTCCTTGCAAATGTTCCTCCACCACTCTGAGACACCTACATCATTCTGGGATTTAGATGAGTAAAAGTGAATTGAGATGATGAAAAATTTAAGCCAAGCATGAAGGCATTTGGTAAATAAGATTATGGGAGTGTTAAACAATGGTGAAGGGTAGGGGAATGATGGAGAAAAGACAGATTATGTGGGGTTCATCTTTTCATGCCAGACAAATGGGTTAGTCTCCAACATTAGTAAAAAGCCATCTATAGGGAAGTAAGAAGAGGCTGTTAGATATGGTGAAGACTCCTAGCCTGGCAGTCAAGGGAACCTAAATCTAGAGCTTGAAAGGATATCAGAAAGCTTTGAGGTTTTTTTTTTTTTATGGAAGCTGAGGCCTAATAGATGTCAAAAGATTTACTCAATGGTGTAATTTTCCAAATGGTAGAAAGAATCAAAAGTCTTGGATTCAAAAAGGAAGGCTAGAAGGAAACCTAGACAAGCAATTTGCAAGTTATGTGTTGAATTTATTTTGTACTTAAAAAAACTATACATATAGAGACTCACAGTTTCATGTATAATCTGCTTTTTCTGTTCCACTATACATATGGAAATGTTCATTTTGTTTTGTGTGTGTTAAGTTCAAAATAAAATTTTTTCTCAAAATTCAGATTTTCAAAAATTAAATAGAAAAGGTCTGGGTTCTAGTCTCAACTCTGCCACTGATTTACTATATTAAATTATGAGTTCCATCTCTTCTCTGAGTTGTAGCTTTTTTTTAATCTTCAAGAAGATGGGGCTAGACCAGATGATCTCTTAAGTTTTCTGGCTTCTTCATGTTCAGAGAATTCAGATTCCATCATTCAGGGAAAGGGAAAAAATAACAGATTCAAAACCTAGATTCCAGTTTTAACCTTACTCACTCCCTCCCTCCTTCAATATGGTCCATTCTGAAGATGTTTCAGGAGCCCCCATGAGAGTTTCTGGAAAAGGGCCAGACATCCAACAATTCAGTTTGGTTTCTTCCCCTGTTCCCTGCACCCAGAGAGGGAAGCTCTCAGTTGAAAGAGTCTTTCCTTCCAGCATTTCTCAATGCTTTCTGATCCTTGAAAATGATTGAGTGTACCAATCGCTGGGAAGCAGCAGAGCCAACGCCTCCTGATGGACCAGTACACAAAACCCACTTTAACAAATCATTCCTAATGAAAAGCACCACATTGAGCATTTCAACCAAAGAAATAACTTCATATTAAAATACCATAAATAAACAAATAAGTGAATGAATAAATGAATAAACAGATGAATGAATGGATAAGTAAATATATAAATATATATAAATGGATAAATAAATGAATGAATGAATAAATAAGCAGAAAGATAGATAAGTAAATAAATAGGTAGGTAGGTATATAAATAAATAAATGAATGAGTAAATTAATAAATGAATGATCTTTCTGCCTTGGTCAATGCAAGCTGCCTAGCTTATCTCCCTTTGGTTTTGGCTTTTTCCTTCAACTGGACTGCCTGAGCCCTGGCTGGTAATGCTTAAGTGTGACTGTTTCCAATTTTTTCCATTCCTCCAGGCAGGCCTCTCCCAGGACAGTTCCCAACCGCACACAATGGGAGCTCAAAGGGCCCCCAAAGTCTCTGAGCAGCATGAAAGACCTGGAATGGAAACCACTGCTTCTCTTTACATATACACAATGCTTTCTTGACCCTTCTCTGACCTCACCCTCGAATCTGGGGTTCACAGCCCCCGCCTTGAACCTAGCTTGGTGATTCTGTCCATGGTTTCCTGGGGTCAAGCAGCCCCCACCCAGCCATTAATGGGAGGCGCCTCCCGCTCATTTGCCAAAACTGACATCCTGGGAAGCCTTGATGAATTTATGAATCCGGGGGCTCCCCATGCCAGGAAAGAATAAGGATTTGCTGGAAATCAGCTGTGCCTCTCCAATTCCTTTTCAGCCTAGCCCATCAGTCTTTCTCCCAGCTCAGGCAGCCTTGGCAGTTTCTCTCTCTCTCTCTCTCTCTCTCTCTCTCTCTCTCTCTCTCTCTCTCTCTCTCTCTCTCTTCCCCCTCCCCTCTGTTTCTCTCTCTCTCTCTCTCTCTCTCTCTCTTGCTCTCTGTTTGTCTCTGTGTCTCTCCTCTCTCTGACTCTCTGTGTCTGTCTGTCTCTCTCCCCCTCCCCTCTGTTTCTCTCTCTCTCCTCTCTCTGACTCTCTGTGTCTGTCTGTCTGTCTCTCTCCCCCTCCCCTCTGTTTCTCTCTCTCCTCTCTGTCTCTGTGTCTCTCTCTCCTCTCTCTGACTCTGTGTCTGTCTGTCTGTCTGTCTCTCTCCCCCTCCCCTCTGTTTCTCTCTCCTCTCTCTGTCTCTGTGTCTCTCTCTCCTCTCTCTGACTCTGTCTGTCTGTCTGTCTCTCTCCCCCTCCCCTCTGTTTCTCTCTCCTCTCTCTGTCTCTGTGTCTCTCTCTCCTCTCTCTGACTCTGTCTGTCTGTCTGTCTCTCTCCCCTCTGTCTCTGTGTCTCTCTCTCCTCTCTCTGACTCTGTCTGTCTGTCTGTCTCTCTCCCCCTCCCCTCTGTTTCTCTCTCTCCTCTCTGTCTCTGTGTCTCTCTCTCCTCTCTCTGACTCTGTGTCTGTCTGTCTGTCTGTCTGTCTCTCTCCCCCTCCCCTCTGTTTCTCTCTCCTCTCTCTGTCTCTGTGTCTCTCTCTCCTCTCTCTGACTCTGTCTGTCTGTCTGTCTCTCTCCCCCTCCCCTCTGTTTCTCTCTCTCCTCTCTGTCTCTGTCCTCTCTCTGACTCTGTGTCTGTCTGTCTGTCTGTCTCTCTCCCCCTCCCCTCTGTTTCTCTCTCCTCTCTCTGTCTCTGTGTCTCTCTCTCCTCTCTCTGACTCTGTCTGTCTGTCTGTCTGTCTCTCTCCCCCTCCCCTCTGTTTCTCTCTCCTCTCTCTGTCTCTGTGTCTCTCTCTCCTCTCTCTGACTCTGTCTGTCTGTCTGTCTGTCTCTCTCTCCCCCTCCCCCTCTGTTTCTCTCTCCTCTCTCTGTCTCTGTGTCTCTCTCTCCTCTCTCTGACTCTGTCTGTCTGTCTGTCTGTCTCTCTCCCCCTCCCCTCTGTTTCTCTCTCTCCTCTCTGTCTCTGTGTCTCTCTCTCCTCTCTCTGACTCTGTCTGTCTGTCTCTCTCCCCCTCCCCTCTGTTTCTCTCTCTCCTCTCTGTCTCTGTGTCTCTCTCTCCTCTCTCTGACTCTGTCTGTCTGTCTCTCTCCCCCTCCCCTCTGTTTCTCTCTCTCCTCCTCTCTGTCTCTGTGTCTCTCTCTCCTCTCTCTGACTCTGTCTGTCTGTCTCTCTCTCCTTGAGATCGGGAAAGACGGGAGAGAAGAGGAAGGTACACACACACACACACACACACACACACACACACACACACACACACAGCAGAAACATCAGGAAGGGGAGATGAGAACATAGACCCTGGCGGGGTGGGGGGTGGGGGCGAAGCCGAAGCCTCCCCCTCTCCTCTTTCTTTCTCCCTGCCCCGAGAGCTGACTCTCAGAGAAGGGGCATTAGTTTACCCTTTATAATTAGTGCCTCCCGGCTGCAGCCCACGGTGGGCAAAATCCTTCCCCTCACAGTGGCGGTCGTTAACCAGATAGCCCGGGCCGGCCGAGGCCCGTCTATTGGGTCAGGGCAGCCCCGAGAACGCCCCTCCGGTTCCGACCCGGAGAGCAGAGACACCCTCCACCTTTCTGAACGCGGGAGCTGGGGCTGGGGAGGGGGCTGGGGCTGGGGCTGGGGAGGGGGCTGGGGGGCGGCTTGCTGGTGGGTTTGCTTTCCCCCCAGCGGCCCCCGCCGCCCGCTTCCTCGCCACCCCTGGAAGTCTCCCAGATCCAATCGACTTGATCTGAACAAGACAAATGTGGAATTAGCGCGTCTGTCGGCTTCGCGGCCAGCGGGCCCAGAGGGCTGGATGGATGGTCTGTCCGTGATTAATAATCAAACCTGGCGCTTTGGGTGTGAGTCATGTGGAAAATTTAGCTTTAAAAAACATTGACTGGGTCCAAAACGAGTGATATTTTTCTTTCTTTTGTCTTCTCGCTCCCTTTCTCTGCCTCCTAATGAAAATCCTTTTATTATCTTTACCTGCTCGGAATGACAGCTCAAAAGAGCCCCTTTCTCTGTTGATTTACAACCCGGGTATCTCAGACTTCAGTGGAATTTGAAGGGACAATAAAGGACTCAGTGCGAATTCCCCATTTAAATGCCCGCGAGCCGATAGCCTCTCCATCTCCCCCTATTCCCCAAAGTTGCAATGCACCTGAGCTATGAGAGAAACCAGGGCAGTTAAACAATCTTCCTCTCCTTAACCCTTTAAAAAAAAATTTCCTGCCCCTCTTGAGAATCTCAGAAGGGGAATACCCATTTTTCAGATTGGAGTACTGAGGCTGGAGATGTGTCATTCTCACTTCATTCAAGGAGTTTCCCTAGATGAATGACACTTGGTTCAACTCCACTTGGTAAAATACTATCTTCAATTTGCATTTGTTGACATTTTGATTATATTTATTCTTAAATGTTTCTAATGTTTTATCTCCCTCAGATTACAAATTCCTTAAGGCTCATTTTTCTCATTCTACTCTGTCACCTCCTCCCTGTACTGCATTTAGTACAATATTGTACATACCCTAGGTAATGATAATAGAAAGCATTTATCCAATTCTTTAAGGTTTGCACAATACTTTACATATTAACCCCCTTTTGATTCTCACAAGTAGGTAGTGTTATTACCCCTATTTTACAGATGAGAATGGGGCTGAAAGAGGATTTGTATTGTCCTCTTTATATATCTAATTAACTTTTAACTAATTTCTAAAACTACAACTTGAATGAAGATTAGCAAAAATGAATACATGCATTAAGCCTATGAATTTCATAACCTACTAAATCTCTTTTCAATGTGGAACTCCCAATGTTAACCCTTGAATTTAATCTTTCTTACTGTCCCAACAATCAGACTTGCTTCTTAATCTTCTCAGTGTCTCCTGTTCTTCCTTTCCTCTCCTGGTTAATTAATTATGTGCCATTTTTTCCTTTCAGAGATAAAACAAAAGAAATCCAAGCTATGTGATCATAAAAAAATGCTCCAAATTAGTAATAATTAAAGAAGCATAAATTTAAGAAATTCTGCAGTTTCATCTTAAATCCATCATTTTGGCAATGTTAACCAAAAAAGGAAAGTGTTTAATGTTGGAGAGATTGTGGGAAAACATTAATGAACTTTCTGGTGGAGCTTGAAGTAGTCCAGCCATTCTGGAAATCAATTTGCAAGTATGGTCAAAAAGTTATTAAACTATGCATATAAAGATCAAGCAAAGAGAAAAAGGATACATACATACATACATACATATATATATATATATATGTATATATAAAATACAAAAATACTTTTTGTGGCATTAAAGAACTGAAAACTACAGGGATGCCTATCAGTTGGGGAACAGCTGAGTAAATGGAGATATATGAATATAAAGAAGTGCCACTGTACTAAAAGAAATGATGAAATTCAATTTCATAGGAACTAGGGAGATTTAGATTAACCAATGCAGAGTGAAATGAGCAGAACCAGAAGAATAACTATACAACAAAAACACTACAAAATCAACTTTGAAAGACTTAAGAACTCTGATGTATAAGTCCCATTCCAGAGGACCTACAAGTTGACAAAGAGGTGATGGATTCAGGATGAAAATTGAGTCATATTTTTGGAACATGGCCAATAATCAGTTTGACCTGATTAAAAATATTTTTTACAAAGGGTTTTTTTTCTAATGGGAGGCAAAAATTAATGTTAATTTTTAAAAATTTAATTAAAAATAAGACTACTGATCTACCATCAGGAAGATAATAGACTCAGGGTCATGCTGAAACCTGCCTATTACTGGCTAGAGGACAAATTGTTAAATTTTCAGAATATACTTTTACACTTTGGAAATGAACAAAAGTGACCAACAAAAATTTAACCTATTTTTTGTTGATTTCCTAGACATAAGAAAATGATGGAGAAAATGTTAATGCTTCAGTTTTAAGCTAAAACTCTTCTTACATTCTTTTATTTTTTCAGATACACTTGCTAAACATACCAGCGCATCACTGCACAGATTCCAAGCCCTGTTTCTAGTAATAGGGAGTGCTTTTACTAAACAATTCATATTCTCTTACCCAGTTCTTCTACTCTTCTCCTTCCACCCTAAAACTACTATTTACCAAATACCTCAGGAGCATAATCTGTAACCCCAGGGATCAAGTCAAGTATCTTTGGCCACAGTATATGGATTCTGCCCATTTCTAATCCCTTACCCAAATAAGAAAATCTTAGATGTATAGATTGTAAGATTGTTTAGAGGCCATCAAGTCCAAACTCTCTTTTACAGATAAAGAAATTGAAGAGAGGAGAGGATAAGTCATCTACCCAAAGTCATACACCAAATGGCAGAGATTGGACTGAAACCCAGGTCCTTTGATTCTTTTTTCATTGTCTCACACTGCTTCCCCTTATACTTGTAACACTGAGAGAGGCATTGAGAGAATGGCAAGGCCTCTTCTCTATTCTGGCCATGTAGATTCTGGGTTGATTTTTAAATCATCCCCCACACTGAGCTGTGACTCTTAGATATCTTATACTCAGATTGACATACAACTTTGGCAACATCACAGAGGCCATATATTTAGTCCAGAATGAATTGCTTGTGAATGTTTTACTATCCCAAGCCAAAGTCAACTATCAAAGACTTTGTCTTTCCCCTTGTTCTTCAGAGAACAATATGTGCTGGGTCCTCTTTAGCTGGGAAATCCCTTCAAAACATAGCATTTCAAGGCTTTAGAAGACAGGCTAATTAGACAAAACAAAAACAAAGCTCAAACCCTGGATTCTTCAGAATTCTTGAGATTCAAAAATTGTTAGTGATTTTCCTGCATTAATAAGGGTCTGGGTGGAGAAGACAGAGTTAATTAAGCCTTAGAACTGAATTCTAGTGGAAGGGAAGTCATGCACAAAACAATTCACATTCTCTTAGCCAGGCCTTCTGCTGTTCCTCTCCTTTCACCCTAAAGCTACGTAAAGAAACTTGAAATATACAGTAGAAAGTTGCTATCAACAGCAGATGGTGTAGTGTTGCAGAAATACTTTAGTTTTTGTGGGTATGACATGGGACATGATTGTTTCTTCAAATCGTGTGACTTAAAAGTTTGCTTCTAAAGGTTCACCTCCCTGAGTACTTTTCATCAGGGAGGACACATCACTATAAGAGACTGAGGCAAAAAGATCTTTGAGTCTGCTGTTACAAAGCCTGAAAACGTTAGTCAAATGTACCTTACTATGCCTGAATTAGCCAAACCCTATGTGGACTAATAAGCCAGGCATAAGAACCAAAGGAAAATTTGGGGTCTTGTCATAAGATTGAGAGTTGGGTATTAGAAACAGGGCAGATGAAAAAATTATTTCCTCCTTTATACCTATGATCCCTAATAGGTTCAGGGAAAAGGTTATGAAAGATTATTCTTTCCAGTCTTATTTCCTTTTCAGAACTCTAAGAAGGGCATCAATATCCTGGATGATGGTGAGGGTTTAGTTTCTCCTTGACCCACTGCTTCTGCCACCCACATCTAGCTGCATTGTTCTTCACTCCTTTCTCCTGTTCAGTCTAGTTACTACCCCCCCTCCCAGATTCAATGCCTTCCCCTTCCCCCAGAGTCTACCTGCATGTCCCTCCCCTTTCTCTTCTTTGGAGTTAAATGATTGAAGCCTGGGAAATTCTTGGCTGTTCAGCCTCAGTACTGGCTAGATTCTCCAAAGGAGAGCCATCCTCTGCTTCCTGTATGACTGCATTCAACTGGGACTACATCCAGTTGGATCTGGGGATTATCATGGCCCTTAAGAGGGATGCCTTATATCAGCAGTGTTCAAGTTGAGATTCCAAGGTCTTCTAGTACCCAACAAGAATACACACGCGTGCGCGCACACACACACACACACACACAAACCCCTGTCACTTCAGCTCAACTAAATTTGCTCCAGATGCCAAAATTTCCAACTGTGGCTATTCATTATTCCTCCTCATGTTTCTTAATGGTATATGCTATTCCCCAAACTCAGAATGTAATCCCCTATCTCTTTGCCATTACAGACACATAATCCCCTATGTAAAAGACATTCCTTCTTCAATGTATTCCCCTTTATGAATCCTTTGTTTCTTTTAAGGTTCAATTCTGATGCCATATCCTCTAGGAAATATTTTCTGATAATGGTCTTCCTCTGCTTCAAATTAACTTATATTTAAATATATATATATATATATATATATATATATATATACACACACACACACACACACACACACATATATATATATATATATATATATTTATATATTGTGCCTTACACAAGAAGAGGCACTGAAATGTTTATTGAGTTGAGTTGAACTGTCTATATAAGATGAACTGCAGAGCTGGCGATTACCTGGTTAATATGATCTGTTGGAGAGTTGCATCTTCATGAATATCAATTGTGGTATGATGAAACCAGGAAGAGGAGTATCATTGCAAAATTTCTAATCCTCATGGGAATGTTAATTCTACTTGACAAATAAAAATAGAGAAGACATTGTCCCTGTAGAAACACATTTGTTGAGAAATTGATTAATGTGATTATGGACATGTTTAGCATAACAAAACAGTATCCCTTAGTCTTACAAAGTGGTTTTCAGTTCTCAGCTGAGATCATTCTGAACCTCATGGGCTGTCTCCATAGAGTCACCTTTTGGTCAAACATATTTTAAAAGGCATTTGACAATGTTCTCCAGGGCAAATGAACATATTTGTGGTGAGCCTCTACAACATTCAACATGATTTAGGGGTGCCTGCTAGAGACAATATTTGGATATTACATTCTCCCCTCAAACTCCACATGGTTAACACTGAACAACACTGACAAGCTCAAGAATATCTTTTCCTACTGAATTTCCCTTTTCATCAAAAGCACTATGGTTGTTCCAGGGCCCCAGGCTTGAAATGTCAGAGTTATTGCTGACATCTCCTTCTCTTATATTTCCACATTCAATCAGTTATCAAGTCCTGTCAAGTCTCCCTTACAATTTATCTTAGATCCATTCCATCCTTTCATTCCTACTGTTCTCACCCTATTTCAGGCCCTCAGAAATTTCAGTCTTGTACTATTTCTAGCAGGCTTGCCTACCTCAAATCTCTCCACCTTCCAAAATATCCCACTCAATTCTCAACCAGCTCCAATCTGGCTTCTGATTTAGGCATTCAACTAGAGCTTCCATATCCCAAGCTATCAATAATACCTAAATGGAAAAATAAATGATGGCCTTTACTCAGTCCTTATCTTGCTTGACTTTTCCATTACAATTGACACTGTTAACCATTGACTTATCTTAGATATGTTTGCCTGTTTTTTGTGACACTATTGTCCTCTGATTTTCCTCTTTTCTATCTAACAACTCCTCCTCATTCCCTTTTGCTAGATCATCATCATTCATGTTGCACCCCAATCAGAGAGGCTCTGACCAGACTCTCTTTTGTCTTTATACCCTTTCTTTTAGTGACAATCATCTTCCAACACTTCAGTTATCATCTATGCATATGACTCTTAGATTTATATATCAACTCTCTCCTAAGCTCCAGGCCTACTTCACAAACTATTGAACATCTCTTTGATGTCCTCTGGGCATCTCAAATTCACTGTGACCAAGATGGAATTCATCTCCCTGATACTCAACTCTGCTCCAAGCTTCCCTATTTCTTAGGAAAACACCACCATCTTTCTAGGCATCCAAGTTTTTCTTGGCTCTTCTTCCTTACCCTGAAAATTTTGTCACTTGACAAATCCCCTCTTTGAGTTTTCTGCTTCCATAATATTTCTCTGTTTCCATGTCTCCATCTCCACTTTCATTTCTATTTCCATGACATCTCTTACATCCATTTCCTTCTCTTTACCCAAATGTCCCCTACCCTTTTTCTGATCTTTATCACTTCTCTTTTGGACTACTAAAATACCTTTTTTATTTGTCTCCCTGCTTCTCTCCCCTGTCAATCCTAGAGACAGCTGTTAAAGGCCAAGTCACTCCCCTACTTTAAAACGTCCATTGGCTCCTTTATTGCCTCAAGGATCAATTAGGAACCTCTCTGTTTGGTGTTTAAAGTCCTGATCAATTTGGTTCCAACCTACCATTCCATATTTTTACTCGTCTTCATAAACTCTGTGTTCCATTTAAGCAGTCTTACTTTCTGGCCCTCACATACATTTTATCTGCCGTTCTATTGCCTTTGTACAGAAGTTTTTCTTCAACCCTGAAATACATTCCATTCTCTCTTCCACTTCTTTAGCATCCCCAGCTTCTTTCAAAGATGAGGTACCATCTCCTGCATGAAACTTTCCTTGATCCCTTTCAGCTGCTGGTTCCTCTTTCTGTCCTTCAAATTACCTTGTATTAACTTTCTATTTATTTGCATTTACTTATTTGTGTTCATATTTGGCTGGTACAATAGACAGAGCAGTGGGCATGGAGTTAGGAAGACCTGAGTTCAAATTTTGTCTCAGATACTTATTAGCTGTGTGACCCTGGGCAGGTCACTTAATCCTGTTAACCTTAGTCTCCTCATCTATAAAATTAATTGGAAAAGGAAATGGCAAAACACTACAGTATTTATGCTAAGAAAACCTCAAATGCAATCAATAATAGTTGGACATGACTGAGCAACAACACAACATTATGTACACATTGTCTTCTCAATGAATATGAACTCAGGAATTATGTTTATAGGATCATAGATTCAGAGATAGAAGGGACTTTGCCCTATGTCTGATATATATACTTATTGAATTGAACTACCATCAAAATACTCTTCTTAAACATGACTTTTATGTTGTCTCCTCACTTAAGCACCCTTTGATTATTTGATAAAATTCAAGCTCCTTAGCCTAGAATTATGTTAACTAATATTTATACTTCATTAATATAGTACTTTATTTTAGTATTTATTCCATATTAATATTAAATTCATATTATTTTTGAAATAGAGTCACAAACTTGGAGATCACCTCATTTAGCTTTTGAATTTTCCATTAAACCCATGTCCCAGAACCTAAGACTTTGGGGTCACAGTGATTAGGTTCACTATTAGAGAATACTTATATTTCATCTTCTTCTGCCTCTCAATACAGTCAGAATTTCCTTGGGAACTTCATCATTTGGTTTAGTCTAGACCTTTATAGAAAAACTAAAGGGTCTCCCATCCCCCACCCCATGTAAGTCTGCAGACTAACATTAAAAGATAGGCTTTATTTCATCACTGTAGTTCCCAAGGCTCTTAGACTCAGGATCCTGAATCACCTCCCCCAGTGTCTGAGGGGAGATGGTGATCAAGGTGCTGATGGTGGTAGTTTGCCTAGAACTTGCCTGTTCCTGTCTCTTCCTCAGGGTTCCTTATCTCCTTCAATACATTGGCTTATTTACCCTGTGTGTGGCAGTTGGCACTGCCCCAATGAAAATGTTTGAACCAGTCTAAGTATCCTAGTCTGTGGTGAAATCACCCAGAATTCCAGAATTTGAGAAATCAAAAGTTATCTAATATTACTCCTTATTCCTTTCAGTATCCATGACAAATGGGGTTATTCATCATCTTGAGCTCATTCAGTGGCAAGGGACTCACTATATTCCAAGAGAGACTACTCCATGGTTGGTCTACTTTCATCTTTAGAAAGAGATTTCTTATCCTTCCTTGTATTAAACTGTTTCTTTGGACCTGGTTCTAGACTGGAATAGAGACAGGGGCCTTTTTAGGAGTTGAGGAATAGATACCAACCCCTACCTTCAAGGTTTTTCTGATCTCACCCTTTCTCCATGGCCCTTGGTACCTAAGCACAATCACATTCTCACTTGTAAGTGTGAGTGTGAGAGTCTCCCCAGACAACTTCTAATAAACTATATCAGTCATGGCACATAACTTTTATTTGGACTCCTTAGAGTAACCTGAGGGAAATAAATCAGAGATCAGTACCCAAGAAAGTGCCATACAGGTGTTCCCTAGTTTTCTTTTCTGTATCCCTTGGATGGCAGCCAGCAATTTATCCCCATCATTCCAGAGAAAAATCATGTCGTTTCTATAATGCATATACGTTCCACGTCTGCACTATAAATATGTATATATGACATCGTTGGCAGAGCATATTTGTATAAGTGATGTAATCTTCAGGGCGTTGCCTAGCAACCATGGAAAATGTTTTGGAGGTTCTAATTTTTGAGTGTGGCAAAATCGCATTTATGCAGTTCAGTTAATCAGCTTCCTGGCAACTCAGTTAAGATGATCTCATTTTATTCATGATTATTTTATGTGAAATGTGCTTTTAGCACTGAGAGAACACAAAGATTTAATTCAAAAACTGGCTATTGCTTTCTGTTTCCAGGGTATCATTAACATGGCGTCCATGCAAATAACCATGGTAACAAACTGGTAATTAGTATAGACGGCATTTGTTATTAATACAGAAACAGGGCCAGTTCCCAATCAACACAGATTACAGGGCGTTATTACCGTAGTAATTACCTGCAGTAACACACAAATTGAACTAAATGGTCAATTGAAGCAAAGTGAATGGCTTTTTATTCCAGTCCCTAAATAATGTGTCTGCTAGGCTCAGCGGTTCAAGGTAAAGAGAATGGCTTTAAACAGATGACTTTCTTTCCCCTGGTCCCCTCTCTTTTCCCCCATCCCCACTCTCTCCACTCAGAGGAAAAAAAAACTAACTTTTTAATTTGTCTGTGAGCAGATGATAGCCTAGGTATCCCTATAGTTCTGCTATCATCCTGCCATCCTGGCCCCCCACCCCCACCCCATTTCTCTATCTCTATAATAGGCAAGTAGCTATTACATGAGACAGAGTTCCAAGAACCTGGGATACTATTAACCATGGGATGTTGGCTTCATAGAAGCTGATTCTTTTGAAAGACCCAGATTCTCTTGTCAGTCAGTTATCTGACTTCTCTAACAAGCAGGGTCTTGCACATAGTGGGTGATCAATAAATGTTAGTCAAACTAAACTGGAAAGAATTAAACTGCTAAAAAAAGGTAAAACCCAATGAATCTGAATAACCAGTGTCCTGAAATGGGTATTTTCTTATCTGTCTGGAGAAGAAAACTGAAGAATATTCTTTTCCCCAAAGTTTCTGGACAATGAAAATCAAATGTTCTCTTTGCCTTTATGAACAGAGATGTTTCCAAAATTTCATAAATTCAGAAGGTATTCAAAAAGTAAACCAGTCTAAACTTCTTAAAAAGAATCTCTCAGCATCATCAACTCTGAATTTGAGCTTGCTTTTCTTTCCCTTTAAGGTGGGGGCTGAGGGAGAATAAAAGTTTACAATGCAAATGATTGCATATGGTCAAAATCTGTAGGACCAGGATTTATTGGGGAATGGAAAACTTCCCTGCCTTAGGAAACCAAAGCAGGAATTTTGCCAACCCACAAGAGAGAGAAAATAAGAGAAACCAATGTTCACTCATTGCTTACTGAACTGAGGGTAAAACACAAACAGAATATAAATGGGAAAAATAGATCCTATAGGCTAAAGTCTGTCCTTTTTTGCTCCAAGCTAGGGCAGCATCTCAATAATTAAAGGATTTTCTTTGTTGGTTAAAGGGGTTTTTACTTGACAATATCTTGACTATATCACTTTTGATCTGATTGAGAATGATAGGAGGTAGTTTAGAACTTGAGCAAAGAACACTCAGAACCACTGATTAGATAAGGAACCTTAATCAAATGTCTATATTCCTACTTCTCAGTTTGCTCATGAGAATCATAGGTTCATAAACTTCAAATGGAAGGGAATCTCAAAGAGTTTCTAGTTCAACCCCCTAAATGTCACACAGGTACTAAAGGACAGAGCTGGGATTTGAACTCAGGGCTGCTAGGTAAAATACCAGGCCTAGAATCAGGAATATATGGATTCAAATATGACCTCATATACTAGCTATGTGACCTTGAGACAGTCACTTAAACCTGCTTGCTTTCGTTTCCTTCTCTGTCAAATGATTTGGAAAAGGAAATGGCAAACCATGCCAATAATATTACCGTGAAGACTCCAAATGGGGTTGGAAAGCATGAAATGACTGAACAACAATGACAACTTCTGATTCCAAATCCAGTGCGCTTTCCTCTAAAACCTGCTAAGGCAAGGGTCAGCATATTTCCTTTTAAAACTGTTCTCCCTATTGTGCCTTGTTGTCTCCTTATGAGGGTATTGGGACAGAGAACCTCCAGAGTTTCCCTTTCAGCTCTAAAAATTCTATGACTACAGTCACTCTAAAGATTTCTTTTAAAACGTGAAAAATGACAATAGGAAGCTTTCCCTGAAATTTTGTCTGTATTGTAGATGTTCCATTCAAGGGAGTTATGAATTAAAGGAATCATCTGCATCACTAATGGCAACAGCTCTGCAAGCTGGGGACCAAGATCTAAACATAGTCTATGGGAAGGAACAAGGAGATTGACTATGTCCATTTGCTGTACTCTCTCAGTTTTGAACAAGAAAGATGCCACAGCCTGGGTGGTCTTCCCAGATCCCTCTCTGGCAAGCTGAGTTTTCAACAGATGAGATTTCATTTCTTTCTTTTTTTAAATTTTCATCTAAAGTACTTTATTTTTATTAATATAAACATTGTAATGAAAGCAATATGATTTTGCGCATTTTTATTTTGAACTTAAATACAAAATGAGAAAAAAAATATTGTCATGTACCCACAGCAGACCATAAGAGAGGATTCAATACAAAACAATAAATTTCCATTTCAAGAAAACCTACATAATAAATACAATGTACATTGCTTTCAAAGCTGCCCAGGTTTACTTTGTTTCTTTATTGGTTTTCTTTTATTATCTGCTGCACACTTTTACTTTATTTTCCCCCTCCTTTCCCCCAAAAAATGTTTAAATTGATCATGGATATATATTATCATGGATATATATCCATGATCAATTTTAACATATGCATGTATATATATATATATATATATATATACACACATACGATATCTATAAACATAAACACATGTACCCTCATGACCATACTAATCTTATTTCCACCTATCATTTATTTCTCAGAAAGTGAATAGCAGCTTCCTTTATAAATACAGGACTTTCCATGTTTTTCTAAATCAACCAGCTCCTTTTTTCCTACACCACAGTAATATTCCAACCCAATCAACATCCTATCTGAGAGATTGGTCATGAAAGTATTCCCCCAATTTTCTGTATTCCTTCTGTTCTTGGCTAATTAAGTTTTATTTATAAAAGAAAATTTTGATTTAATATAATCAAAATTATCTTTTCTATATCTCAACAATGCTCTCAGCTTATAATATAGTTTAAGGTCTGATAATACTAAATCTATTTCCTTTACTTCTTAGTCCCCTGGTTTCTTTGAAGTTATTTCCCTTTTGTTCTTTCAAATGAACACTGTTATTATTTTTCAAATTCAACATTTTTGGTGATCTAATTAAAATGATATTGAATAAATAGATTAGTTAGGTAAAATTGTCATTTTAAAATTTATGTTGGTTTTACCTTTCTATGGACTATAAATTTTACCTTACTTAGATCTGAGTTTATTTGTATGAAAAGTGCTTCATGTTTATGTTAATATAGTTTCTGTATCTGTTTTGACAGGTGTACATTCAGATATTTTACACTGTTAAGGTATTTTAAATGATCTAAAACAACATTAAATAATATTGCTAACTCATAGTGTCATTTCTCTATTTTTTCATTTCTGATTAAATCTATTTTAACTTCAGCTTTGTCTGAGATCACAATTAGTAACCCTGTTTTTTTACATGCAAAATTCTACTCCTACCCTTTATTTTTTATGTATTATCTCTCATTTTTATGTTTTGTGAAAGCAACATATTGCTGAAATCAAAATTTAATCTACTGTTTCCATTTAATTAGTAAATGAGTCCCATTCACAGTCTAAGCTACAATTACTTGTATGTTTTTCTTCCTATTTTTATTCTAATTATTCTTCTTATCATATTTACCCTATCCCTTATCCATTACCTTGCTTTCCTATTCCTTAACTATCTACCCCTCTAAGAGTCCCTCCCCTTATTCTCTCCACCTATCCTATTCCACTGTCCTCTTATTTCTTTCTGAATCTAGAAGACTTTCATACCTTTCAAGACATATATGCTGTTCCTTCTTTAGCCCATCCTTGATGAGAGTAAGGTTCAGAACTACCCACCTTCCCCCCACCAGCATCTTCTGTATCAATTTTTTCTTTTTATACTTCTTTTGTATGAGATAATTACTCCTTTTTTTTTAATCTCTCCCTAGAGAGTTTTATTTTTTTTACATAACCCCAACATACTCAGCTCAGCCTACATTTTCTTTCAACCTATTCAAATAATGATATGGGTGTTTGGTTGACTGGTTGGCTGGTTGGGTTTTGTCCTTCATTATCAAAGAAAACCAAATCGATATCACAATGATAGAGACAAGTTACAGTGTGTCCAAATGTGGCTGATCAGACCAACAGGAGCACAGAACACTCTACACAAACTGTCCATGTGAACACCTGAGATGGGTTCTCTAAACATGTATCTCATGTTTTCTTTGAGTAGTTTTCATTTTGCCTTGCCCATAGAGCAAAGCACCCTCTCTGATGAGGGTACTCCATGCTAAGTGGTCTTGTGCCAGTATCTTCATGTGATATAATCAATTCCAAAATTTTGAAGAGACACCTTCATAGTATCCTCATCTCACTTCTTCTGAATCCCCACCCCTACCCTCCATGAGAACTTGCCCTGTGTGTGTCCTCCATAAAAGAGTCTTTTTGGCAAGCCTATGTTTGACATTTGAACTATGTTGCCAGCTCATTATATGTGTACTCTCTATAGTAATATTTGAATGCTTGGCACTTTAGCTTAAGAAAGGCCCTCAGTTCAGTGTCTGGTGTCTTATCCTGCCAGGTGATCACATATATTGATTCATATATGAAGTAAACAATTTGACCTTATTGAGTCTCTTATAAGTGGGTCTTTAATGTTTACCTTATACTTCTCCTGGATGCTATATTTTAATTTTTTCCTTAAGTTCTGGAATTTTGTCACAAAAACCTGAATATCTTTGAGTTCATTAAATATCCATTTTTTTCCATTCAGGATTATACCTAATTTTACTGGGTAAGTTACCCTTGATGATAACCCCAGCTCTTCAACTCTGCAAAATATGTTCCTTCTAAGAACTATGGTTCTTCAACATGGTAGCTATTAGATCTTATCGTAGCTCCATGATATTTAAATTGTTCTTTTTCTTTTTGATTCCAAGATTTTCTCTTTAACCTGGGAGTTTTGAAATTTGGCTATGATATTTCTGTAAATTTTACTCCTGAGATCTCTTTCAGATGATGGATTTTTTTTTCTATTTCTACTTGGCCTTATTGTTCCAGAACTTCAAGGCAATTTTCCTTGATAATTTCTTATAATATTATGAAAATTCTTTTTTTAATTGCAATTTTCAGATAGTCTGACTATTCTTATATTATTTCTCCTTGTTCTGTTCTTTAGATCAGTTTTTTTCTGATGAGACCTTTCACATTCTCTTCTGTTTTTCAATCATTTCATTTTATTTTATGATTTCTTGGTATCTTAGAACATCATTGGCTTCCCCTTTCCCTAATTCTAGTTTTCAAGGAATTTTCTTCCTTAAATTTTTTATTCTTTATTTCCAGTTGATTTTCTTTCCATGATTTTTTGATTTTCTTTGATTACTCTAGAAAAGGAGTGATTTTTTTAGTTTCCTTATCCTTCTCTGAATACATAACATATAGATCTTCTTCAATCCCCCATAGTAACTATTTACGGTTGATTCTTTCTCCTTTACTTACACATTTTAATTTGTTTGTTTGTTTTATTTTTAGCAGCTATTAGTGAAATCAAGTTGTGATCCTGAAGTAGGAAGAATGATGTCCCAAACTTCAGGTCCTTCTTACTGTTATTTTCTGAGGTCTGCCTCAGACCTTGGTCTCTCCTCCTCTCTCCTAAACCAAAACTAGGTCCCCCCCACCCCCCAGCTAGGATGTTCCTCAAATAATCTTGCTCTCTGTCATCCCTCTGGTGACTGCAAACTACCTCTGTCCTCTCTGCCTCAAAACTGAAACCAGAGTCTGCTCTCCTGCAAGTGCCCAAAACCAATGTGGTACCTGGCTCTCCCTCCTGCACTCACCAGGTGTGAGCTGAGTCCTTCTCTTGCAGCCACAGCCCAGGACATCTGGTCCACACAGCTGCACTTGGACTTCCCTGAGAGTGGAAGGTCCATCAATCTTTTCCTACTCAGTCATCATACCCCCACATTTCGGGTTGAAAATTTCTAAGGCTGAGGCTGCCTCTCATCCCAGCTTCCCCAGGGCTTGTTGTTTGTTGATTCTGCAGTCAGCCTGGAGGTGTTTGCATTTCCTTCAAGCCAAACCTTGGACTCTGGAGATCAGGTCTTTCCTGAGGTCTTTTCAAATTGTCTTAGGAAGACAACTGCTTTATTTCTGCTACTCTGAGGCAATGTTGTCTTTTTGTGGTGGAGGAAATCTGGAACCCCAGAAGTTTTCTGACCAACTCCATCTTCCTGGAATTCTCTCCAGCAGTTAGCTTATTATTAGAGACCAACTGTCCCCAAGGATATGGATCCTTTGGAGAAGCAAGTCAATGGGCTAGGTATGATATGTCTAGATGTTGTGGGGAGGTATAGGATTCCTTCTGCAGAAAACCAGGCATGGATACTACTGTCTTTCTTTAATTCATCCATTCTGCTACAAGTATGTGGTGTACAAATTTTTTTAACTCTTCATTGCTGACTACACCTCACATCTTGATGAGGACGTTGGAGAATTATGGTAACATGAGCAAATGATATATTGTGGTTGCAATGCAACACTGTTGGAGCTGTAAAGGGATCCAATCATTCTGGAAAGCAATTTAGAATTGCTGTTCAATTACTTTTAAATCATCTGACTCTTTGTGACCCTATTTGGTGTTTCTTTGCAAAAATCTGGCTCATTTTATTGCTGAGAAAACTGAGAGAAATAGGGTTAAGTTACTTACCCAGGATAATAAAGCTAGTAAGTGTCTGAGGCTGGATTTGAACTTAAGTTTTCCTGACTCCAAGCCTGGTACCACCTAGTGTTTCAATATAGAATTACATGAAGATTTTCTATCTATTTAGATTTGATTCTTCTCTCACAACATGATCAATATGGATCTATTTAAAAAAAGAATTATGTGAAGAAAATAACTAAAATGGCTATATCCTTCGAACCAGAGATCCCAGTGTTAAGCATATATTCTGAGGAGGTCAATGATAAAAAGAAAAATTCTGTATATGCTAAAATATTTATAGTAACACAAGGTAAGTGTCCATCAGTTGGAGAATGACCAGACAAATTGTGAAACAGAATATTACTGTGCTGTAATAAAGATGAATATGATAAATACAGAGAAGTATGGAAAAACTTATAGAAATTATATAAAGTAAAACAACTGGAACTGGGAAAGCAATATGTACAGTAACAGCAACATTTTAAATTTAAAGAATCACTAACCAAAAAAAAATTACTGAATACTGAAAATGTATAATGATCACTCTAGGTTCCAAAGAACAACTTTGAGAGGCTATTTCACTACTTCTTTACAAAACTGAAGAATCATGGACCCAGAACATTGCTATAACATCAGAGTTTTCTATATATTTATTGATTTTGCTGCTGAACTCTTTAAAAGTTTTATCATAAACAATGGCTCTTTGGGAATAGAAGGAATGAGGGATACAGTAGAAAATGTAGATATAAAAAATAGAAAAGATAAAAAAATTATTTTAAAAAAAGTTTGACTAGGACCTTTGACCTCAAGCTATTGACTGATTCTGAACCCAACTATGATTCTCATAGAGAGTATACTCTCTAACCCCAACAAATATTAGTTTTTAATTTTCTTCAATTATCCAGAATTTTTTTCTTCCTCCTTCATGTTCATTCTTTCATTCTTCTCTGGTCCCCAGACCTAACGCTCTGGACTTGTTCCTTCACCAAGCTCTAGCAGCCATTCTTTCCTACCTGGTCCTTTCATTCTTGAGACTTTGTCACCAAAGAAAACTCCAAATGGGGCCACTTGAAAAAAAATGACTTAATAGTAAAATAGTATTCCATTGTAATCAATATACCTTAATTTATTTTAACATTCCTTAATTGATGGGCATTCCTCCACCTCATCCTTAGTTTCAAGTTCTTTGCCACTACAAAAAATGTTTATATATAAAGGATCTTTTCCTCTTTCTTTGACCTCCTCAGGGAATAAGCCTAGCATTGCTAGGTCAAAGGGTGACTTTGAGGGCATATTTCCAAATTGCTTTATGATATTCCTAGAGTATTTTATTGTTCTATCAATAGTGTACTATTTTTCCACAGACTCTCTAGTTTTTGCCTTTTTTGTCAATTTTAACAATATGATAGCTATGAGATGAAATCTCTTATTTACTTTAATTTGCATTTCTCTAAGAGTGATTCAAAGCATTTTTACCTATCAATACATTGCATTTCTTTTTTTGAAAATTATCTGCCTAATCCATAGTCATATGAAAAAATTGCTCCAAATCATTACTTATTAGAGAAATGCAAATTAAAACATCTCTGAGATACCACCTCACACCTCTCAGACTGGCCAATATGACCAGAAAGGACAATGATCAATTGGAAGGGATGCAGGAAATCTGAAACACTAATACATTGTTGGAGCTGTGAACTCATCCAACCTTTCTGGAGAGCAATTTGGGATTATGCCCAAAGGGCAACAAAAATGTGCATACCCTTTGACCCAGCAATACCACTACTGGGTCTATACCCTGAAGAGACAATTTTAAAAAAAGGGTAAAAACATCACTTGTACAAAAATATTCATAGCAGCCCTGTTTGTGGTGGCAAAGAATTGGAAATTAAGTCAATGTCCTTCAGTTGGGGAATGCCTTAACAAGCTGTGGTATATGTATGTCATGTAACACTATTGTTCTATTAGAAACCAGGAAGAATGGGAATTCAGGGAAGCCTGGAGGGATTTGCATGAACTGATGCTGAGTGAGATGAGCAGAACCAGAAAAACATTATACACCCTAATAGCAACATGAGGGTGAAGATCAACCCTGATAGACTTGTTCATCCCTTCAGTGCAACAACTAGGGACAATTTTGAGCAATCTGCAATGGAGAATACCATCTGTATCCAGAGAAAGAAATATAATCTTTGAACAAAGACCAAAGACTATTGCCATCAAGTTGGGGGGGGGGTGTTATATTATTATGTAATTTTACTGTCTCATACTTTATTTTTCTTCCTTAAGGATATGATTTCTCTGTCATCACATTCAACTGAGATCAATGTATAACATGGAACCAATGTAAAGACTAACAGAATGCCTTCTGTGAGGGGTGGGGGGGAGGGAAGCAAGAATGGGGGAAAAATTGTAAAACTCAAAATAAATAAAATCTTTCTTTAAAAAAAATTATTGGGGTGGCTAGGTGGCACAGTGGATAGAGTACCAGCCCTGGAATCAGGAGTACCTGAATTCAAATCCAACCTTAGACACTTAATAATTACCTAGCTGTGTAGCCTTGGGCAAGCCACTTAACCCCATTGCCTTGCAAAATCCTAAAAAAAAAATTATCTGCCTAATAAATACTAAATAACTACCATATGCAGCATCCTTTGTTAGACCTGGAGTCACATAAAATTTAGGTAAGATCTAATCCTTCCCTCATGGGGAAGATAATCTATAAGAGAATTGAGTTACATGGGTAACTATTACAACAATTTTATAGAGTGTTTCTGAGCCATCATTAAAAAAATACTATGAAATAGTCTGTGGAAGGTCATTAGTGATGAAATTCCATCTCAACAAGGTTTCTCCTTCCATCCATCCCAGACATATTCCTGAAGATTCCTATTGATCTTTCTCTTGAAGGTGTCTTTCCTAGGGAGAGGTGGAGAGATAAGAGGCAAGAAAGAAAAAGTAAAGAGAAGAGAGAAGGAAACTAAGGGGGGAAAATAGGAATCTGATTCCCATGATATGATGTGAGAAAGGGGAGGGGAACAGGTGGTAATAAATCTCTTTTCTGCCCTCTGTTCTGCAACAAGATTCAGAAGACCAAATTTCTCTCTTTTTCTCCAAGTTTTCCTTTTTTACGAATTTTATTCATCCTTTTGAAACAATGGTATTTATTTGGGTTTCCTAATTTATTCATTTGACTGATTATGGTTAGAAGTTCTAGATTAATTGGGTAAGATTTAATACAAGACATATTCCTAGCCTCAGGATTTACATTTTAGCTGGGGAGACCAAATGCTCACTATCAGACAGGCAAATAACAATTCCAGATAAGTGTATGAGTGAGGTCAAACTCAGGGATCTGAATAATCTATATGGCAGAGGCTGAGATCTCTGGTTTTGAGCTATTAATGGTCAACAAAAGCATCATGGAGGAAATGGAGCATTGGTTTAGAGGACCTGGCTTCCAATCCTGCCCTTGAGTGCTTACTACTTATAATCTTGTGTGAATCATTTATCCTCCCTGAGGTTGTTTCTTTATCTATAAACTGAGGGGGTTAGATTAAATGACCTCTGAGATACATTACAGCTCTTGTTTGAAGATCCAGTGATTCCCATAATATCAACTGCTTTAGTCTTTACAGTTATCTAGATAGCATAAAATCAGAAGGGAAGTGTTCTGCTAACAAAGGATGCTGCATATGGTAGTTATTTAGTATTTATTAGGCAGATAATTTTTTTTTTAGGATTTTGCAAGGCAATAGGGTTAAGTGGCTTGCCCAAGGCCACACAGCTAGGTAATTATTAAGTGTCTGAGGTTGGATTTGAATTCAGGTGCTCCTGAATTTGAATTCAGGTACTGCTTCTATCATGGGTAATTGCTGCTCACTTCTCCACAGTGGGTCAAAGCAACTAGGAAGAGGAAATGATGCAATTCAACAGATTGAATGAAAATGTGTATTTCTTTCCCTCCTCTCTGCTATCAACAAGATCGCCCCACCTTGTGCTTTTTGGTGGGAATGTCATCTCTCAATAGAATCTCATTCTTCCTTCCATTCAACAAATACAGAGTATCAACCACATTCAACCCTCACTGGAGAGTCAAATGAATGAGATATACAGTCCTTGCCCTTAGGAAGTTTACCACCCAAGTGAGAAGATAAAAACACACACTATAAACATGGAGGTACATAGCAGAAGCACAAGGTGCTAAGAAATTTTAGATGATTTAGCAGTCATATTCTTTAAGAAGCATGTTATCAGGGCAGCTAGGTGGTGCAGTTGATAGAGCATGGCCCTGGAGTCAGGAGCACCTGAGTTCAAATCCAGCCTCAGACACTTAATAATTACCTAGCTGTGTGGCCTTGGGCAAGCCACTTAACCCCATTGCCTTGCATAAAAAAAAATTTATGTTATCTCCTTAGAGTGGGGTCAATGGGTTTCTCTTGTCATATATCATTTGAGAGTTTTTGAATATTTGAACCAACAGCAGTTTAAGCTGTTCCCATAGGTTTATAAGAGAAATCTTCTAAGGTTCCTAGTCAAATATTTCTTGCAGTTTTCCTTTATTATCCAGTAGTAAAACAGGATTTTATTGTCAAAGAGATTTTAGGAGCCCTCTTTTGCCTAGGAAATTCTGCTTCATAACTGCTTAAGCCTAGGAATCTGTCCCTCACAGGTCCCAAAGGAGTATGTCAATGAAAGCAACCATCACCTTCACCCAAATAATTTAGAGAAAATCAGGAATTTTCTCCCCAATAAGTTAATATTCTCTCAATTATCACTCTATGGGATTATCATCTAAAATTTACCTCTTTCTGAGGAATAATTCAGTAAAGGAAAGGGAAAACAGGAAAGGTAGGAAGGGAGATTGGAAGGATGATAACAAAAGAGGGTAGAAGAAAGACTGAGAAAACAAGAGAGGAAGAGAAAGAGAAGAGGAGAGAGAGAGAGAGAGAGAGAGAGAGAGAGAGAGAGAGAGAGAGAGAGAGAGAGAGAGATTGTTAGAATTTAAGTTACTCTATTCCCTTATTAAGGAGAGCTTGTCCATCCCTACATTTTTCTTCTAGTCTCAGACTTTTCACAGACATAGTTTTGGAGGTAGTGTTACAGCATGGAACTGACATGTATATTTTTCCATTGTTAGCTTATTCATTTTGGTGTCAAACACATAGTCTTACCCAGGCTTTTCATCCAACACCCCCGCTTCCTTAGCCATCTTTTTTGGAAACCTGCTCTGACCAAACAACCTACAATAATCCACTCTCTCCAAACTAAATAAATAAATAAAAATATGTAGTAGTTTTGTCCTTTTAAAATGGAAAATCTTTGCTCTGTCTAGTTTCACACCTACCATATGAACACATCCTCTGTCATATTTTTTTTTCCTTTTTTTCCTTTATCTTACCTGCTCCAAGAGCTATGAGTCTCTAAGTGTTACTATGTTGAACCGGAACCTTGAAATATCTTCTTCCCTACTCAATTAAATTCCTATGTTGGGAACCTCTCTCTGCTTAACACAGCACTTCCCATGTCTATCCCCTGTGCATCCCAAACTTCCTATTGTTCTGGGTTTGCTTTGAAAGGCAAAAATTCCACACAACTCCCATTTCCCGGAGCAGAATTTCCCACTCTTCGCATTTACTTGAAGTGCAGCCTGCATTTCCCCTGGCTCAGCTCCTCACGCCAGTCAGGCCTGGTAACACACTTTGTTGATGCCACTTGAAAATAACAAGCATTAGGGAGTATTTCTGCCAGCATCCTCCCCCACAAAGCCACACTGCCTCATTACCTTGGGTTCGGGTTCGAGAGCTCAGGATCTCTCACCAGGGGCTTCTTTTTCTGTTTGTTTCTATTCAAGAAGCCGGTGATGGGGCTTTGGGGGATCATTTTCTCATCCCTTTATTACCACAAAGGGTGCCATTGGGGTCTGATTGGCTGCTGTGCCAGCATCTCTCTAACATGCGTTTCTAAGTAGAACCACACAGGCCAGGACACACCGGCTGCTTTATTTTCACACAGGGGACCAAAACTAGTGTCAGAAGGCCTTAGGGAGAAGTTAGTGGGACAGAAGAGAATCACAGAGTAGAGATGATGCAGTCCAAACCCCACATTTTATGGGAGAAACTAAGACTCAGTGAGGGAAGATATTTTTCCACAGTCATACAACCTAGCCTAGCATTCAAACTCCTTCCTAAAATAACATGTCTACAAAGAGTTATCCTTTCTCTTGGACACAGAGGATTCCTTGAATCTGTGTGAGAGGAAGGGAAGCAAAGCAACTGAAAAGGGCCTACCCTCTACTCAATACAAAAAGCATTTATTAAAGACCTACTATGTGCCAGAGATTCTTCTCCATGCTGTTAATACGAAGATAAAAACAAATAAGTGAGAGGAAGGGAAGGTCCTTCCCACAAAGCAACTGAAGAGGGCCTACCTTTTACCCAATTCAATAGAATATTAAATTTATTAAAGACCTACTATGTGCCAAAGTTTTTTTTTTAGTGCTGTAAATATACAGATAAAAAGAAATGAGTCTCTTAAACAAGAGCTTAATTTTCCCTGGTTCAGAGTGGCATCCTTTTTCAGGGACACAGAATTCAAAGACCAAATACAGAGCAAAGAAAATAAACAGGTATCAAGTTCAATTTAAGAATCAACATTAAAAAAAAAACCAAGAGTAAAAAAAGCATTGTCCATAAAAGAATCCAACAGTTTTATGGAAAATTTTTCTATTCTGCTATAAATAATATGTAAATGTCAATTTTATTTGGTATTTGTTAAATGCAGAATTTTTTTTTTTTTTTACTTAACAAAGGAATGGGAGAGGCAAAGATCCTCAGTACAGAGAGAGAGGGTAGACTCTTAGGGATCCAGCTGTTCCTGACCACCTCCCAGTCCTTCTTTAAAGGTTAGCCCTTCCCTCCCTCCTCAGTCTGACTCTCCTGGAAGACTGGATAGATGAAGGTAGAAGGGGGTAGGCCTTATTCTATCCAAGAGAAGACCTAGACAAATGAAATTCAAGCATCAAATTTGTACTATCATACATATTGAGGTCAGTTAATATTCATTGATTGACTAGTCAAGCACTGTGCTAAGTGCTTGGTTTACAAAGGGAAAAGATAGTGCCTTCTCTCATGGGGCTCAGTCTAACCATGAAGCAGCAGAGAATGCAAACAACTACATACTGACAAGATAGAGTCAAGATAAATTGGAGTGAATTAACAGAGGAAATACATCAGTATTAAGGGGGATTGGTAGAGGTTTCTTACCCAGAGAGGGAGTTTGGCTGAGGTTTAGAGGAAGCCAAGGAAGCCAGGAGGCAGTGATTGGAAGAATTGGGAATTGGGGAAAGACAGTTCACTGGAGATAGAATGTTGTGTTGGAGCAGAAGTAAGAAGGTAATTGTCACTAGATGAAAGACTATGTTGGGGATATGAGTTATAAGATATCTGAAGAACTGAGGAATTACCCCCTCCTGCCCTTCGCCTTTGAAGACCCTGCTCATGTCCTGTTCCACTCCCTATGCATACCAAGCTTTTCATGGCCTTTCTCTCCTAGAATGAGGTATTCTTCAGAAATTCACCATTACTTATGGCCTGAACCACTCACTAAACCACTCACTTAACAAATGCAGTCTCTTATCATTACCTACTTCAAATTTGTCTTATTTCCCCTAGCTAAATTGGATGATGGTAGAGGGGAAGGGAATGAATGTGCCTTCTTTAGATAATCCTTCAGAACTTGGCACAGGTTCAGCACCATAGTAGAATTATTTCTACTATTATTTCTACTTCCCTAATAGTAAAATGAGGGAAGCCTGGTACAGGGGAGAAAAATGGAATCTAATGGGGAAATGCTTTAGAATAGGAAGAGAGGTGGCTGTGTGACCTTGGATAAGTCTCTTCCCTTCCTCTAAATCTTTACTTCCTCACCTGTAAATGATGAAATTGAGCTAGATGATCTTTAGAGTCCTTTCTAGCTCTAGTATTTTATAATTGTTGATGAAATGTTAGAGAAATTATGTCATTTGATCCTCATAACAACCCTGTGTGGGAGGTATAGGTACCCTTGTCCTCATTTTACAGATGAAAGTGAAAGGATATAACTGAACTGTCCATAGTCAAACACCTAGCAAATATCAGAGGCAATATTTGAACCTAGTCACAGCACATATAACACCTAGACAACAAATTAGAATCAGGAATACCTGAATTCAAATTTTGCCTCAGACATTTTCTAGCTATGTGACTCTAGCTAGGTCATTTAATCTCCTTATCAATTTCTTAATTTGTAAAAATAGGAATAATAATGGCATCTATCTCAGAGTTGTTGAGTGACTATCAAATGGGATCACACATATAAAGTACCTTGCCAATCTTTAAAGCGCTCTATAAATGCTAGCTATTTTGCTATATCATTTATATCTTAGTACTTCAACTATACATTAGAAGCACAATCATTTCAATTTTTTCTCTTCCAACTATTTCAGTCCCCTCTAAAATTTAAAATGATTTAATAATGGTTATCTTAGCATTCAAGAAACTACAAAGAAAAAGTTATATTTTTCCTGCTCTGTTTCCTGTTCCTTACCTCAAATGACTGATCTGGCAATAAGATCAGGGAATATCTATGATCCACAGAGTGATATGACTGGTGGTTCATGCTTTAAAACTATGTCTTACCAGTCAAGACTATCAATCAAAAGCCAATCAAAAGCTAACTCCAATATTAATTCTGAAGTCATATCACTTCTATAAAGTATACAAAAGAAGGTTTGTCCCTTACTTTCAGGGAGTTTAAGATCTGGTTAGAAAAGGCAGATACTGAAATTGGAAACAATTAAAGAGTTCTGGACAAAAGTAGAAAATGAGCTTCCAGAATGATTGACCTAGACATCAATGCCCTAAGAACTCAGTGTCGGATGGAGGTACTCAGGAAAGGCTTCTTAAAGGAGATGGGAGTTGAAATGAGCCTTAAAAGACTAGTAAAATTTGGATAGGAGAACACAGAGGGAGGTTAGAGTATTCCAAGAAAAGGGAAAACAAATGAGTGTAAGGTTGGATAGAGTCAGCAGTGACATTACAGATTACAGTGAGGAAGTTGACCTGGTTGAGCAATTTGGACTTCTTCCTATAGACACTAAAGAGTCATTGATGTTTTTTTCAAGGAAATATAGTGTGGGCCTTTGCGCTAGGAATAGTGAGGGCAGAGACTGGGAAATTTCTCAGAAAGTTGTTTCAATAGACTGAGAAAGAGGTAGTTTGTAGGTCAAGTAGGTAGGCGACAGAAGAAGTAGACAGGAAGGATGGATGGAAGAGCTATTTTGAGGGAAGAATAAACAGAACTACATTGTATAATGCAAATTAGAAAGTTCAGATTAAGGGGGGAGAGGGGAGAAGGGAACAAATTCATGGATATCATGAAAATCAAAGAACTAGACTTCAGAACATCTACTAAGAAGATTGGTGAACTAGTGGATTTAATTATTCTATGAATATATAAATCAAAGTATTTCAGATTTATCCATGCTATTTTCTTAAGTGTGGTCACTTTTTCAATCTCAGGAAGGTCACAGAGCTTATTTAAACCACAGCAGCTGAGTCCAAATATGCATCTATCTCAAGAGCTTGCCTACGTAGTAAGGGATGCTTGAAAGCAAATTAACCTTGGAACATAATTGAAAACAGAGCAACAAAATCATGCATTATGGCTTTCAATGATAATGTAATAGAGATGAATAGATTCTGTTCTTTCTTGACTTTTGGACTTTTTCTTTAATTGTGAATAGGACAAAGTAATTTCAAGATAGAATAGGCCAAAGGGAATAACAAACATCAGCGGGAAGGTCAAATGCAGACTGGACCTAGCTTCAACTGGCACTGTGCTCCAAAAATCTATAACCTTGAGGGCCCAAAATCAAGAACTCAGAGTACTTTGTTGCAAAAAGGGAGGTTATAGAAAATAACAATAAAGTACAGAGGCAAGAGACCCTGGTTTTGAGCCTCAACTTTGCTGCTAATTAGTATATGTTGCTTGGTGAATCACTTGGCCTTTCTGGGCCTGTTTCCTTATCTGTAAAATAATGGGATTTCTAGCTCTTAAAGTCTGTTTTTAAAAAAGTTTTCTTGAAACTCTTCTATTTTTCACATCACTGCTATGTGTCATTGACACACCCCTCAAAATAAAACCCTCTTTTGGGGTGGCTAGGTGGCGCAGTGGATAGAGCACCAGCCCTGGAGTCAGGAGTACCTGAGTTCAAATCCGACCTCAGGCACTTAATAATTACCTAGCTGTGTGGTCTTGGGCAAGCCACTTAACCCCATTGCCTTGCAAAAAATAAAAAAAATAAAACCCTCTTTTGTAGCAAATAAGTATAGTCAAATAGTCAAAACTAATTAATACATTAGACCTTCCTGAAAATGTATGTTTCATTTTAACCCTCTGTCACACTTCACCATCAGTCTTCTGACATTATAGCTGTTCACTCTAATTTAGATCACAGTTCTGAAGTCTTCCACTGATGTTTGCCTTTCTATTACTTTGATCATCATGTACATGATTGCTTTGCATCCGTTTTTAGAACTGATCATAGATTTAAGGTTGGAAAGGAAATCAGAGGCTGTCAAGTCCAGTCTCTTCATTTTACAATTCATGCAAGTTTCCCAAATTTTTCTGAATTCTTTATAATCATGATATAATAATATGCTATTGCACTTAGATATCACAGTTCTTCAACTATTGCCCAATTAATGTGTATCCATTTTCCTTTCAGTTCTTAACTGCTAAGATGATTCTGCTATAAATATTTTTGATAAATGAGACCTTTTTTTTGTCTTTAGTCTCCTTGGAGTATATGCAATGTAATAATCTCTGGGTCAAAGAGAACCAATATTTTAGTTACGTTTTTTCATAATTCCAAATTGTTTTCCAGAAGAGTAGGCCAATTCACAGCTTGACCAACAGTATATTATTGTATCTAGTTTTCCACAAACTTTCCAACACTGGTTATGTTCATCTTCTGTCACCTTTACCAATATGATGGATATGAGATGAAAACTCAGAATTGTTTAAATTTGCATTTGCTTTATTGCCTATTTGAAACTTTTTTAATATGAAATGGATAGATTTCACTTTTTTTTTGAAAATTATCTATTTGGGGGCATCTGGGTGGTGCAGTGGATAGAGCACCAGCCCTGGAGTCAGGAGTACCTGAGTTCAAATCCAGCCTCAGACACTTAATAATTACCTAACTGTGTGGCCTTGGGCAAGCCACTTAACCCCATTGCCTTGCAAAAAAAAACCCTAAAAAAAAAGGAAATTATCTATTTATGGCAACTTTTAGATGAAGAAATTAAAACTATCTATAATCATATGATAACGCTCTAAATCATTATTGATCAAGGAAATGCAAATTAAAACAACTCTAAGGTGCCACCTTATACCTACGTGTCAGATTGGGTAAAATGACAAATAAAAGGAAAATGGTCAATGTTGGAGAGAATCTGGGACACCAATGCACTCTTGGTGGAGTTGTGAACTGATCCAACCATTCTGGAGAGCAATTTGGTACCATACTCAAAGAGCAATAAAACTGTTCATATCCTTTGATCCAGTAATACTACTACTAGATCTATATTCCAAAGAGATCATAAGAAAGGGGAAAAACCCACATGCACAAAAATTTTTAGAGCAGTTATTTTTGTAGTGGCAAAGAATTGGAAATTGTTAGGGGTGCCATCAATTGGGGAATGGCTAGTATATGGTTGGTAAATTGTGGTATATGAATGCAATGGACTACTACTGTTTTATAAGAAATCATGAGCAGTCTGACTTTAGAAAAGCCTGGAAAGATTTGCATGAATTGATGCTGAGTGAAGTAAATAGAATAAAAAAAAACAGTATATACATTCACAGCAACACTATGATATGATCAACTATGATGAATGCAACTCCTCTCAGTAGTTCAACAATCAAGGACAATCCTGAGAAATGTGTTACAAACAGCACCATCCACATCCAGAGTAAAGCACCAAGGAGTCTGAATAAACAGCAAAGTATACTATATTAGCTTTTTAAATTTTCTTGTATGGTGTTTCTTTTCTTTCTCATGGTCCCCCCCCCCTTAGTTCTAATTCCTCTTTCATTAACAAGACTAATATGGAAATATATTAAGAATGATTGTATATATATGCAAACTATATAAAATTGTTTGCTGCCATGGGAAGAGAGAAAGGAAGGGTGGTAGAAAAGGGTGGAATTCAAAAGCTTCACAGGATGAATGCAGAAAATTGCCTCTTCACATCCTTTGACCACTTATTTATTGAGAAATGACTCTTCTTATAGATTTATATCAATTCCTTATACAGTTTAAATATCAGATTTTCTCATATATTTGCTGCAAAGATTTACCTCAACTAACAACTTCTCTTACAACTATAGATGCACTGATTTTATTCTTACAAAAACTTTTCAATTTTATGTAATCAAAATTGTCAATATTATTTTCTATGATTACTTGATCTCTTATATAGTCAAGAATCAACCCTTAGATATTGTGCAAAGTATTTTCGATTTTCCTCAATTTCTTTATGGTGTGATCTTTTTACATTTAGGTCATCTGACACTTTATGGTCTAAGGTCCTTTTCAGCTTTAAAATTCTGTATTCTAAGGTTTTTTCCCAGCTCTGACCTTCTGACATCCCATATAATATTCATGATTCTAGGATTCTTTCCAGGACTAACATTCTATGATTGTTTGTTGATTTGAAATTGTTTGTGGATTACTTTTGGAAATGAACTCTAATAAGCAATAATTTTTGAAACCCTAGTGAATGAAGAACAAGAAAATGTTGAGGAGGAGTGGTTAAGTGTGACATCAATATTTTTTAATGTATGTAGTTACAATAGAGACAAATCAGGGTATTGAAATGCTCCAATAAAACAACCAATATACCTGATACTCTAACATCTGCATTTGAACACTTAGCCTCTTGATTGTATATGAAATCACATTATTATAGAATCTTCCTTCCCCAATTATTTTATAATATATGTAATAACACTTCATGGATATAAATGTATATAAAATAATTACCTTGCTTTTATAAATATTAGGTGAATATATGTATATATATATATTATTTATCTATTTTGCTTTTATTGTTCAGTCATTCAGTTATGTCCAACTCTTTATGACCCTATGTTCCATAGCCAATACTGTTCATGAATTTTTTTTGGCAAAGATACTGGAGTGGTATGCATTTCCTTCTTCAATAGACAAATAGAGGTTAAGGATCACACAGCTGGTAAGATGTCTGAACCTGGATTTGAACTTAGGCCTTCCTGACTGACTCCAGGTTATAATTCTATCCTCTGAACCACCTAGCTGACTCATATCTATGGATGTAGATATATACTACATATTTTCTCTTTATATTTATTTTTAAGGCAATTGTTGATTATGTGAGTGTCTCTATAAGTTGTGTAAATGAGACTTTAGGGAGACTTTGACATATCTTGGTAATATTACCTATCCACCTCCAAGGGAGAATTCTTCCTTCCTTCTTTGAAAGAAGATACACATAATCAGACATTCAAGCAGAGACTCTTAAAGAAAGAAGAGTCTGTTTAACTTTGGAGGGCAGATATAGAGGGGAAAGCTAGATGATCAACATGCCCCTGATTTCCAACTGAGAAAGACACTCCAATCTCACTCAGTGAGGTGAGTGTGAATTTAAAGGTGAATTCATTAAAGTCTGTAGGGGAGGCAAACTGGAAATCAGGGGCATGCTGATCATCCAAGTCTTTTTTTAGCTCTAATGATTAGGAGTTTTTTTCTCTTACATCACTTAAAATCTTCATCTTAATAACTTGGTTCCATGTTTTGGGCAAAACAAATCTATTCTTGCTTCCACCAAATATTTGAAGGCAACAATCATGTCTCTCTCCCACATGTCTTCTCTTTCCAGTCAAACAATACCTCAAACACTATCATTCAGTTCTTATATGACATTATTCATTATCCCACTGCCTCTCTTTGGATATGCTCTGGTTTGCCAGCATCTCTACACAAATATGGGGTTCAGCAACTGACCACATTCTCCTACAATGGCCCAATCAGGGCAGCATGCAGTGGGATTGCCATCGTATAAGACATTAAGATAAACATCCCAACCATTCTTCATTTCTTTAGGTTATAGCTAGTCTAATATTAGCAAATACCTGTTAGAAATTTCCACTTAAATGTTCCTTAAACTCAGAATGTCCAAAACAGAATTCATTGACATTCCCCCTAAGCCCACCCATATTCCTAACTTCCCTTTTCTTTCATGGGCATTCCCATTCTCGAAGTCTCACGGGTTCAAATCATTGACATCATTTTCAATACTTTACTCTGTTCTATCTCCACAACATCTTTCCCATTCTCACCACTTGCACAGCCACTACCCTAGTTCAATCAATCAGCTAGCAGTAATTAAGATCTCCTAAAGCACTGGGCTAAATATTAGAGATATATAGAGAGATAAACAAATCAAAGCTCACTATCACTTATTTTCTCTTACTCTATTGAAACAGTCTCCCAGTCACTTTCCCTTCTCTAATCCATCTGCTGAATATCTGCCAAACCAATGCTGGTACAGGACAGACCTGACCATGGCACTCTTCTGTCCAATATTATTATTGGACAGAATTATTATTATTATTATTATTATTATTATTATTCCTTATTACTTTAGGAATAAAATAAAATCTTCTATGTACTAAAAGATCTTCATAATCAGTCAATTTTACATTACTCCTGATATACTCTATTTGCCCCCCTAAACTGCTGTATTTTATTCTGTTTGTATGTGACCTTCTATCTCTTCCTTCCAGGGTTTTCCATAGGCTGTGCCTCCTCTCTGTTACACTCAAATACTCTCCTTCCTCCCCTCCCACAGTTTAGAAGGCTGTATGATGCAGCACCTAACAGAGAGGACCAGCTAGCTAACTATTTTCTAAAGCATGTAGGAAGCTGTCAATAATATATCATTGACAGAGCTAGAAAGAGAAATCCCATTCAAAGAACCTCAGACAATATAAAATACCTGGGAGTCTATTTGCCAAGGCAGATTCAGAAACTTTGAAAACAATTACAAAACACTTCTCACACAAATAAAATCAGATTTAAATAACTGGGCAAACATCAACTGCTCATGGATAGGTTGAGCTAATATAATAAAAATAATTCTACCACAACTAAACTACCTATTTAGTGCCCTACCAATCACAATTCCAAAAAAATTACTTTAATGAGTTAGAAAAAATAGTAAGTAAATTCATATGGAGAAATAAAAAGTCAAGAATTTCCAGGGATTCAATGACAAATAGTGCAAAAGAAGGTGGCTTAGCCCTAACAGATCTAAAATTATATTATAAAGTATCAGTCATCAAAAATGTCTGGTATTGGCTAAGAAATAGAGTGGTGGACCAGTGGAACAGACTAGGTGCATTAGCAGGAAATGATTATAGTAATCTGCTGTTTGATAAACCCAAAGAGTCCAACTATTGGGATAAAAACTCTCCTTTGATAAAAAACTGCTGGGAAAATTGGAAGAGAGTATGGAAGAAACTTAGATTAGACCAATACCTCACACCCTATACCAAGACAAGATCCAAATGGATACAGGATTTAGACATAAAAAACAATATTATAAGCAAACTAGAAGATCAAGAAGTAGTTTACCTGTCAGATCTATGGAAAGAGAAGCAGTTTATGACTAAGGAAGAGATGGAGAACATCACTAAAAACAAACTAGATGATTTTGATTACATTAAATTAAAAAGGTTTTGCACAGACAAAACCACTGTAACCAAGATCAAAAGAAATGTAGTAAATTAAGAAATATTCTTTACAACTAGTATTTCTGACAAAGGACTCATTTCTAAAATATACAGAGAACTGAGTCAAATTTAAAAAAAAAAAGTCATTCCCCAGTTGACAAATGGACAAAGGATATGCAAAGGCAATTTACAGATGAGGAGAGCAAAGTGATCCATAGTCATATGAAAAATTACTCTAAATCATTATTTATTAGAGAAATGCAAATTAAAACATCTCTGAGGTACCACCTCACACCTCTCAGACTGGTCAATATGACCAGAAAGGACAATGATCATTGTTGGAAAGGTTGTGGGAAATCTGGGACACTAATATGTTGGTGGAGCTGTGAACTCATCCAACCTTTCTGGATGACAGTCTGGAACTATGCCCAAAGGGCAACAAAAATGTGCATACCTTTTGATCCAGCAATACCATTACTGGGCCTGAAGAGATGATGAAAAAGGGTAAAACCATCACTTGTACAAAAATATTCATAGCAGTCCTGTTTGTGGTGGCAAAGAATTGAAAATCAAGTAAATGTCCTTCAATTGGGGAATGGCTTAGCAAACTGTGGTATATGTATGTTATGGAACACTATTGCTCTATTAGAAACCAGGAGGATGGGAATTCAGGGAAGCCTGGAGGGATTTGCATGAAGTGATGCTGAATGAGATGAGCAGAACCAGAAAACATTGTACACCCTAACAGCAACATGGGGGCGATGATCAACCTTGATGGATTTGCTCATTCCATCGGTGCAACAATCAGGGACAATTTGGGGCTGTCTGCAATGGAGAATAACATCTGTATCCAGAAAAACAATTGTGGAGTTTGGACAAAGAGCAAGGACTATTAACTTTAATTGAGGAAAAAAACCTGATATATTATTGTCTGATCTTGTTATCTCTTTTACTTTATGTTTCTTCCTTAAGAATATGATTTCTCTCTTATCACATTCAATTTGGATCAATGTATACCATGGAAACAATGTAAAGACTGGCAAATTGCCTTTTGTGGAGGGTGGGGAGAGGGAAGCAAGAATGGGGGGAAAATTATAAAACTCAAAATAAATAAAATCTGTAAATAAAAAAATAATATATCATTGACATAAAGTAAAATTATTTTTTTTCTTCCCAACTCCGAGCACTAAACAAGATGAATCTGTGTGGAGAAAATCATCACCATAGTCAGCACATTTTTGTGTTTCAAAACAGGGCAATTGTCTCAGGGTCTAATCATTTAGCAAACATCCTGAGGAGCAAAGGTTGTTTAAATAGAAAATGACTGGGAGGTAAGGATCACTCCTTCTACTGCCTTCCTATTGAAACATTTCATGATCTTGGAGAATAATAATAATTTGGATTAGTTTAGAATGTACAATTGGTAAAATATTCCCCCAATCACTGTCAGATCCCCTCCCTCTCTTTTTTCCTTTCTTTCCTCCTTTCCTCCCTCCTTCTTTCCTTCCCTTTCTCCTTTCTTCCTTCCTTCTCTCCTCCAACCTCTCTTCCTCCTTTCCTTATTCTCTTCTTTCCTTCTTTCATTCCTTCCTCTATCCTTCCCATCTTCTTTTAACAAATATTTATTAAATGCCTACTGTGCTTCACACTGAAAGAAATATGAACTTTAGGTAAAGCTAGGTCCTTATCCTTATAAATTTTATAATCTAGCAAAGGGAACAAATATTAAAAAAGACAATACATTTTTTCATTTGATCCTCACAATATCTCACTGATGTAGGGCAGAGTGGAGACTGTTTTCCCTACTTTTCCAAATGAGAACATAGACAGAGGTGTTGTACAATTTGCCTGGTATTACACTGTTACATTGCACATGTCAAGTTTATAGTAAGGTTGGGTGTAGGCCATATGTCTCACTTTTAGTTAAGGACACTTTCCATCACTCCATGTTGTCTCCCTCAGTTTCCTCCTCTATAAAAGGAGAGAGCCAGACTAAATCATTTCTGATCAACATTCTCTTATGCCACCAGAACTTTAAGCTACCATAGGCTTGTTCTATAGTCAAATGGAGTGTACCTTTGGGGAAACCATCTGAGGCGGTCCATTCATGCTGTTTCCTCTATCTGGAAATCCCATCTCCATATTTGTAAAATTCTGCCCAGATGCTTCACTTTGCCCCAACATTACCTTTCCTAATCAGAGAAAGTATATAAAATTGGTGAATTGGATTGTTTATATATGGGTCAGAATAACTGATAATGCCCATCATCTCAAGATGTGCCTAGGTAAATTCCAAGTGGTTCAGCATTTGGACCTCAACAATGGATAGAGATTGTCTACTAGTATGTGACAGACCTGTTAGAAAAGGTAGATAAAATCCTGGTCCTTGAAATACTGAAGTCAACTAATCAATTAGGGTCATTTTACAAGTTGTATCTGTAACACTGAGAAGGAGTTGAGGAGAGAGGCTTTAGTGTAGATCTGAGGAGCTTATTTCTTTTCCTCACCGACTTAAACCCCAAGTATAAATTCACTTCTTCAAAAAATTATAATTATTCCCATTGTCTCTCTCTCTCCCTTCCACTGAAGAAATTCTAAATTTGTCTTTTTCTTTTTTCTTCAACTAGATTGAATTTAATAAATATTTTCTTATCATAGAATTGTTACTTGTCACCTTGAGTGGAAGGGAAGGGGGTAAAGTGTGAGAGAAAAATAGACCAAGCTTCACTTAACAAGGGGTTAAGTACCCTGGGTTGAGAGGGAGGGTATGGTGTGAAAGAAAAGAGGACTGGGAGAAGGGGCACAAATAGAACAAGAAATGATTTGACTTTGGATGATACTTTGGCTAATGAGGATTGTGTGACCTTGAAAAGGTGATAAGGTAAAAAATAATTATAATTATAATTTGATGTAATTTGAGACAATGCTAATTATCAAGCAATCAAGCTTGATACTTTGATAACAATATGAGCTTATCAATCAAATAATCAAACTATTACCTTCAATTTTTTTTAAAAAGTTATCTTATGTACTATATAATTTTGCTATCTCTAATTTTTTATTTTTTCCTCAAGGATATAAGTTTTCTCTCAATACATTCAATTTTGATCAATGTATGACTGCCTTCTGTGGAGGGGAAGAGGAAGGGAAGGGAAGGTGGGGGGAAAATGTATAAAATTCAAAACCTTACCAAAAAATAGGTAGAAACTGATTGCATATAATTGGAAAGCAAATAAAATATTTATATAATTTAAAAAATGCTACACTTTTCCAAAAAAGTCAGGAATAGTGATCCTGATCTCAGATAAAGTAAAAGCAAAAATTGATCTCATTAAAGTGATAAGGAAGGAAACTACATCCTCTTGAAAGACATCATTGATAATGAAGCTATATCATTATTAAATATGTATGCACCTAGTGGTATAGCATCCAGATTCTTAGAGGAAAAGCTGAGTGAATACAAGGAGACATAGACAGCAAAACTTTAATAATGGGGGACCTCAATCTCCCCTTTCTCAGAACTAGATAAATCTAACCACAAAATAAACAAGAAAGAAGTTAAGAAAGTGAATGAAATCTTAGAAAACTTAGATATGATAGACCTCTTAATAGGAATAGAAAAGAATATATCTTTTTCTCAACAGTACATGACACCTATACCAAAACTATGTACTAGGGCATAAAAACCTTATAATCAAAGTAAGAAAGGCAGAAATAATAAATATACACTTCTCAAATCATGATGCAATAAAAATTATAAGTAATGAAAGATCATGGAAAGATGAACCAAAAACTAATTGGAAATTAAATAACTTTATCTTAAATAATGGGTGGATTAAACAGCAAATAATAGAAATTATCAATAATTATACCCAAGAAAATTATATTAATGAGACATCATACCAAAATTTATGGGATGCAGTCAAGGCAGTTTTGAGGGGGAACTTTATATTTCTAAATGCCTTATATGAACAAAATAGAGAAAGAGGAGATCAATGAATTGGGTGTGCAACTAAAAAAAAGCTAGAAAAACTCTTTTTATGAATCAACATAGTGCTGTTACCTTAACTAGGAAGAATCAAAACAGATAAAGAAAATTATTGACCAGTCTCCCTAATGAATATTGATACAAAAATCTTAAATAAAATTTTATCAATGAGACTACAGCAAGTTATTACATTGTCCATACCTGGTCTAATATGGTTGTCCTAGCTCTTTGAACTGCTAAGAGGAGTTGCTTCCATCAATGTTGATCATCCCACAATATTGTTAATGTTTATATTGTTCTCTTGGTTCTACTCCCTTTGCTCAGCATCAGATCCTGTAACTCATTCCATGCTTCTCTAGAGTCTGACCATTTATGGTTTCTTATGGAACAATAATATTCCATAGTATTCATGTACCATAACTTGTTTAACCATTCCCCAATTGATGGGCATCCCCTCAATTTCTACTTCTTTGCCACTACAAAAAGAGTTGCTATGAATATTTTGGAACACATGGGACTTTTCCTATTTTTTATGATTTCTTCTGGATATAGACCTCCTCTCAGCAGTTCAGAGAGCTAGGACAACTGTATTAGACTGGGTATAGACAATGTTATTCCCATCCAGAGGAAGAAAAACAAAACAAAACAAAACAAAAACAAGCAAAAAAAAACCCCAGCCCTTCAGAATCTGGACACTTTATAAAATTCATCTCTTATGTATGTATCTCTTTCCCTTAATCCTAATTCCTCATACTGAAAATGACTAATCTGTAAACATGTTTGTCAAAAATATGCATATACAGTGCTAACCTGACTATTCACCACCGAGGGGAGGGGGGTGGGAAGAGAGGGAGGAAGGAAATTTTGTAACTTAAAATTATACATGTGCCTACAGATGGAAAAAAAATAAAAATAAATAATAAAAAAGAGTAACTACTTGTAATAATCCACAGTGAGGCCAATCATCCCCCCCCCCCCCCAACTCTCTAACAAACCTCCATTCTCTTTCACTGCAAGAAGGAACCCAGAATCCCAGGCTATACTTGGACCTTCACACCCAGGCCCCCATTTCCTCTTAGGGTCCTTCCAAGGCTGGGTCCTTCCAAGCTCCCACCACACTTCAGAGTAGACATGGCTGCTCACATCCACTACTTAGATGATCTAGAAGTTACCAGCTTCAAACAGAAGACCAAGGCTTGACCATTTACCCTTCCCATTGTATCCTAATGATTCCCAGGTTTTACTGTCTGGCTTGCTGAATCTCCTTCTAGATCCCCAGGTGTGATTCTCTGATATACAGCACACTCAAAGATCTCCTGGCCTTGTCATCTACCTGATTACTAAACCATTAGGTTTCTGAACCTTGCCATCTGTCCTGATGCTAAATCCTTATATGTGTTACCTTCCTCAGTTAGAGTGTGAGCTTCTTGAGAGCAGGGAATCATCTCAACTTTCTATTTGTATCCCTAATACTTATCACTTATAAGAACTTAATAAATGTTTTTTACTCTTTCATTTATTCGCTTACCACATGCAAAACACTAGTGATAGACAGAAATAAAGGAGGCCTTTCCCTCAAGGAGCTAACTTTTATCTTGAAAATTCAACATGTGTACAAATAAATAAATACAAGACAATTTAAGGAGGATACAGCTAGGATGATCAGGAAAGGATTTTTTTTCTGAAGGCTCACCCTTGAGCCTTGAAGTCTTCAAGGTTTCCCTTTTAAGAGAAAAAGGGGATCAGGGAATTCATCCCAGTATGGGATGAAAGCCTAATGATGCTTCTGCAAAAGTGTGGACATGGGGGGGTGGAATATTTAATTTGGGCAATAATGACTAGGCCAGTTTGTAGAGACAAGGGATGTGTGAAGGAGAATATGAGGAAATATTCTAGGAAGATAGGAGGGAGTCATATTGTGAAGGTCTTTACATAGCAGAAGAACTTGTGATTTCTAAGTTCATTAACCCCAAAGGAGATCATTCTCACAAATCTAAAAAGTTTTCCCTGGGAAATAGTTCTCAATTTCATGTTCTCTGATTTAGGTACACGAGTGATCCCTTTCTCACATCTTCCACCCTTTCCACTGAAGTCCACCTTTCCTTTTCCCTCCCACCTTGGTTGCTAAAATAATCACTGAAATCTCAGATCTGGCATTAATGGGTGCCAGGCAAAAATTCTTGAATTTTTATTAAAATCTTGCATTAGAACCTGAAAATGGAGGATTCTTTCTCTTTCCTGTTTCCTCCGATCATTAGAAGTTGGAAACCCAAAAGAAGGTCACACTGTTCCAGCTCTAAGCCTATATCTGTTAAGTTTTAGTATTAACCATATGGTTTTTTCCCCTCTTTTAAATATAGGTTTCTTGTAGGTGTGAGGCCTCCTCCTTATAGAGAATCAGGAACAGCAGAACATTTGGTGGGTCGTTTTCTAGCTTTCCAAATTCATCATGTTCTGATTTTACAGGCTGAGAATCAACATACACATTTCTTCTCCCTCCCCCTCTCCAATCCCATTGCTTGTGGATATCTTTCCTAGAATTCTGAAGCTTCAAACACAATTCATTAAACATTATAAAGTGCCTACCATGGGTCAGGCCCTGTGCTAAGCCTTGGGGATACAAAAAAAGAGGGAAAAGTAGCCCCTGCTCTCAAGAAGCTCACAATCCAGTTTGGGGGGGGGGGACAACATGCAACACATCATATACAAAGCAAGCTCTCTATATATAGGAAACACAAGGCTGAGTCTGAGTTTATGCTTAAAATTGTAATGTTGGCTAGTTAGGGTCAAAATTGATAGACATTGGTATTCTTTCCCACTAGTTTCTGAAGTACCTCCAATGTACCTCCCTCAATTCCTAGCTATAAATCTTCTCTCCCCTTCCCTGGGCAATGAGATCATAAGATGTCAAACATTTTAAGGGATCTTCACCACTGAATCCAACCATTTTTTAAAATTATTTTTCCAATGATATATATGCCACACTTCAGCTATGTGGTAAGTTTAATCAATTACTCTATCAATTAATTAATAAATGTTTATGAAGTACCAATCATATGGTAGGCACTAAGGTATATTGTGTTATCTAAAGACAAAAATGAAAGAATCCCCACCCTAAAGGAGTTTATATTCCATCAGGGAAATATCATGCATAAATAAATAAATATAAAAATATATACAAAGAAGATAAATTTTGGGGTTGGGAGATCACTAACAATTGGAAAGAATCCAAAGGAATATGGAAAATGGTATTTGGTCAGAGTTTTGAAAGAGACAAAGAATTGTAAGAAGAAATGAGAAGGGAGTGCATGGGGTAGAGTCATAGAAAAAGAGAGGAAATAGGAGATGGAATGATCTAAGTGGGGAATAGCAAGAAGACCTATTTGAGTGGAACTTAGAGTATGAGAGAGTACAAAAAATGAGGTTGGAAAGGTAGGCTAGGAATGAAACCTGGAAATTCTGCTCAATAATTCAATTAAATAGTCACTTCTTTTATAATAAGATATATGGTTCTCCCCAAAAGGAACACTACTGTGTAAAATCAATAATAAAACCATTGAGTTCATAGGGAAAATATTGTGAAGGGCACAACACTCAAAACCTTTGTCAGTGACATTTAAAAAAAAGCAGCACCCTAATAAAAATGGAAGCACAGTTTTATGCATTTTAAGTGGTTAAGAAATATATAAATACTACAATAAATATTGGCTGCATCTTTAGCCTGGGGCTGTAAGAGCAAGTTGGGCAGGCCCCAGCACCACAACTCAGGGGCTTTGGCAGGAGGCCATGTCAGAAAGGGAAGGAGGTGAGGCTGAAGAAAGTGGTGGTATGGCTCAGCTTTTCTCTATTCACAGTTCTAACTGCACCAGAAGATAGACAATATATGACACTTTACCTTGAAAAAGTTTACTTGTGGAAGTAGATATCAGAAAAGTTGTCACTTACGATTTATTGTGATGTGGGACAGTTTTCTGCCTTCTCAATATTTCTTTTTTTTTTGTTTGTTTGTTTTTTAGGTTTTTGCAAGGCAAATGGGGTTAAGTGGCTTGCCCAAGGCTACACAGCTAGGTAATTATTAAGTGTCTGAGATTGGATTTGAACCCAGGTACTCCTGACTCCAAGGTCGGTGTTTTATCTCTCAATATTTCTGAAAAAGAAATTGCCCTAATGTTCCTTAATACATCAATTGGGTTGGAACAAATTCCCATTTTCAAAGCAGGCATTATAGTAGAACTAACTATTTTTAGTAAGCATTTATTGTGTACATGGCACTATACTGAACCCTGGGAGGAAAATAAAAGGTCTAGGTGAAAAATAATCTCTACCCTCATAGAGTTTATAGTCCATTAAGGAAAAGACACAAGAACTTCAATTTTAAGAATCTATAATTTCCTCTGTGATTATTTCAACTAACAATAAGATTGGCATATGATCTTTGGGAGTTTCCATGACTGAAAAAATCATTGCCTTCCAGGCAACCTAGGAAAGGAATTTTAGGGATCTTGCTTTCTCAGGAAAAGGCTTTTAAAAACTTCTAAGTGCAAGGGAGCACAAAAAACACCCTTGGATCAATTTATAAGAGCAATTCTCAAAGTATGGTCCAGGATGTCTAGAGATACCTGAGGCTCTTTTTTTTTTATTTTGAGAGAGGGACATTATCCATGAGGTCAAAACTATTTTCATAATAATACTAACATGCTTGAATGTCTAATATGATAAATATCTATAGCTAAAATTCACATGAGCAAAAGTTCTTTGGGGGAATCTTCAATCACTTTTAAGAGTAAAGACCAAAAAAAAATGTGAGACCCATCATTTTGGATAAATTCAATTAAAGTAGAATGATGACCTCAGACCTTAAAAAAACAAACACAGGGTAGGAAAGATCCTGGGACACTACAAGATGGGAAAGGTTACCCTATGAGGAAAGTATAAGACCAGGACAAGAGAGGCTCACCTGGGATCCAACTAGTGGTAGGTTTAGAAAAAGAGAACATGACATCTAATAAGAGAAAATTAATTTAATTTCTTTTTCTTGATAAATTGTGCTAGATTCAGTTTTTCCACTTATTTAAGGAATAAAAGTGCTATCAGAACCCTCTATATTGTGGTAGCTTACGACAAATCCCCAGTCACCCTACACTAGTTATGACTCTTGCACCAGGCTTATCACCTTGAATTTAGCTAAGCATATTAAGATCTAAACTTGAAGTCTCACTGGCTTCCTTGGTATGCTTAGCAAAGTACTAAATAAATAATTGATATGACCTAACAGTACTGAATAAATTGATTGATATGACCTATCAGAGCTTACATTCCCTTGTTACAGCTTTTGGCAATCAGGATGAGACATTTGAGTAGAACTTTAGTTTGGGGAGAGATATCAACATAGATAACTATAATAAAATATTCCATGAGTATATTATTATTATTAGAGAGTTGCAAAACAAAGAACTATGAACTCTGGGGCTGAAAAGTTCTTCCTGAAAAGGAACAACAAAAAGGAAAGGCTTCCTCAAAGGGGAGAACATCTTTGAAGTTGGGCTTGAGAATCCCTACTACCATGTATACAACCTTGTGACTTTTGTTGGTTGTTTACATATGTCCTTAGTTAGTACTTTAGTATTGATTGTTCTTGATTTATTTTTCTATTCTGTGCTAGACTTCTCTTCCCAACTTGTGACTTCCACGAGGGCAAGACCATGTCATATACTTTCTCTTCTACTTTCTTCTATACTTTGTTAGTGGCTATCATCCTCCAGCTGCTCAACATACATATGCATACATGCACATAGACACACAGGTGCACATATGCAAGTATGCACATACATCTACAACTCTAACACAGGTCACACTATACCTCTGATTAATATGCATTTGTTGATTGAAAGAAAAAGGCAAGAAACTAGCTTCTTTTTCCTCCAGGGTAGTAAAAACAGCTCTTGCAGGCTCAGCCTAGCAGGAAAACCAGTCTACTGGGGCCACTGAACCTACCCAGGCAATAAATAGACCATTTCAGTCCCTTCAGCTGTCAGTCTGTCACCTTTCCCCAGTGACTGCTAAAGAAAATAAATAATCAATTATAATGTCCCTCCTAGAAATCCTAAAGCTGAGGACCCACCCCCAGATTATTTCAGAGATTTAGTAGGGAAGATTGGTTGTTGGGTAAATTCTCTATGTCTGTCTGTCTGTCTGTCTGTCTGTCTCTCTCCCTCCCTCCCTCCCTCTGTCTTTCTCTCTCTCTCCTCTCTATCTTTTTCTTTCTCTCTCTCTCCCCCCTCCTTTCACACCTTTCTTTTTTCTCTGATTTTTTCATTCTCTCCTCTCCTTTTCTCTCTGACTCACTCCTCCCATTTTCTCCTTTTTCTCATTCTGTCCCTCTCTTTCACTCTCTCCTCTTCTTTACCTCTCAGTCTTTCTCATTACTTTTCTTCTCAATCTTTTCTTCTTGTTAGCTCCTCTCCTCTCCCTTTTTTATTTTCTATCTCTCTTATTCTCTCCTCTCTTTTCTTTCATTCTTTCTCTCATTTTATCTTATTTTCTCTATTCTCTCCTCCCTCTCTCTCCCCTTTTTTTATTCTCTCCTTTTCTCTCTCTTTCCTCATTTTCTCCTTTTCCCCTCATTCTATCAAATTCCCCCCCCCCCCCATTCTCTCCTCTCTTTCCTGACTCTCCTCTTTTCTTTTTTCTACCCCCCCCCCCGTTCCTCTTTAGTAATAGCACTAGGAAAAGAGAGGCAGAACAGTTGCTGTACACGGTAACAAATCTTCCATATTATTCTCTCTCCTTTATTTACACCGAGTGCACAGTAGCAATTCAATCTGAAAAAAGCGTTGTGTTTTCGGAGGCGTGCAGCCCAGGAAATTGATGTTTGTGTTAATCAATCTTGTAGGAGCCTGTGGGGCTTGGAGAGGTGTGACACGAGAGATTTCTTCTATTGATTAATTGAATACCGAGGAGGGAGGGATGGGAAGAAAATCAAACACTCCAAGTGGGTAAAAGCTTCAGTCAGCTAGGGTTTCTTTCCCTAGCCTCCCCTCCTCCCACTCCCCCTCCCCACTCTCCCCAGCAGGCTATTTAGAAGCCAAAGAACTCTGAAGCCTCCCCCAAGCCCACCCCTTTCAATTTTTCACTTAGATTTCCCTTCCTGGTGACAGATTCCCCACCCCACCCCCTTCCTCCCTCACCCAACACAATAAGATTTCTCATAGAAAGCACAAAGTAGCCGTCAGGACACTGGGATTCTCATATTAGCTCTGTCACTAATTCATGAAATGATCCGAAGTCCCTTTCCCTTTCCTGAGCATCAGTTTCCCCATCTGTAAAATGAGAGATTTTGAGTGTGAGTTTTTCTGCTTCTGTCTCTCTAATACAGTCTATTCTAGACCCTAACTCCTTGGGGAATAGAGAGAAATATCAGAATACAATCCTAGGACTTCTCCCTTCTGCACAGATATATTACATCAACTTTCTTAGGGAAAGTCCAATGGTTATTCCTTAGGCAAATATACATAAAAGAGACTTGCATAGGTGGCTATATGTGTTATAATGACTTGTTCAGTGGAAATTCACTTGCAAACACTGGCTCCGTGGATTCAACACGCTTGCTGTCTGACTGTCTGGCTTGAGCTGGTGGAAAATGAATCCGGCAAACAGGTATTTGTTCAAAGGGGCCCTTGCGCCAGCCGGAGTTATTTTAAACCAGAGTTGACTGTAATCCTAGAGAATTCTCTTTTCTTCTTGTAGAATACAAGGCTAGTGTTCTTAAAGGAATTTTAAAATCATAAATTAATCTGTCCTCACAGTACCCCATAAAGATGACAAGAGGGAGAATGGGAAATTAATGCTAGGACCCATGATAGAGGAGAGAAAGAACTGGGACAAGTTGGAGCTGAAGTGAAGTCATAAATTGGGAGTCTCCTTTAACCCTAAACTACCTCCATAGGTCCTGCTTACTTCTTTTGCTCTAAGTCAAGTTTAGTGGTTACTATCTTCAAGTATTTTTTCATCTTCAGTTAGAGTAAGGGGGAAACTGTGTTGTCCAGTCATTTTTTTTTCATTGTGTCTGACTCTTTGTGACTTCATTTAAGTTTGGGTTGCTTTTTTGTTTTTCTTTTTTGGCAGAGATATTGGAGTGATTTCCTATTTCCTTCTCATTTTACAGATGAGGAAACTGAGGCAAACAGAGTTAAGCGACTTGCTCAAAACCATACAGCTAGTAGGTGTCTGAGGCCAGATTTGAATTCAGGAAGATGAGTCTTTCTGACTCTGGCACTCTATTCACTGACTTTGGCACTCTATTCACTGTACCACCTAGCTGCTAAGGTCTTCCACAGAAAACTTGCCAAGGCTGGAATCTATTCCTAATATACAGATACTGTTTTAACTTCATTCTTGGAAATGAAAGAGAACTTTAATTTCAAATCCAATATCCCCTCCTCCTGTTTTACAGATGAGGAAACTGAGGCCCAAGGAAGATAAGCCTCTTGCCCAAGGTCACATAGGAAATAAAAGGTCAGTTCCCCTACCTTAAAAATCAGTATTTGTTTTCTACTCTACCATGTAAGATAAAATCAAAACTTAAGACACTAAAAGAAAAAAAAACTTACTTGACCAAGCACTCACTCATCAACATGTCTTTACTGATCACCTGCCCTATGTCTACCGTCTCTATGCTGAGAATTGTTGAAAAGAAATAGTTGACTCATATCTAGAATGAGCTCACAACCTAGATTGCTGTCAGAAGTAGTATGTTTGAATGACAAGAAACGGAAATTGGTTCTTGGGTTCAAATTCTAACTCTACAATTTTCTACCTGTGTGTGACCTTATGCAATTCAATCTACCCTTTCTGAGTCTCAGTTTTCTTATCTGTAAAGTTAGGGGTTTGGACTCGGGAGCCATTGAGGTCCCTTCCAGATCAAAAGTCTTTGACTCTGGCAGTTAGGTGACTCTGTGGATAGAGCACAGGCCCTGGAGTCAGGAGGACCTGAGTTCAAATTTGGCCTCAGAAACAATAATTAACTTGCTGTGAGACTTTGGATAAGTCACTTAACCCAATTGCCTTACAAAAAAAAACATCTTTGACTCTAAAAAGTCAAGGTTATGAGGCATAACAAACAGAAGAATATCAGGCTAAACAGAAGAACATCATACAATCCTATATCAAGCACAAAGTTCAAAGAAAGGAGATTGGGTCACCTGGAATCCTCCAGAAGTTTCCCATGGGAAGATAATAGTGGTATTTGTCCTTCATTCTTGAAGAAGACCATGATGTCAGATGATGCCATGACAAGCATATGAATTGGATTTGAGCCTCACTTTCTCCTCCAGAACCATCTGAGTCCAGTGGCCAGAATGACCACTGGATGACTGGAAATGGTCCTGGATGGGAGGCAATTGAGATTAAGTTACTTGCCCAAGGTCACAAAGCAAGTGTATCAAATATCTGATACTGGATCCGAACTCCCGTCCTCTTGATTCCAAGACCAGTGCTCTATCCACTTCACCACCTAACTGACCAGGTTATGTCTGTGATTCCAAGGATTGCTTTCCTTCTCAGAGACAAATTAAGGAACTATGAGAGCTACCAGTTGAACTTATTTTTTAAATCTTGTGTTGTGTTTCAGAATACATTTTGTTTTTGTTTTTGTTTTTGTGAGGCAATGGGGTTAAGTGACTTGCCTAAGGTCATACAGCTAAGTATTAAGTGTCTGAGGTGTTATTTGAACTCAGGTCCTCCTGACTCCAGAGCTGGTACTCTATCCACTGCACCACCTAGTTGCTCTCCATAGGAAGAAGGAATAAAGACAATAAAGACTGTTGGGGTCACCCATTGAAAAAAGACCAAAGGCTAATGCTAGGGGGAAAAAAAGACTGTTGGGATTTGAAGCTGAAAGAGGCCAGAGTAATTCTCCACTAAATCCTATATCCTGAGTCAAAGACTCTGGACTTGGAAGGGCCCCTAGTCCAAACTCCTCACTTTACAGATGAGAAAACTGAGGCCCAGCAAGGGTAAATGGCTTCACTAAGGCCACACAAGTAGAAAATTGTAGAGTTAGAATTTGAACCCAAGAACCAATTTCTGCTTCTTGTCATTAGGTCAAACAAGCACTGAAGCCCAGAGAAATTAAATGAGTTGTCTGAGGCTCAGGCATCAAGTAACAGAGTCAGAATTTGAAACCAGGTCCTTTGATTCTAAATTCTATGTTTTTTCCTTTCTACTATTTTCTTTAAGCCACATGGCCTTCTTTGCTTACCCAGAGTTGGATTTTATTTTTTCATCTCACTAACCCAATTATCTTCCATCTACTTTTCTCTTGTTCCAGTATCTAAGCACACATTTTTTTCCCCTCCTGGAGCTATATTATCCCTCCAATCTAGCAATAATGCCTGAGGCAACTGGTCCTTGGGATAAGGTTCTGGACCTGAAGTCAGGAAAATTTGAATTCAAAAAGAGCTTTAGATACTTGCTTAAGTGCATGAAGCTGGGCAAGTCACTTAAACCTGTTTGTTTTGGTTTCCTCAACTACAAAACTAAGATAACATCCACCTCCCAGGGTTGTGAGGATCAAATTAAATAATATTTGTAAAAAGAACTTAGCACAATGTTTGTCATATAAACAGTAAATAAATTCCTTCCCTTTCTTCCCCAATGCTAGGATTTTTGACTCACCCTGAAAAGCTCAAGGAATGGGGAATTGGACCCTATGAAACCTTTGTAAACCATTTTACCTGCTTGGATCTCAGTTTCCCCTTGTGTAAAATGACTTCTCAGACCAGACTTTCAGCTTTAAATCCTTTGATTCAAAGAATTCTGACTGAATTTTCCCCATGATATACCTATAGAGGAAAGTAGCAGTCTCTTTCCTTCCCATTTTACAGGTTAAAAGTCTGAAATTCTTAAGTAGTATGCTCAGGAGACTTTTTAAAAATTCAACATCTTCTCCAGTAGTTTATTCTAGAATTTGGGTTTCCCAGGGCTAGAATTTCGACTTTAGGTTAGGGATCATGTACTGGTTAAAGACCCCTTTCAACAAATCAAAGACTATCATCAAATCAGATTCATAAAATCCTAGAATTAGAAAGAAGTCATTTCCCATTAACAGATTAACCCGATGAATTTCCTGATTTAGCCAGCCTCAGAGAGAAGGTTCATTATGCAACAGGATAAAAGATAGGTAAATTTTAACTGAAAGATAAAGAGAATGGAGAGAAAGCTCCAGTGAACTGTGGGAGAACTCAAGTAGAAAGCTCTGGGGAATCAAGCAACACTTATTAAGTACCTACTATATACCAGCAACTCTGCCAGATTCTGGGATAAAAATAGAAAAAAAAATGAGACAACTCTACTCTCAAGAAGTTTACATTCAGTTGGAGGAAACAACACACACACACACATACATACAATAAATTCAAAATAAATTCAAAGCAGTTCAATACAAGGTGGTTTAGAAGGAAGGGCACTAATAAATGGGGTAGGGAGACAGACGAGGAAAGGCTGTATGTGTAGGGAGTGCCTGAGCTACTGGAGGAACAAGGGGATTCTATTAGATAGAAGTGAAGGAATGGTCATTGCAAATCAGAGATCAGAGATGATATCAATATTAGGCCTATATCCAGAAGAATGAAAAATTCCACATGTTCCAAAATTTTCATAGCAGCTCTTTTTGGCAAAGACATAGAAATTGAGGGGATGCTCATCAATTGGGGAATAACTGAACAAATTATGGTATATGAATGTTATGGAGTACTATTGTCCTATTAGAAACTATGAATGGTCAGACTCTAGAGAAGCATAGAAAGGATGCTGAGTGAAGGGAGTAGAACCAAGAGAACCATGTACACATTAACAACAACATTGTGAGTTAATCAACCCTGATGGATGTAGTTCCTCTCAGCAGTTCAGAGATTTAGAAATAACCCTGGGAGACCTATTTTTGCTATCCACATTCAGAGGAAGAAAAACAAAACAAAACAAAAACCCTATAGAATCTGATTCAACACTACATTCACTTTTAAAATTTTCTTTATGTTTTTCATTCCCATATCATGGTTTTCTTTCTTTTCCCTTAGTCCTAATTCCTCATACAGAAAATGACTAATCTGTAAATATGTTAAGCATAAATGTATATGTACAATGTTCACCAAACTGTTCGCCACTGAGGGGAGGGGGAGGGGGAAGGAAATTATGTAATTTATAAATATGCATATGCATGTAAATGAATGTTGAAAAACTTTCATAACATGTAATCGGAAAATAAGATAAAATATTAATTGGGAAAAAATCAGTCAAGTATATACATATATAATGAACCACAGAATGCAGGTTTCTTGAGAGGAAAGATTCTTTCAGGTCTTTGTATTCTGTGCCTAGCAAAATTGTACTTAATAAATGCTTGCTTCCTGACCCCAAAGGGAGGAAAAAAAAGAGAAAGAAATCAGCAATGGATAACATGTGTGTGGAGCAGAGAGAAGGTTAGTTTGGCTACATTGATTGGTTCCTTAGTTGTCCTGTGTTCTCAAAGAAGACCAAAATGACATCACTCTGTTAGAGTCAAGTTGCAGTGTATCTGACTGTGGTGGATCAGAGCAATATAATCTTAGAATGCTCTGCCACAGGTTGGGCTCAAAAAGTTCATGAGACATTTGGGGTAGATTCTCTAAATTTGCATGTCTTGTGTTTCTTTGGAGCTACTTCACTTCTGTTTTGCTCATAGAGCACCATGCATTCTTTGAAGAAGACACACCAGGCTGGGCCATCCTGAACCAGTGTCTCCCATGTCATGCAATCAATTCCAAAATTCAAAATTCTTATACAAGAGTGAAAGAAGGATAACATATAGTATGACTAGAAAAATAAGATGGAGTAAGATTTTGAGATCTTTATATAGACACCTGGAAACAAAGGGAATAAAGGTTAGTTAGCAGGAAATAGTAATAAGGCTAGATTGGGGAGGAAATGCTGAATTGAATCTTCACCTCCTTCACCATTGAATTCCTGACTGGCCAAGACCATCTTCCAAAGTTCCAAAGCTGGCTAAATGTCTCCTAAACAGTGCCTCAGAGTTTGAAGAGAGTGGGTAACCAGGAGGGGAAAGAGCCAGGCAAAATATAATTTTCCATTTCATACAAATACCTTTTTCAAGGTCTCAGGATAGGTCTCTAGAGGTGGCAGCTGGCAATGGTAGCATTTAATTTGAATTGTATAAACTTGGGTAGGTAAAGAACCTGTAATTGCTCATAAGCATTAGTGCCAGCATTTTGCACTTCCAGTGTGTTTCTGAAATTGTTGCAGGAAGTTTCCAGAGACAATATGCTAGGCTTTGCTAGAAGACATGTGGATCACTGCATGAACAACATTAGGCTTCTAGTTTAAAAAAAAAAGGCTCCAAGGTTCTGAAACGGGGGTAGATTCCATGATTTTCTAAAATTATTCATCTACCCCATTCCTGAGGACTTCTAAGATATGAGAAGTCAAAATGCATTTCCCTATAAATAATAAAAGGAAATAAGGAAAATAAGGACTTGGACAAAGAAAAAGGGTTCTAGATTTTGCTCTCACTGAAGATGAGCTCATAAGGTTAATAGCTTTGAGAGTCTCAGTCTCACTTAAATCTAATAAACACACACACACACACACACACACACACACACACACACACACACACACAGAGTCTAATTCACACCCAAGTCATTACCCTTGATACCATTGGTTTTCTTTGAAAATGAAGGATGAACAACAACACCGAAGATTAATTTAAATGCCTTTTTACTTTCACCCCTTGTTGAAAAATTTTCATAAGATACTGTCAATGGTTTTGGTGGGGGGGTGAATCTTTATATCAAATATATCTGCTGTGTCTGATACCCAAGATATGTAAATAACTTACAGAAATATATAAAACCAAAAATCATTCCCCAGTAGAGAAGCAGTCAAAGGATATGAACAAACAATTCTCAAAAGATTTGTGCATGATTAACAATTGTAAGAAAAAAGCTGAATCAGTGGTGGCAAATTCAAATAGAAAAGGAATTGCTAAAGCATTCACAAGAATCCCTTTGGTCATGTATTGACTTAGAAAATAACATTAATATTATCTATTTTCTATTGTATTTTTATTTATTTTGTTAAATATTTTCCAATTACATTTAGTCTGAGAGTGTTGGGCTTCCCACAAGTCCCTGTTCTAAATCTCTAGTTAGAGAAATGCGAGTAAAAATATCTCATATCTAGCAAATTGATAAAGTCAATAAAAAATCAGAATAGTCAATGGTAGAGGAGTTATGGAAAGATAGGCACATTGATGGATTATTTTTGGAGCTGTGAAATGAAATGACTATTTGAGAAAATAATTTCAAATCATCTGAAGTAACCAAAATATCCATACTCTTTGATCCAGAGTTCTTCTGAAGAATATACCTCAAAAAGGTCAACAGCAAAAAAAGAAAAGCTCCATATATACTAAAACATTTATAGCAATTTTTTTTAAAGGAAAGGACTAGAAACAAAGGTGATGCCCATTGATTGTAGAGTGGCTAACCAAATGATGGTACATGAATGTAATACTTCTTTGTTGAAGGAAATAACAAAGATATTGATCCTGGAGTCAGGAGAACCTGAGTTCAAATCCGATCTCACACTGACTGTGTGAACCTGGGCAAGTTGCTTAACCCTGATGACCTTAAGAAAGAAAAAGAAAGAAATAACATAATGAATACAGAGAAGAATAGAAAAACTTATATGAATTGATACAAAGTTAAATAGACAAAACTAATGGTAAATATACACAAGGGCTATAATCAATGTAAATGGAAATAACAAAACTATATGGAAATAACAAAACAATATAATGACCAAGACTGGCCCCAAAGAGAGATATGAGAAGATACTTTTCCCTCACTTCTTTGCAGAGATGGGGATCCATGAGTATGGGATATTGTATATAATATTAGATATTTTTGATTTGATTGATTACTTAAATTTTGCTTTCTTTCACTTTTCTAATACTTTGTTTTAAATGATTTTTCTTTCTGGGAGAAGGTAGAGGGAAAGATATAAGAGGAAGATATGAGAGACATGGAAGTGATAGGAAAACAAAAGGTGTCAATAAAAATCTATTTATAAATAGATGGCAGAGTAAGGAAGGAACCCTCTGAAACCCTCCCAAATTCTTCTACAAACTAGAAAACTGCCTCAAAATTGATCTAGGAACCAAGGAAGTGGATTACCAGCATGGTAAAAAAAGATCTGTCTCCCTGGGGAAGGAAGGAAGGAAGATCCAAGAACAGCAGCAATATCAACAGCAGCAGCAGCAGCCAGTCTCACAGCAGGGGGTCTGCAGCAAGGCTCCAAGCATGGGGCAATCTATCAGTAGGGTCTTACCCTCCTGCAAGCCACTACCTCCTGGCCAAGTGCATCACAGCAAGGTCCCACCCAGTGACTCCACCACAGCACAAGCCACCAACAAAATCTAGATTCCATTGCTGACCAGAAATGAAGCCCCAACCTGGGGGTTGGTCAACAGTAAGACCCCACTTCTGGAGCCCCAGCAGAGAGGCCTTGTTCCATAGCAACCCAGCATCAGGGTCCTTCTCCTAGGGTAGATTGTGAACAAGATTCCTCCTCCAAGGTCAGCCACCAGAAAGACTCTGGTACCATAGCAATCCCACCACTGGAGAAGACCAGCAACTAAATCCCACACCCAGGGGAAGCCAACAAGGAGGCCCCATGCCCCAGGAAAAGTCAGAGGTAAGTATACTTTCTAAAGAAAGCATGCAACAAAACCCTGAAGTACAGTGAAAATTCACAGTAAGATCCAGAGCCCGCAGCATAAAAAAACTTGAGACAGTGCATGGCCAGAGCCCAACTCTTGCATAAAAACATCAAATCACCAAGAAAGGCAAGAAAAAAATGAGCAAAAAGAAAAAAAAAACTTGATTATAGAACATGATTGTGGTGATAGGCATAAATATGGAAAAGGACAATAGTGTTAAATTAGCTACATGTGAAGCCTCAAAGAAAAATATAATTTGACCTCAGTCCAAAAAGAATTCCTGGAAGAGCTTATAAAGGATTTTAAAAAGCAAATTGGAGAAGCAGAAGAAAAGTTGGGAAAAGAAATTAGAATAATGGAAGACAATCATTTTTTAAAAAGAGTCAATATCATGGGAAAATATATAAAAAAATTACTGAGGAAAATAACTCTTTAAAAAATAGAATTGGCCAAATGGAAAAGAAAATATAAAAACTTCCTAAGAAAATAATTTCTTTTATTAAACTTTTTAAAAATTTTATTTGTTAAGGCAATGGGGTTAAGTGACTTGCCCAAGGTCAGCTAGGCAATTACTAAGTGTCTGAGACCAGATTTAAATTCAGATCCTCCTGACTCCAGGGCTGGTACTCCATTTGCTGTGTCACCTAGGTGCCCAAAAATAATTTCTTAAAAATTATAATTGAAAAAGTGGAAACCGACAATTTTGTGAGACATAAAAATACAATAAAATAAAATCAAAAAAGTAAAAAAAGAAATAGAAGAAAGTCTGATATTTCGCATTGAAAAAACAGCTCACCTAGAAATTAGATTCAAGAGAGATAAAATAGGAATTATTGGATGACTTGAAAGTCATGAAAAAAAAAAGCCTAGACAATATCCTTCAAGAAATTATCAGATAACTGAGGAACCAAGATGGTGGCATAAAGACAGGATTCCCCAGAAACTCCTTCCTCAAAAAACTCCAAAAGCCATCAGATTATGACTCTAGCCAAAATTTAGAGGGGCAGAACCCAAAGAAAGACTGAGTGATACAATTTCCCCATCCAGGATAACTTAGAAGTTCCACAGGAAAGGAGTACTTCACTGGGACCAGGAGTTGGAAAAAAGCCACAGCTGCAGCCCAGGGATTACTGGGAATAGCTTGAAGGGACAGTGAGAGAATGCTGCTGCACCAGAATGAGTGTGGAGTGAGGAGCACTGGCTTCAGAACAGCCCTACAGTGAGAACTTACAGCAGGAATCAGGAAAGCCAGCCTGCACCTTGAGAGCACAGCCCATAGACAGTAAGGGGGTCATGGGAGACTGCAGAAATCCCTCTGCTCTCTCTCTGGGGCAGGACTCTGTTGTTTGTCCACACTCAGATCCAGATTGCAGTATGGGCTTCCATACTAAGATAGCAGAACAGGGATCCTACTCACAGCTCCAGGGCAGAGGTGAGCACCTGTGATTATCTACATATCAAAGCACAGGCAAGAGAGCATAAGACCTTGGAGGAATAAAGGTCTCAGTGGGGTGTCCCCAAAAACTCTCAAAGCCTTGGAAGCATGGCAAATTAGTTTTAAGCTGAGGAAATGAGCAAACAAAAGAAAAAAAAAAGAATCTGACCATAGAAAATTACTTTGGTCCTATTGAAGATTCAGAAGATGACAAATTCAAAGCCTCTAAGAGAAACAGAAAATGGGCTCATGCTATAGATGAGCTCAAAAAAGACTTTGAAAAGCAATTAAGGGAGGTAGAAGAAAAATTGGGAGGAGAAATGAGAGCGATGCAAATAAATCATGAAAACCAAATCAGCAGGGGCAGCTAGGTGGCACAGTAGATAGAGCACTGGCCCTGGAGTCAGGAGTACCTGAGTTCAAATTCGGCCTCAGACATTTAATAATTACCTAGCTGTGTAGTCTTGGGCAAGTCACTTAACCCCATTTGCCTTGTGAAAACCTAAAAGAAAAAAAAAACAAATCAGCAGCTTGGTGAAAGAAATACAAAAAAATACTGAAGAAAATAATATGTTAAAAACCAGTTTAGGCTAAATGGAAAAAAAACAAAACAAAAGGCAAATGAGGAAAAACAAATGATTTAAAAGGCAAAATTGGCCCACTGGAAATGGAAATAAAGCTCTCTGAAGAAAATAACTCCTTGCAGAATGGAATTAAAGAAAGTTGATGACTTTGCAAGAAATCAGGAAGAACTAAAATTCTCCCCAAAAAAAGAAATTATCAGAGAAAACTTCCCTGATATAATAGAATCAGAGGGGAAAATAGAAATTAAAACTGCCTAAGTTTTGATCACTATCTAAAAGAGATAACAAAATGAAAACTTCCAGGAACATCAAAGTCAAATTTCAGAGCTCACATATCAAGGAGAAAGTATTGCAAGCAACCAAAAAGAAACTATTCAAATACCAAGGAATTACAATCAGGATTACAAAAGAAGGGCATTAAAAAAATCAGAGAACTTAGAATATGATTGGAAGATAAAGGAACTAGAATTAAAATAAATAATTATTTAATACCTATCTGTGTGGCCTTGGGTAAGCCACTTAACCCCATTTGCCTTGCAAAAACCTAATTTTAAAAAAAGAATTATTTACCCAGGAAAAGTAAACATACTCTTTCAGGGGACTGTTAAGCTTTTCTAATTAAAAGACCCAGGCTGAATAAAAAATTTGATCTCCAAATATAAGATTCAAAAAAAAATATAAAAATGCAAAAAAAAAGAAACAAGAAAGAGAAAACATAAGAAATTCAGAGTATTTCTATGTAGCAAGATAATATTTATAACTTTTAATAACTTTTTTACTATAAGAATTATTAGAAGGAGAAAATATAGATAGTGTGAATATAAGATAAATTTGATGGAATGATACTCCAACAAAACAAAATAAGGGATAAGAAAGAAAATTACACTGAAAGAAAAAGGATGGGAGAGATTGAAGAAGGAAATTATTCCACATAAAAAAAGAATGAAAGAGCTATTATAAAGGAAAGGAAGAAGGAGGGTGCTGGGCAAAGTTTAAACCTTATTCTTATCAAAATTGACTCAAAGAGGGAATAACATACATACTTAGTTGAATATAGAAATCTAACTTACTTAATAAAGAAAAAAGTTACAAGGATAATAGAAGGGGGTGGGGATTATCAAAGAGAGGTTATATTGGGGAAGACAGTGGTCAGAAGTGAAACATTTGTGAGGAGGGAAGAGATGGGATAAAAGAGAGGTGGGGATGAATAAGGGGAAAAAACAGCAGAGAAATACATAGTTAGATGTCATAACTATAAATGTGAATGAGATGAACTCACCCATAAAATAGAAGTAGATAGCAGAATGGATTAAAAACCAGAATCCTTCAATATGTTGATTATAAGAACACATTTGAAAGATACACAGATGGTAAAGATAAGGGGTTAGAGCAGAATCTATTATGCTTTAACTGAAGCAAAGAAGGCGAGGTAGTAATCGTGATTGCAGACAAAGGCAAAAATAGACCAAATTAAAGGAGATAAAGAAGGAAACTATATCTTTCTGAAAGGTATCATAGACAATGAAGTCATATCAATATTAAACATACATGGACAAAATGGCATAGCATCTAACTTTTTGAAGAGGTTGAATGAATTGCAGGAGAAAATGGATAGCAAAACTATAGTAGTGGGGGGACCTCAATCCCCCCTATCAGAACTAAATAAATCTTGCCAAAAAAACAAAAAAAAAAAAGAAGTCAAGGAGGCAAACAAAATTCTAGAAAAGTTAGATATAATAGATCTTTGGGAAAAATTGAATAAGAATAGAAAAGAATATAATCTTTTTCTCAGTGGTACATGACACCCACACAAAAGTTGACCATCTATAAGTATATAAATCTCACAACCAAATGCAGAAAAGCAGAATTAGCAAATGCATCCTTTTGGGATCATAATGCAACAAAAATTACATTTAATAATGGACAATGGAAAGAAAGGTTAAAAAATTAATTGGAAATAAAATAATCTAATCCTAAAAATATAAGTGAGTCAAAGAATAAATCACAGAAACAATAATTTTATTAAAGAAAATGATATCAAGAGCCATTCTAGGAGCCAAGATGGAGGTGTAAACAGTAAGTAACCATGACTCTCCCACATTCATCTCCAAAATAGCACCCCCAAACAAATTCTAGAACAGCAGAACCAGCAAAAAGATGGGGTAAAACAATCTTTGAGTCCAAGATACTTGAAAAATCAACAGGAAAGGTTTTTCTCACTCAGGTAAAATGATAATGCAGTCCAGGACAGGAAGTATCACCTCAGAAAACTAGTGGTAGATACTGTGCCCCAGATTATTAGAGTAGGAAAATGCCAACACTCAGACCTCCATATGCCTCAGCATAACCAGAGGATTGACAAATCTAGCTGTGAGAATGTCACATGCTTCAGAGTAGCCCTAATAAGCAAGCAGCCTTCAGCAGTCAGACCTCCATGTACTTCAGTGTAACCCCAGGCAAATAGGTAAATGGCAACACTATAGGTGCCAAACAAACAGGTACCCATGATCAAAACTCCACATGTTTCAATGTAATCCAGGAAAAGTCAGAAACACCCTACTGACCTCAGCATACCCCAGACCCTAGCTCAAAACCAGTAAGTTGCCAGACCTACAGCCTCTAGCAGTGCTGGCCACTAACCACACTCCTCCTTCTCTTCACAGCAAGAGCCTTAGGATAACATCAGTGCAGTACCAGGAAAATAACCAGGATTTCAAGTCCCTGACCCAAAAAAGCTGAGGCAGTGCCTCTTCACCCCAGGAGCAGAGATCAAATTTAAAAGAAAAGAAAAAAGTCAGAAAAGATGAGCAAACAGCAGCAAAAAAAAAAAAAAAAAAAAAAAAGAGTCTGACCATAGAAAGTTATTACGGTGACAGGGAAGATCAAGACACAAACTCAGAAGAGGATAGCAATGTCAAAGCATCTATAGGCAAAACTCCAAAGAAAAATAGGGTCTCAAGCACAGAAAGAAATCATGACTCAAAAAATAGTTTAAAAATCATATAAGAGAGGCAGCTAGGTGGCTTAGTGGATAGAGCACTGGCCTGGAGTCAGGAGGACCTTAGTTCAAATCCAACCTCAGATACTTAATAATTGCATAGCTATGTGACCTTAAGCAAGTCACTGCCTTAAATTAATATATATATGTATATATATATATATATATATATATATATATATGGATTATATCAACTAAATTCAGTTTTTCAATAAAATTTCCATACTTTGGTAAAAAACATATAAGAGAGGGAGAAGAAAAACTGGGGAAATACATAAGAGAAAACAAGAGAATTATGAAAAAAGAGTCCTGGAAAAAGAAAACAACAGCTTAAAAAAATAGAACTGGTCAAATGGAAAAGGGGATAAAAAAACTACTAAAGAAAACAACTCCTTAGAAAGTACAATTGGGAAAGTGAAAACTAATGACTCGATGAGACAGCAAGAATCAATCAAAGTAAAAAAAAAGTAGAAGAAAATGCAAAATATCTCATGGGAAAAAAAACTGAATTGGAAAATAGATATAGGAGAGACAATCTCAGACAATCTCAGCCATAATCAAAAGGAGGTACTGGACAGCATCTTTCAGGAAATTATCAAGGAGAATGGCCCTCATATATTAGAAACAGCAGGCAAAATAGGCTTTGAAAAAAATCTACTCATCACCTCAGGAAAGAGATCCCAAAATGAAAATTTCAAAGACCATTATAGCTAAATTACAAAACTATCAGGTGAAGAAAAAAAAAAACATAAGTGGCCAGAAAGAAAGCAATTCAAATTTTGAGGGGCCACAATCCTATGTAATAGGATTTAGCAATTCAAAGGATCAGAGATCACGCATCATGAAATTCTGGAAGGCGAAGGAGCTAGGACTATAACTAAGAATCTCTTACCTAAGGGTAGCTAGATGGTGCAGTGGATAGAGCACTGACCAATGGGTAAAAAGGAAAAAAGTATAAATTCAGTACAGCCAAATTATTTACATTCCTACGTGGTAAGATGATAATTGTAATTATATCACTAATAATATAGCAAGAAGAAGTGTACATAGTCAGAGGATGGGGTATAACGTGAATTTGAAGGAATGACATTAAATAATAATTAAGAGATGAAAAAGAGTGGTACATTAAGTGCAGGAGATAGAATGGGGGGAATTATTTCTCATGAGAAGTTTCAAAAGACCTGTTACAGTGGAGAAGAACATAGGAAGGTGAGCTATGGGCACTTTTTGAACCTTACTCTCATCAGTATTGACTCAAAGAGGGAATAATATCCACAGTCAGTTGAGTATAGAAGTTCTACCCTACCTGACAGGGAAGTAGAAGGGGAGCAGATTATATAAAGAGGAGAGAGAACTGAAGGAAGGCAGGTCAGATCAGTAAATGTGGAAGACAGAAGCAAAGCCCTAGTGAAAAGAAAGAGTAAAAGATGAGAGAGAAAGGGAAGGAAAATTAAGATGGAGGAAAAGATACAGTTGATAATCATAACTGTGAATGTGAATGGGATAAACTCTATCATAAAACAGAAACAGATAAAAGAGTGCACCAAAACCTGGAATCCTGTAATATGTTGTTTACAAGAAACACTTGAAGCAGAGAGCCTCACAGAGTAAAGATAATGGGCTGGAGTAATCTTGATATCAGAAAAAGTAAATGCAAAAAAATAGAGCTAATCAAAAAAGATAAGGAAGGGAACTACATATTGTTAAAAGATACCATAGACAATGAAACAATGTCAGTACTAAACATATAAGCACCAAATGGTATAGCAACCAGATTCTTAAAGGAGAAGTTAAAAGAGTTACCAACATTAAGAAATGCAAAACAGATCATTTTGATTATTTTAAAATGAAAACCTTTTGCACAAAAATCCCAATGTAACCAAGATTAGAAGGAAAGGAGAAAGGCAGAAAATAATCTTTATAGCAAGTATCTCTGATAAAAACAACAACAACAACAAAAGTCTCATTTCTCAAAAATATAGAGAATGGAGTCAAATTTGTAAGAATACACGTCATTGGGGCAGCTAGGTGGTGCAGTGGATAGAGCACCAGCCCTGGAGTCAGGAGTACCTGAGTTCAAATCCAGCCTCAGACACTTAATAATTACCTAGCTGTGTGGCCTTGGGCAAGCCACTTAACCCCATTTGCCTTGCAAAAAAAATCTAAAAAAAAAAAGGAATACATGTCATTCCCCAATTGATTCCCCAATTGATAAATGGACAAAGGATATGAACCAGCAGTTTTCAGTTGAAGAAATCAAAGCTATCTGAAGTTATATAAAGAATTATTCTAAATCACTTTTGATTAGAGGAATGCAAATTAAAGTAACTCTGAGGTACCACCCCAGACCTATTAGATTGGCTAATAGAACAGAAAGAAAATGACAAATGTTGGAGAGAAGTGAGAAAATTGGGACAATAATGCAATGTTGGTGGAATTGTGAACTGATCCAACCATTCTGAAGAGTAATACAGTACTATGCCCAAAGGACAACCAAACTGCATATATCTTTGATCTGACAATACCACTGCTATGTATTTAGAAAGAAATCATAAAAAAAAGGTAAAGGATCTACAAATACAAAAATATAACAGCCCTTTTCATGGTGTCAAAATATTGAAAATTAAGGAGATGTACATTAATTGGGGAAGAACTGAACAAACAGTGATATATAAATGGAATACAATTGTGCAATAAGAAATGATTAACAGATTTCAGAAAAACCTAGAAAGACTTGTACAAACTGATACAAAGTGAAATGAGCAGAACCAGGAAAGCATTGTACATAGTATCAGCAATATCCTGTGATGATCAACTATGAAAGATTCAGTTCTTTTCAGCAACACAAGAATCCAAGATACATACAAAGGACTCACAAAGAAAACTTCTATCCACAACCAGATAAAAACTGACAGATCTGAATGCACGTTGAAGCGTAGTTTTTCATTTTTTTTATTTTTCTGTCTTTTTTTTTCCTTTTGATCTGTTTGTTTTTATCACAACTGTGACTAATATGGAAGTATAGCATATGTATAACCTATATCAAATTGCCTACAATTTTCAGAAGAGGGAAGTGGGGAGAAAGGGTACAAGAAAAATTTGGAACTCAGAAGCTTATAAAAAATGAATGCTAGAAAATGTCTTGAATTATAATTGGGGAAAAAATAAAATATTATATTTTAAAAAAGAAAAGAAAATTACATCATTGAGACAACATGCCAAAATTTATGGCATGCAGCCAAAGCACTACTTAGGGAAAAGTTTATATTTCTAATTGCTTATATCAAGCAATATATCAACAGAATCAAGCAATATTAAGAGAAAAAAACAGATAAATGAATTGGGCATGGAGATTAAAAAAAACTTTAAAAAGAACAAATTTTAAATCCCCAACTAAACACCAAATTAGAAATCCTGAAAATCAAAGGAGAGATTAATAAGACTGATGTAAGAAAACTATTGTACTAATAAATAAAACTAGAATCTGGTCTTATGAAAAAGCAATAAAATAAACTTTAGGTTAATTTGATTTAAAAAAGGAAAGAAGAAAACTAAATTACTAGTATCTAAAAATGAAAGGAATGAATTCACTTCCAATGAAGAGTAAATTAAGATAATTGTTAAGAGCTATTTTGCCAATTAGATGTCAATAAATTTGACAATCTAATTGAAATGAATGAATATATACAAAAATATAAATTATCCAAATTAACAGAAGAAGCAAAATATTTAAATAACACAATGTTAGGAAAAGAAATTGAGAAAACCATCAATGAACTTTCTAAGAAAAAATCTCCAGGACCAAATAGAAACACAAGCAATTTCTACCACTGTTTAAAGAACAATTGATTTCAAACTATTTGGAAAAATAGGTGGAGTCCTACCAAATTCCTTTTACACATAAATATGGTGCTGACACCTAAATCAGAAAAAGTCAAACAGAGAAAGAAAATTATAGAACAATTTCCCTACTGATACAAAAATTTTAAATAAAATGCTAGCAAAGAGATTACAGCAATTTATCACAAGGATCATGCACTATGACCTAGTGGAATTCATACCAGAGGTACAGAATCAGTTCAGTATTAGAAAAACTATCAGCATTATTGACCATCTCAATAACAAAACCAAAAGAATTCATATTTTTATCTCAATAGGTGAAGAAAAAGCCTTTGATCAAATACAGCTCCCATTCTTATTTGAAAAAAAAAACACATTAGAGAGCATAGGAATAAATAGAACTTACCTTAAAATAAATAATATTTATCTAAAACCATCAGCAGGCATTATCTGTAATAATGATAAGCTGGAAGCCTTCCTAATGTAATCAGAAGTGAAGTAAGGATGCCCATTATCACCTCTATTATTTAATATTGTACTAGAAAATGTTAGCTATAGCAATAAGAGAAGAAAATGAAATTAAAGGAATTAGAATAGAAATGATGAAACAAAGTTACCACGCTTTGAAGATAATATGATGTTGTACTTAGAAAATCCTAAAGAATAAACTAAAAAAACCATGTGAAATTATTAACAACTATATCAAGTTGCAGGATACAAAATAAACTCACATAGATGATCATTTCTAAATATTACCAACAAAGCAGCAACAGATAGAAAGAGAAATTCCATTTACAATAACTGTAGACAATATAAAATACTTGGGAATTGCTTATTGACCAAGCCAATATAATAAAAATGACAATTCTGACTAAATTAATCTATTTATTCTATGCCATACTAATCAAACTATTAAAAATATTTGGAAAAAAATAAAATTCATCTGGAAGAAAAAAGTTAAAGAATATCAAGGGAATCAATGAAAAAAATTATAGAAGAAGGTAGTCCAACTATACCAGATCTCAAGCTGAATTATGAAGTGGTAATTATCAATAAAATCTAGTACTGGCTAAGAAACAGAGTGGTGGACCAGTGGAATAGATTAGGTACAAATTACATTATAGTAGATGACTAAAGTAATACAACATATGATAAACCCAAAGATTCAACAAAAATGGTTGGAAAAAACTGAAAATAATATAAGATACTAGATATAGACCAACATCTCATATGATAAACCAAGTCAAAACAGGTATATAATTTGCACATAAATGTTGATACCATAAGCAAATTAATAAAACAGAATAGATGATCAGATTTATGAATAAGGAAAGAATTTAGGAACAAAGAAGATATAGAGAGTATTACAAAATGCAAAATAGATAATTTTGATTATATAAAATTTGGTTGGTTCTTTTTGTCCTTTGTTCTTGAAGAGGACCAAATGACATCACTGTGTTAAAGACAATACAGTGTGTTGGACATAACTGATCAGACTATTACAAGCTTAGAAGCCTCTACCACAAGTCAGGCACAAATAGTCCATATGAACACTTGGCACGGGTATTCTAAACTTATGCATCCTGTGTATCCTTTGAGCTGCTTTAATCACTCATTCATTTATTCTCTCCACATTCATTTCCCAAACAGTTATTAAACAAAAGTTATATACTATACAAGTTCTAAGGAGCTAACTATGACTCAGTCCCTGCCTTTTTAAATTTGCCAATATTCTTTAAAATTAAATATAATTTAAAGCAGATTAAAGATTAGCCATATTATAGAATGTAGTATTATCAATACAACTTGACTAATTTGGAATTTTATTATTAAAGTTTCTCAAAAAAGAAATAAGATTCTACTTGGTATAAATCTAAGCCCTCTATATATCATTTGTGGAGCTGAAATTTCCAAAGAATACTAGAATCAATTACAGTAAACCTTTATTTTTCTCTTGGTTGCAGATACTACTGGAAATCCCAGGAAGTTACAGTTTTCTATACAATTACTATATAATTACAATTTCAACACATTTTAAGGAAGAACTAGTGTTGTCCAGGATTTTGAATAGATTGTTCAAAGGGGTAGAGAGTTCTACATCAGAAAAGATATTCAAGCAGGTATTCAAGCAGACATCTTCTCCAAGTATAAAATTCCATGGTTCTATGAACCCATGTCTTCTGACTCCTAACCCAGGCTTTTGTTCATTCAGAAACATTGACCTAGACCCTGATGCATAAAAGACATGATGACCATGGCTGGGAAGCTAAATACCTGTCCCCCCGCCCCCATCCCTTCTCTCCATTCTCAAGACTCTGCTCCAGAAAACTTTTCAAAATGACTTATAGTTTATGGAAAAACTGGAAGAAGAAGAAAATAGCAGATCACCAATTCAGGGCCTAAAGGCATCACTAGGCTGCAAATGACACTGAATTTAAATGGAAGAGAATTCTAGAAGGAAACTTGGAAACTGTTCTCTTGTTTTAAATTGTGGGTTTGGGTGCCTTTCACTCCCCCCCCCACACCAGTTTTAATCTTTGATTTAGAAAAAAACAAACCAAGTGTAATCTCTACTGGTGTGACAGCATGTCCTGTTTAGGTTGGCAAGGGGCAAAGAGGATGACCCAGAACTGTGTCCACCCAGAAATGCATTTCTAAGAAGAGTTCAATGACCTAGTTGTATAAATCTCAACAGGAAAACAATTGATAACTCAAATTAGCATCTTAAATAATTGCAGCTCTGCCCAGGCCCAGCTGTGTCCTAATTCCCGACTTGCAGAGGAGTCACTCCTCATTTCTAGTCTAGGCTGGTCTCAAGATTTGCTTTGAAAAGCTTCCTATCACAGTCTAGGGAGAAAAAGTGCTGAACTGAACTCAAGAGAAACCTGGGGTTTCAACCCCACTTCTGCTGTTCACCATCCAGGAGGCCTTGGGTAAAGCAATTCCCTCTCTCTGGAACTTAGATTCCTCCTTTGGAAAGCAAGGGGGTTGTTTGATCAGATGACTTCTAAAGTTTCTTTCAGTTCTACCAATTTCTTTTGAAGTCCTCTCCAGCTCTATTCTAAGATCTCTTGAGGCATTTACCATTGGGCTTAGAACTGAATTCAGAAGCCAGAAAACCTGAGTCCAATTTGGCCTCAGACACTTATTGGTTGTACTACCCCAGGAAAGTCACTTAACAATGTCTATTTGACTCAGTTTCCTCAACTATAAAATGGCACCAACCTTGCAAAGATATTGTGAAGAGGAAAGATTTTTTTTTGTTTCCAAGATACATAGCAAAATACCTGTCATATAAATACTTATTCTCTTCATTTCCTTTTCCTTCCCTTCCTTTCTCTTTCCACACAAAGTCAGATATAAACATTTGGAAAATTATTAATTGTTCATGGATTCAGCTTTATGCTCTATGGTCCCTTCCAGTGCTAACATTTTCTCTGTGTCCCAAGATTCCCTCCAAATCTAACATTTTTGTGTTCTAAGGGCCTCTCAAATTTTAATATTTGATGAGTCTGTAATTTGCCCACTCAGTAACCTGAAGTCTCTAAGCACTGTAAATATTGCAGACTCTTTCTCCTAGACAATTTTTTTAATGGAAAGGATTAATTAAACATGTCAAGAGAAGCCCACTTATTGGAGAGATAGCAAAGGATGAAAAGAGGTGGTTACAAAATAGGAGAGGAAAATCATCAGTTGAGGACATGAAGAGGGGAGAGAGAGAGAGAGAGAGAGAGAGAGAGAGAGAGAGAGAGAGACAGAGAGACAGAGAGAGAGAGAGACAGAGAGAGAGAGAGACAGAGAGAGAGACAGAGAGAGAGAGAGAGACAGAGAGAGACAGAGAGAGACAGAGGCAGACAGAGTGACAGAGAGACAGAGCGACAGAGAGACAGAGCGAGGAGAGAGAGCTTCCCAGAGACTGGAAAGAACCCTTACTGGTACAAATGTCAAAAACTTAAAAACTAACACATGATTATATCCTGTTTTGTACTGTTCTTGAATTTTTCCTTGTATGTGTCTTGTCTCTCCAACCAGACTGTGCAGTCATTTCTTCCTTGTCTGGTCATGCCTTCTCCTTCAGACCACTAAACCTGGCCACTGAGGAGCTACTCAGTAAATGTTTGCTAAATAAATGAGTGAATGGATAGGGGCATCCAACAAATACTGATTAACTAATTGACTAAAGAGTAAATGTGTCAGAAGGGAAAAGGGTCAAAAATGCAACACTGAGAAGTAGTTAGTAGAAGACAATGATGGTTAGGAGGGGTGACGGGAAATATGAGAGAAAAGATAATCTATGAGGAGTGAAATGGTAAATTCTGGAGACAGAGAGAAACAAAGATTTTGTATGGACATAATAGGAGGCTATTGACTTGGGTTTTATTTTTGAGGGCAGATGAGAGCAATTTGTTCCAATGGCCACGAAGACAGCTGGAGTAGATGCTGTGGAGTGCTTAGAGTTTGGTCAATCATTGAAGTCGCCAAGGTAAGTCACAGGGTCAAGTCATCTTGCCTTTTGTCCTGCCACTAGATTCTGATATCTCTGGAAGATGATGTTGATCACTTTGTGCAACTCTGCCTCACTTAAGTTCAGTTCATGCTGAAGTCAAGATATCATGATGTGATGTCATTGGTCCTCTTTAAAAAAAAAAGGAGAAACAACTTTTTTAAATTAAATATTTTTATTTATTTTTCTAAATATTTGCAAAGATAGTTTCCAACAATCATTTTGTAAGGTTTTGAGTTTCAGTTTTCTCCCTCCCTCCCTTCTCTGTTCCCTCCTCTGACATAAAGCAGTCTAATATAGGTTATACATGAATAACTATATTAAACATGTATCCATATTAATAATGTTGTGAAAAAAGAATATAATAAAAAGGGGAGAAATCATAATACATAAAGACAACTTTTAAAAATTGGAGATAGTATGGTCTGCATTTAAACTTCATACTTCTTTCTCTGGATGTTTGAATAACATTTTCCATCACAAATATTTTAGTATTTTTTATTATTGTACTACTGAAATGAGCAAAAGGCTAACAACTTTTGAGGGATACCCTTCCCCTTGACCAAAAAATATCTCCCCTACAGTCTCAGGACCTGCAATTCCTATCAAAATCTTTTCTTGGATATTTATGAATTGAAGGACCTTTTTAAAAAAATCAAGCATTATTTGGAATGCTTTAATACATTAAGGGAAGGGAATAAATATTTCTATAGTGTCTATAATGTCCCAGACACTATATTAAATATTTTTATAAATATCTCATTTGATGCTCACAACAGCCCTGTGAGGTAGGTACATTAAACCCTATCCTAATTTTAAATTAGCTTCTCAGACTAATTTAGAATTAGAAAATGGCAGGAAGGAATTTTAAAAATATATATTTTTAGAGTTGCAAGATTAGAATATGAGCTCCTTGAGGACAGGAATGAAAGATTTTGGTTTTTGGGGGTTTTTTTGCCTTTGTCTCCCCAAGGTTTAACACACTGCTTGGCACACAATAAGCTTGTAAAAGGTATTTGTGGATTGAAAGAAAGGATCTTAGTGATTATATGGTCCATCCTCATTTTATAGATGGGGAAATTGAGATCCAGAGATGATATACATATATACATACACACACACACACACACACACACACACACACACACACACACACAAACACATACACATATATAAAATACATAAATTCCCTAGTTTTGTAGGAGAATGACAGATAAGTTAAATGAATTGTCCAAGGTCACACAGTTAGAGAGAGGTAGAATTGAAACAATACCCTAATGTCTAGGTCCTAGGGAATTATGAAATCATATAATCTCTGATGGAAGGGCTCTTAGAATAGTGGTCTCCAAACTTTCTGATTAAGCATCCTTTTAAGAAAAAAATTTTGAAATATATATTACCCAATATGCCCATATTTATTTAATTTTATAGTTTAACTACTAATAATTGTGTACATTGTAAAACTTATCTACAAATCTTTATGAGGATAAATAATAAAAATATATTTTAAATACATTAACAAATATACTTTAAAAGGATGATATAAAGATGAATATTTGATCCTGGCATTAATAGGGAGTCATTGGTATTTATTGAGCATATAATCATATAATCAGACCAGAAATTTATAAAAATCATTTTGGCAGATCTGTGGAAAATGGATTGGACAAAGGAAAGATTTGAAGAAAGGAGTTCAATGAGAAGTTGTTCAGTCATTTCAGTCATGTTCAACTCTTCAAGACTCCATGACCCTTCTTGGCAGAGATAACTGGAGCTGTTTACCATTTCCTTCTCCAGTTCATTTTGCAGATGAGGAAACTAAGGCAAACAGGGTTGAGTAATTTGCTCAGGCTCACACAGTTAGTAAAGGTCTAAGGGCTTAGAAGACTATGTATTAATTCAAAACCATGATAAAGAGAATTGTGATAGCAAATACTGTCCACATGCAGATTAAAGCATGTTATTTTCATTTTCTTTGGTTTATTTCATGCTTTTCCCCCCCTTTGTTCTGTTTCTTCTTTCACAACATGACTAATGTGGAAATATATTTAACATGACTGAATGTATATAATCTATATAAAATTGTTTACTGTCTTGGGGGAGGAGGAGGGAGAGAGAGAAAAAATTTGCAACTCGAAGTCATAAAAAAACAATGTTGAAAACTTTGTTTTGCAAGGCAATGGGGTTAAGTGGCTTGCCCAAGGCCACACAACTAGGTAATTATTAAGTGTCTGAGGTCGGATTTGAATTCAGGTACTCCTGACTCCAGGGACCGTCTTCTATCCACTGCACTACCTAGCCACCTCTGAAAAATTTAAAAAATAAAATAAAAAGACAGTAAGGGCTGTTTCGTTCCTTGTATTTTGTATTCCTAGCACCTAGCAATAATACTTGGCATATGTGGATACTTTATTAATTAATGTTTATTAATGGATTGATTGAGACAGAGAGAAAAATTCAGAGGTAATTGCAATAGATCAGGGGAAAGATGAAGAGGACTGAAGTTTAGTGAATGAGGAAAGAAGAGGGGGAGGAGAATGTTGCTGTGAAGGTGTCTATGATAAGATAGAGCAACTTTTGGAATATTGGCATGAGGACTCAAGGATGACCCCAAGAGGTCAATAGAAGAATGGAAATGCCTCAACAGCAATAGGAGAATGTGGAGGAGAAATAGATTTGGGGGAAAAGAATAAAATGAAATGGATGATGCTGATTGCAATCTATTAGGACAGCTAGATGGTAGATAGTGATTAGCGCTCTAGCCCTGAAGTCAAGAAGACCTGAGTTCAAAACCAGCCTCATACCCTTACTAGCTGTGTGACCTTGGGCAAGTCACTAAACCATAGTTGCCTCCCTTCCAGGGTCATCTCCAATCATACTGATTCATAGTTGGTCACTGGACCCAGATGGCTCCAGAGGAAAAAGTGAGGTTAGTGACTTAGCATGGTACCCCCTCACTCAAATTCAATTCACTTGTTTCTCATTCTGTCATTTCCCTGATGTCATGGTCTGCTTTGAGATTAAAGAATAAACATCATCATCATCATCATCATCATCATCATTCATTCATTCATTCATTCATTCATTCATTCTGTATAACTGACAGACCTTTCCCCATCCCCCCTGAAAAGGGTATGGATGATGAGGAGGAGGTGGGGCTCTTTCTCGTTCATCATTATTCTGGAAAACAAAGGTGTATCTGGTGAAGCCAGGTGGGGGGGAGGGGAGAGGGGATGGGGAAGGGGAGGGGATTGAACCACTGTCCTTGGAAGCTAACTTCAGAACTCAGCTAAAGGAAGCCAGTGGTGGAAGAGGACAAAGTGGAGTGAATGGGTGAAAGGAATGGTAAAGTTGCTTGGAAAATAAGTCCAGACATGCTATTGAAGAGACAGTTGGATACAATCTATATTCCATTCTCTTGTTGATCACATATCCTTTAGGACCATGCCACAGATCCCTGGGGGTCAAGTCACAGTTCTACTTTGGAGACTATTTCCTTAAAATACTCATTTGATAGGTATGGAAAATAGGGACTTCAGGGTCCCTCTTGGTTCTAATACCCATCACCATCTATGTGGCCTTCTCTAAGCTTCACTTTCTTCATCTATAAAATGGAAATTATAATACTTGCACTAATGAGGTTACATTGTTGTTGTAAGAGGAGTGCTTTATTATAAGTGACAATAAATTTGGAAGGGAGAAAGAAGTCCCAAAGCATGTGGTCCAGTCAGGGAAGACAGACCCACAGGGACATGAGGATCAGAAGGGCAGCCTGGACAGAGGTCAGCAAGGGTAGCAATACCACAATTGAGCAATGGTCTAGAAAGGGGCCAGGGAAGATGAGCTTGGCTGATTCTCACTTTCCCCCTGGGTTGGGCTTGGAGACAAGCCTAAATTCAAGGGGGACTTGGCTATATTGAAATACAGAGTTTGAAGGGCCAAGTCTCAAGATGTTAAATCAGAGTTCAATTAGAAGAAACATAAAAGGTTACTCCAGGCTAAATAAATAAGATAATTGAGGAGGAAGAACATCATAATACACTGATGATCTATTAGCAAGTTCCCAAGGCAGTACTGTCTGATCCTAGTTTGTGAGAATAGAATAATGCCACCTTGGACTTATTAGCCACAACCAATGAATGCATTATTGATAGTTGTATTTGGGAGCAGAGCAAGACTTCATTAAAACAACAGTGTCCAAGACAATTTGGAGATCTCAGAAAGTGTGCTTCTACCTAATTCTTCTCTACTTGGGCTCCACATATTAACTCAGCTGCATCAAACTTCCTAGTCCAGGGACCCATTCTAATACAATTTAATACAATTAAATACAATTTAATATTTTACTAACAGGACCACCAAATGCAGAAGCTCAAAATTTGAGAGGTTCCATAAATTTGAGAGGTTCCTTAAATTGTTTTTTTTTTTAGGTTTTTGCAAGGCAAACAGGGTTAAGTGGCTTGCCCAAGGCCATACAGCTAGGTAATTATTAAGTGTCTGAGATCAGATTTGAACCCAGGTACTCCTGACTCCAAGGCCAGTGCTTTATCCACTACACCACCTAGCTGCCCCTGAATTATTTTGCCTAAATTGTTTTTCAAATAATTTTTGACTCCCCAAGAAGACTGGGATCCCAAGAAATGAAGTCAAATCTTTTGTGTCTCGCATGGCACAGAACACAAGGAGACATCAGAGGGTCATTGATTTAGAGTTACAGTGAGGAGAAAAAAAATACACACTAAATAGAATTGAAATGTTAGCATCAAGCCAATTCTTTAAAACTCCTAAAAAGGACAAAAAACTCCCAAAGATGCCCCTTTCGCTTCTCCCATTATATACCTTACCTATTCCTCATTTTGTGCTTTTGTTCATTTTGTTTGTCTGTCTTCCCAAGTCCACCTCAAAAAAAGTGTCCCTTCCCATCTCTAAGGTGTGCCCTAACTAGAGAGGGTTGATTGTTAAATTTGTAGTTTGAAGGTTTATACTCAGGAATAAACAAATTCTACAAATCACAATTTAATTTATTGTGTTGCTGATTGCCTTGATTTAGGAAATACATGGAGAAAATATTAATAAGATTGATTAAACTTAAAAGTGTATTCTGTGTCAGAGAGCTGATTGTTAAACATTTACCAACACCTCCCAATCCCACATTCTTCCTTTATCCATAAAAGGAGAAAGTATAATACAAAAAAGATGATTGACAGTTATTAGATTAGGGTTATAGTCTCACCTCTACCATATCCTCATCGTGTGACTTGACTGGTTGTGTGACTCTGAGCAAACAATCTCAACTATAAAATAGAATTTTTATGATGATCATCATCATTATTATTATTATTAGCAAAAAATTAATTATTGCTATATGTACTAAGGGATATAAACACAAGCAAAAAGAAAGACAGTTGCTACCTTCATGGAGTTTATGTTCTAATTATATTCTGTTGGGGGAAAACAATACATGAAGAGAGTACCGGGACCAGAGGAGTTTTGAGTCCAAAGAATAAGGGATGATTGATTGACCTATCACTCTACCTCAAAATGGAGGTCTGAGGAAGAGCTTGAACAACTTCCTTCATCAACTTGTAATTGTTTGTGAGCACACGAATATAGAGAAAGATGCTTTATAAACTTTGAAGCATGATGTAAGTGTGAGCTAGTGTTATTACTGGACATTTTCTGAACTTTAGCCATCAGTCTCTTTTGTAAAATAAGGGAGTCAGACCTAGATTTTCCTCAAGTTCCCTTTCAGTTGTACCATTCTACATTTTAAACTCTAATATTGAAGTATCTTCTAGCATTCATGTTCTATAGTCTAACCTCCCTTCTGGCTTCCACATTCTCTAGTTTGAATATACTTTTTCTTATTCTACTTGTCATGACTACATAACAATGACAAAGGTCCTATGTGGTTTCAACTGGATGGATCAGTCAATAAATAATAGAGTCCTAAGGGAGAATTCCTTCCTATTTGCTGCTAAATATATGTAACATTGACATATCTTGCCATCCTTGCCTCCAGGCACCACATGGCAGAGAAACTGAGGAAGAGGCAGCAGATCATGTGTCTAGCCATTGCCTTCATGTATGTCATCCTATAGGATCAATGAAGAAGAGAAAGGGTACCATATTCAGTTTTGTTATTTGAAATTCTGAAGATGGATTTCATTGGGCCATGAAAGCTCCAAGTAATTGCTAGACCCTCACCCTGTCTGGAGAAAGGGAACCAGCAAGGAGACAGAATGGGCCTTAATAAATGGGAGAATCTGGGCTAAGTGCAAACACTTCCAGACTTGAGTTAATTCTCTCCCTGGCCTGGGTGGAACATCAAGACCACTTTGAGCTGAAGATATTTTAAGTCTAGAATCAATTCACTGGCAATGGAAACAGTAGTAACTCTTCAGCCATAAAGGCCTTTAGAAAGGGGCTTCTGAGGGAGGGGCTGTTGAGATTTTTAAAGAAAAAGCAGAGTTGTTTTCTGAGCTGTCTGTGTGTATGCTAAGGAATGGAGAGAGCTGTCATGTCTATAAACAGAAGCAGCTGCTGAAATGAGTGATTTCATGACTCCACAATGAGCCACCTTAGACAGGACTGTCTTTCACCCTCCCTTCCCACTGTTTGGTCGACTGAAAATGGTGGAGCATAACACTCAGCCTTCCCTCTCCACCCCCCCCCCCCCACAAAAAAAAGGAAAGCTTCTTCTCCCCAATTGAAATCTATTTAATCCAATCCAATGAGCCTTAGTTGAACACCTACTATGTACTTCAACCTGTTCTAGATACAGCAGAGAAAGCATCTCCAACCCAACTTACCCCACTCCCTCACCCTATTATCAGTCAACTCTCCCTGACTGCCCCCCTTCCACCACTGGCTTCCTGTGACTGAGTTTGTAAACTAGGAGAGAGTTTATAGTCTACAAAGAGAGATAAAATGCTTACACAAATAATTACAATACAAAGCAGGATGTGACAAATATCCCAAGGGAGATACAGACCTAAGGCCATGAGAGTCTCAGGGAGTGATAGTATATTTCTGACTGGGGAGGGAAAAGAGAAAGTTCAGAGGAGAAAGTAGCAGCAATTGAATTGGTCCTTTCAATGTGGGTAGGATTTTGATGGCTAGAGATGGGGGGTGGAAAGGAATTCTATGCAATAACAATTACTAAGACAAGGATTCTTGGAATCATAGAAGTATAAGATTCTAATCCAGGGTTCTTTGCACCACATCATGCTAACAACCGCAGCTCATGATCAGTTACCCAATCTTTGTGTTCACATCAACCAGGTTCAGTATTGAGGGTTTCTCAATAATCATCTCTTTGACTTGTGCACCCATCCAGTGTATCCCCTGGAGACATTATAATTTGGTTTGTGTCTAGGTTTCCGCAGCAAAAGGAAAAGGTCCCTTGGCTCCCATGGAAACACTCAGGCTAAGAAAGCATCAAAATAGGATATTTTATTTCACTAGATTAAAGTCTATAAGAAGTCAAATCAAATTCCCATCCCTCTCCATCTTCCCCAAGGACCCATATATTTTTCTAGACATATAATTGCCCTGGGAGAGCATCCCCCTCCTCAAGGAGAGAGAACTAGGAGTTGTTAAGAAAATAAAGCAACATTTCTCCCTGACCCTTTCTCATACATGATGAATTGCCACCTGCTAGAAACTTAAATAAATCTTAGACTTTTTCTATTAACCTAGCTGAGCCCCTCCCCCAGAAAAAAAGAACTTAAATTTGCTAAATAAATCAACTTGTAAGTCAAATAACTCACCCTACAGGGAGCCCCACTTTCCTCATTGACTTACACATCCTCTCTACTATCACACTAGGTTTGAGGTCTCTCCCAATAGGGCAAGAAATCAAGGTTACTTTAGCACTGACACTCTTCCCCCAAACCAGAATAGTGTACCTGACTCATGTACTAAGAAGAGTAAGATTCTAGTTCATTGTTATGTTATTAAGTCCACGAGGTCTCTAAGTCTAAAAATTATGTCACAAAGCCATTGACAACTCCATTGCTGGTTCAAGGTCTTTCTAGCTTAGCCCAGAAACTCCTTATCATTCTGCTGCTATATTCAGAAGAGCAACCTACTTCTATCAACCTGCATCCTGCATCCAAGGTAGGAAATTCACGTCTATGTGTAGCTTCTCTTTGTTCTCTGACTTCATTTGTTCCCCGCCCACTGAAATCCTTTTAAAGATTGATCTTAAGGGCACAATTTAAGGGCATGAACTAACCATAACTGTGTCAGTACCAAAGCAAAGACCTTCATCATTGGAACAATGAAGGCTTCATACATCATGTAAAGATCTTCAGAAAAGATAGGAGGGATTAGAGCATATGCCTGGTGTCACCTACCATACACGAATGGCTTATTAGGGATTCCACTCAGGTGCCATCTTTTGAGTAAAGCCTTCCTTTATCTTGTGAGCTATCTTGCAAAGTGTTCTCTCTCTCCTCAAACAACCTTGTATTATACTCATCTATCTATTCATCCATCTATTCATCCATCCATCCATCCATTCATCTATCTAATCTATAACTTTCTATCTATCTATCTCTATCTATCTATCTATCTATCTATCTATCTATCTATCTATCTATCTATCTATCTGTTTCATGAATCTACTAGACTTAAGAAGGGACTATTTGTTGTTGCTTTTTGAAATATCTAGGTCCTTAGCAAGTGCTTTAAACAATGAAAACAGTTAATAACATTTTGTTGAATTGAATTTCATTGAGAAGAATGTATTTGGTGGGCATTACAGCTGTTGAAAGAGAACAATGGGAGATAACTAGAAAGGGATCATAGATAGGCTCCCTAATCCCAAAGAATCTGTGATACAAGTTCTTATTAGAAGTGTTTATAATTCAAACCAAATTGAACTAACCAATCTATGACAGTGACCAGAGAAGAGCCCAAGGGGTTCCTAATCATCATGATGTAGGAGTGACCAGAAAGAGAATCTATTCTTCAAGTGGCCCCTGTAATTTTCTTCTTTCTTTGCCTTGCCTCATTTTGCTGCCAGAGTGTTGTTTTTCCACACACTTTTGACAAACCAATGGTGTGATGAGGAATCAGCCGAGGAAGGCTCAAGTGAGGTTCCAAAGCCAATTGTGGGCAGAAAGAGAGACAACCAGCTTCTTTGGCTGTATGTTGGAGCATTTGGCTGTATAGTGAAGCAAGGTGGCTCCCAATAAAATCATACTTAGGACTCATTGTGTTTTCATCTCCAAAATTCTCTAAAAGGATCAACTTTAGTCTTTATGCCCAAGTAGTGTCTCAGTAAACACCTTGGTTTGCTTACATAAAGGCAGTCCTGACTTTTAGAAACAAAGAATCATAGAAAATTCAAGCTGTAAGGAAATTTATAACAGAGAATATTAAAGCAAAGAATGTCGGAGCTGTAAGAAAATCTGGAGCAGGAGTTCTTAACCTGGAATCCATAGAATCCTAATTTAAGGAGAAGTAGATACTTGGATGGGAAAAAATAACAAAAATGTATTCACTGCCCTCTGAAAGTATTTTATATTCTCTTCATATATTAAAGATGTTATTCTTCTGAAAAGGGGTCCATAGGCTTCAATGGGAATACCAAAAGAATCCATGATAATACATAAAAAGTGAAGAACCTTTGACTTCTAACTTAGAGTACAAAAAGATGCCAGCATTGGAAGGGATCTTGAAATATTGACAGAATTAAGTGGTACCTTAAAAAAATAACATCAAAGCTAGAAGGAATCTTAGACATCAATTTTTGAGACAGAAGAGAGGGAACATTAATTTATTGTTTATTATTAATAAATAATTATTATTAATTAATGAAAATTATTAATTATTAAATAAGTATTTATTAATAACTTACTATGTGCTGGGCCCTATGTACTTTACAAATATTATCTCCATTGATTCTCAGTTGAAGTTGAGACTAAAGAAAATTAAGTGACTTGCCTAAAGGCACATAAAGCATCTGAGATTGGATTTTAATTCAGGGTTTCCTGATTCTTGGTTCAGTGATAGAGATCCACTACTCTACTTAGCTGCTTCAAGAGACTTTAAAGTAGAAATACTAGAGCTAGAAGGAACTTCAGAGGCAGAAGGAATCTTGGCACAAAACATTAAAGATGGAAAATATTCTAGAATGTCAGAATTAGAAGGGAATCTTAGAATACAGATTGTCAGAACTGGAAAGCATCTTAGATCACAGAATATTTGAATCAGAAGTAATTTAGAATAGAGAATGTCAGAGCTAAAAGGGATCTTAGAACTCAATATCAGAGCAGGAAGGAACTTTATTTTTTTATTTTTTAAAGATATATCCATTTAATATCCCAATTACAGGCAAAGATAATATTCTTTTTTTGTAAGATTTTGAGTTCAACATTTTTTCTTTCCTCTCTCTCTTTCTTCTTCCCTCCCCTTGACAGCTGAGTAATCTGGTATAGGTTATACAGGTATAATGTTAAATATATTCCATATTTGTCAAGTTAGGAAAGAAGAATCACAATAAAAGGGAACCAAAAAACCATGAGAAGGCAAAAAAACCGTAAAGCATAAAGCAAATTTTTACAAAATGGAAAATAGTATGTTTTAGCCAGCATTCAGACTCCATAATACTTTCTCTTGATGTAAATGATATTTTCCATCACAAGTCCTTTAGAATTGAATTGTCTTTGATCACTGTACTACTGAGGAGAGCTAAACCCATCATAGCTGATCATCACACAATGTTGCTATTAATGTGTGCAATATTCTCTTGGTTCTGCTCACTTCAAAGTCTTTCCAGGTTTCAGGAGGAACTTTTAAAAAGAAAATATTGGAACAAGAAGGGACCTGAGAACACAGAATTTCAGAATTAGAAAGGAGCTTGAAACACAGAGTTTTAGAGCTGAAAGTGATGTTGGGTCATAGAATGTCAGAATCAAAAGGGATCTTAGTACTAAGAATGTCAGAGCCAGAAGGAACTTGAGAAAAAAATGTCAGATGTCAGATCTAGAAAAACCTTGAAACACAGAATGTCAGAGTTAGAAGGGAGAACAGAAAAATGTCAGAGCTAAGAAGAAACTTAAGAACAGAGAATAATTGAGCTAGAATGGATCCTAGCAATCATCTAAACTTAGCTCCTTGATCTTGTAGCTGGAAAAATTGAGACCCAGAGAAGAAAATCCCAAGCTAGTTAATGGTAGAGTCAATATTAGACTTTCAGAGGTAATATGCTTCTGGTAATCACCACCAAGCTAGGGACAAGGTATATGCCACTATATGTCTTAGAAAAATATTGTTTCTCAACAGCAGTGGAATGAGGGACTCAGGGATCTCCCTATTGATCAAGCGATCAAAATGACAAGTAGGAAAATAGAGGTCTTTATTAGGCATCCTTAAACTAGCAGGGGTCAAAAGAAAACAGTGAAAAGAGAAAGAGGGAGGGGAAAAAGAAGGATTCCGAGCTATCTCCTTCATCCACTCTAGCTCAGATAAAGCTAGACGTGTTCTGAATTCTCTCATTCTAATTGTTTCAAAAACCTCTCTTGACAGACACCATCTCATAGGTTTCCCTTTTGGGAAACTTCTCCTAATATTTAGCCTAAGTTTTCCATGTTATGCCAATCCTCCCATTGATTCTCATTCCACTGTGTCTTCCAAATATTTAGCTCTATCTATCTTCCTTTCAGAGTCTCTCTCAGTCTTGCTTTCAAGATTGATCTGTTTGACTCTTTCCTTTCAAGCCCCTTCCTCCAGCCCAGCCACGTGAGTGTAAAGATAGATGTGGCCACGAGTTTCCAATATAAATCAGATTTCTTACAACACGCCAAAGTAGCATGTCCAACCTCCAGGTGCTAATAGAATCCATCAGGAGAAAGAAATGTCCATTGAAGGAATTGAAGCTGTTTGGAGAGTGCAATGGTGCTGATCCACTACCCTGGGGCCAGAGAAGTGATCTTAGGGCAAAGGTCAGAAAGTTCAGACACACTTCAGCCTACTTAACTGTGCCTGGCCCTTTGCAGATTTACAAGATGGATGATCCTACCAGTGGAAGTAACAGGTCTTGCAAGAACAGTTACGCCACCTGGAGGAAGTCGTCTCTTCTTTCTCCTCTTGTTCTGGCTGGATCTATAGACCAGGTTAATGAAACCCTACTTGACCCACTGGTTCTGGTCAGCCATCTCTCTATTGCCTACTACATAGTCAAAAAGGCAAAGAGTATGATCCCAAGCAATAACTATCACCACTTTTGGAGAAATCCAATTATAACTTGACTTTTCAGAGATAATGGGTCCTATCTTCCTGAGAGGTTTCTCTTTTGTGAATAATGCCTTGATTTCTCAAAATGATCCTCAGATGTGTCTGAGGGCTGAGTGGAACTATATCAGATATCAAATATCAAAATTCATATGAAAGCAAAAGAGAAATGTTGCTTTTCTGGTTTATTTTCACTTTGACCTGCAACTCAAAAGGCTTCTTAGACCAAAACCCTTAATTAACACTACCCTAGGGTAAGCTTAAAGAGTCAGGGCAGCTTAGCTAAAGCTGGTGATTTTCATCAGTCTGAGAAATGCTGTTGACTGTTGCCAGGATGAAGTCAGAAATGAGGAAAGATCTCTAAATTGAGAACTTGAGAGATGCTGAAACTGCCCAGTTTTTCCTGAGATTGGTCGTTAAAGCCCAGTTTCAATTTTTTAAAAAAGTGAATTCCCAAACACCAAACTGAAAGAAAAGTGAATTCACCAAATACCCTCTTCAAGTATAGATGCAGTGGAATGATTTGTATGCATTGATGCACAACAAAATCCAAATAGCAATATGCACAATGGCCACAAAAATGTTCCCAAAAAGATCACTAAAGCAAAATGAGTAATAGAAAAGATGGGGTAGTAGAGAGTTATTGAACGACTACAGCTAGATAGCTGGCAGGTAGGTAGAATGGTGAATAGAGAACTGGACCTGAGATCAGGAAGACCTGAGTTCAAATCTGAACTCAAATGCTTATTAGCTGTGTGATACTGGTCACTTAACTTCTGTATGCTTCCGTTTTTCTCCATCTGTAAAATATGGATAATAGTATCTATCTTCCAAGATTGTTGCAAGGATCAAATGAAATAAAAATTGTAAAGATCTCAGTACATTGCCTGGCAGGCACATAGTAAACACTATATAAATGTTAATTGTCATTATTGTTATTTATATGTTGTCAGATGAGATCATTTGTATAGGATGATTTACTTATTTGTTTTCTGTGTAACAAGGGAAAGTTCAAAAATGGGAGAGGGAAAACAAAAGGTATGAATAATATACAGTTTTTAAAAATTACTTTCCAGGGCACCATGGATGCAATTTTTCGATTATCCATATTTTTAGATTATCCGCACCATGGCCTGCCTCCATTGAGGCAGATAATTGAGAACGTCTGTGTTTCCTCATATGGAACATTTGGCTTCATAATGCCAACTCCCTTCCTTCTGCCCAAGCACGTCGTGAGGATAAATGAGAACATGTGTGGAGTTCTTTGAAGAAAAAAAGCAATGCAAATGGAAGCTGTTATTATTATTTTTTTTTTCAAAACAATCTATTTTGGTGATTTTCATGGCACTGGCTTTGCATTTTTAAGCAACACCGGGGATTATTCTCTCTGCTCCATACTCTCCCCCACAGCATGTTTCTTAGTTCCACCCTATCTGAAAGCAAATAGGGAAAATGATCAGAAGTTCGATGTTGAGACAGATGTAATGGAGTGGACATCCTGGAAGATTATGGACTCATTCCCCATACCCGAAAAAACTGATATAGTTCCACTCAGCCCTCACACACATCTGAGGATCATCTTGAGAAATCAAGACATTATTCACAAAAGAGGAAACCTCTCAGGAAGATAGGACCCATTATCTCTGGAAACAAACCCCACCCATAAAGAAAGGTGGGAGACATTTCATTCACCTAGCAATTCATTCATTTATCTAGCCAGTAATTCATTCATTCATAATAATTCATTTCTAATTATAGCAAACATTTTTATCCTGCTTTAAGATTTACATAGCTGTCTCTGTTTCTCTCTCTCTCTCTCTCTCTCTCTCTCTCTTTGTCTCTCTGTTTCTGTTCCTTCTCCTCTTTTCTCCTCCTCTCTCTCTACTCCTCCTCTCTCTCTTTCTTGATATATATTTACATATATATAATGCATGTGTATATACATGATATGCACATATGTATGAATATATATGTATAATCTCCTTTAAACCTCACAACAACCCTATGGGGATAAGGACTATTATTGTCTCCATTTTACAGATAAGGAAATTGAGACTGAGTATGATTAAGTGACTTATTCAGGGTCACCTAGCTTATAAGCATCTGAGGTAGAATTTGAACTTATGTCTTCATGACTCCAAATTCAGTTACCATGCCACCTAATTGTTATTATTAATTGATACATCTAGCCATTAGCTATTTGTTTCACTCATTTGTCCATTTACATATTCCATTCATAGTTTATTCTCATATGAATTCTCCCATCCAACTATTAATTTGTTATTCATTCAATCATCTCTCCATCCATTCATCCATTGATTCAATCAGTCATTGATTAATCAATTCATTAAATTACAGAATATGATAGTTGGAAGGGATCTTAGTGGTCATCTGGTACAATTCAAACACCAAAGGAATTGCCATTATAACCTCACTAGTGGTCATCCAACCTCTGCTTGAAGATTTCTAAGTCATTCCTTTCTACTTTAGGACAGTTTAAATTTTTAAAAAGTTTCCCCTATCATAAATTTGAAATTTGACTCTTTGCAATCTCCTCTCACCCTGCCTCCTCCCCCTTTGGGACCAAAAAGAACAAATCCAGTCTTTTTTTCCACATGACAGTCCTTTAGCTGCATGAAGACATCTACCCTGTTCCTCCTCCCCCCACCTGAATTTTCTTTCCTACAGGCTAAACATACCAATTTCTTTCAAATGATCTACATGTGCCATGGATTCAAGACAATTCATCATTCTGGTAGCTCTTCTTTAGACACTTTGTAGCTTATTGACTTCTTTGTTAAACTTTGAAATATATATTTGAACCCAGTTCCACAGATATTTAATATCCTAAATGGCAAGGGCAGATTGGGGGGGGGCAGAGGATCAGCCTCCTCTTCATTCCTAGAAGCTCTGCCCCTCTCTATGCAGTCCAAGAAAACAACTTTTTTAGTTACCACACCTGTCCTGAGATCTTTTCCAGAACAACTCTTATCTATCTATTCCTCTCCCATTTTATATTGAAGTTGAATTTTTTGTACCCAACTATAAGATTTTACACTTATGCCTATTGAATTTCATCTTATTTGATTCAATCTAATACTCTCATTTGTCAAAATCTTTCTGGATCCTGTCATCCTGTGACAGCTGTCCCTCTCACCTTAATGAACATTTTTGCCTTCATTTGAACAAGTATGAGACTATTGTTCAGTTGGCTCAGTTTTATCCAACTATTCATGACCCCAAGAAATCAAAGTGGTTTGCCATTTCCTTCCCCAGCTCATTTTACAGATAAGGAAACTGAGGCAAACACCAGGGAATAAGTGATTTACCAGGGGTCACCCAGCTAGCAAGTGGACAATTGAAGATGAGTCTTCTTGATTCCAAGCCCAGCATTCTAAGCATTGTATCACCTGACATTTATACATCATACTCCACTGGAGATCACTAGCCATAAGACTTGAACCATTAATAATGATTCTTTGAGTCAAACCATCAACCAGCTCTGAATCTATCTGATTGTATTATCATCCAAACATATCTTCCTATCTTCTCTGTTTAAGTAGTAAGAGAAACTTTATCACTTTGCTGCAAGCTAAATGATATCCACTGCATTCCCCTCATCTACTAATGTAGTGATTCTGTCCAGAAAGTCATGACTAAGCTGATGACTAGTTCTTTTTTAATCACCACTGCCCTTTATAGATGCTTGACAATGATCTTTTTAATAACCCATTAGAGAATTTTCCCAGGAATCCAAGTGAAACTCACTGGTTCATAGTTTGCAGACTCTGTTCTCTCCTTTTCTTTGATGATCAAGACATTTGCCCTTCTTCAAATTTATTGACCCTCTCCTGTCTTTCATGATTTTTGAAATATCACTGGTGAGGGCTCAAGTACTGAATCTTTAGTCTTCTCAGAAGCTGAGGACTTAGTTCATCTATATCATGAATAAATAACTCATTTGTTCATTCATTCATTCATTCAATAAATATTTGCTATATGTTTTCTGTGTACTCAGTGTTGGGCTAAGAAGTATCAGTGGGGGGTGAGATATAAAAGAGAAAGGAAGTAAAGAAAGGACAAACTGATGCAGCAGAAAAGAACTCTAAATTTGGAGAAAGAGGACTCAGGACCTCATGTTGCTATTTGCTTCCTGTGTGTCCTATTTGGAAATCACAATGATAAAAAACAAGATATCAATACAAGTTGTCTTTTTAAAGGGGAAGGTGAGTTATGTTCATTTCAGCACCTGCCTCTGCTCATGCTGTTGCCTGCCCTGGAATGTGCTCCCCCCACTTCACAGGCCATCTCTCCCAGTCCTACCCATGCTTCAAGGCCCAACTCAAGTTGAGCCATGTCCTCTCAGTCTTCCCCGACCACCTGAGCTGACGCTGCTCTCTTCCTCTTCTGAACTGACCACAGAATCCAGCATTGGATTCTTTACTACTGACTCTTTCCCTTGTCTTAGTTTTGCTTCTCCAACTAGACTATAAATCCAAGTGATTATGACCATATCTTATACTTCATTGCATTATAGAATTCTAGATTACAGATTAACAGGATCAAAAATTTAGAGCTCAGAGGAAAGAAACAAAGATGCTGTTATGTCCAACTGTCTCATTTTATTGTTGAGAGCACTTAGGTACAGGAAGGGAAATGACTCCTAGGAGAGATATGACAATGTGACTCTCTTTTTCCTCTGAAGAGGTGGGCAACCATGGGCCAGGAATGTGGCATGCACTTCCACATATAAAAATACTCTAGGGGCAGCTAGGTGGCACAGTGGATAGAGCACCAGCCCTGGAGTTAGGAGTACCTGACTTCAAATCCAACCTTAGACACTTAATAATTACTAGCTGTGTGGCCTTGGGCAAGCCACTTAACCCCATTTTCCTTGCAAAAAAAAAAGAAAAAAAAAGAAAAATACTCTATCAGATAGGCAATATGATCTATTATTCCATGATACTGTAAAATATAAGAAATGATCCCTGCCCTCAGTATAACATTACCCGTAATATTTGCTTCTTGGGCTTGTTGTGAGGCCCAAGTGAGATAATGCATGTCAAGTGCTCTATAAATTTTTAAATATATAAATGTCAAAACTCTTTGATTTCACATGTAAAGTCCTTTATGATATGGCTTCAGGCTACCTTACCAGGCTTCTTGTACATATTTGACATTCCATCCCAACTGACTCCATTCATGGCATTCCATCTCTTATCTCTGTTTCTTAGGACAGACTGTCTCATGCTTGGAATGCACTTCCTCCTCACACCTACCTTGAAGAATCCTCAGTTTCCTTCAAGGCTCACCCTCTCCATGAAGCCCATTCAATTCGGATTTATTTATCAATGTTCACATTGTTTCTTCACTTCACCCCCCCCCCCCCAAGAGAATGTAAGTTCCTTGAGAGCAGGGAGTGCTCATTTTTTTTTATATTTCCAACCCTAGTCCAGGATCTGGGATATAATACTTAATAAATGCTTGTGAAAAGAACCAGCAATTATTTTTATTACCATCATTATGTTTCTCTTTATGAAATCTCCCATTACAACACCGACCCTCATTGATTCTCCACTCCTCTAAACTGCTCTAGCCCATGATGCCATACTGACAAAGAGGAAAATGGGCAAAAGAAACAAATATTTCTTATGTGCCTACTATTTGCAGGGTCCCATATTAAGTGTTTTACAATTATTGCCTCATATTGCAATATTTCAAGGATGCATGATTTAATTGATGTGGGCATTTCTACTAACCAAGCAGCTCATAGCCACTTCCAAGTTTTTTGGGGTTTTTTTAGGTTTTGTTTTTGTTTTTGTTTTTTTGTAAGGCAAAAGGGGTTAAGTGGCTTGCCCAAGGCCACACAGCTAGGTAATTATTAAGTGTCTGAGACCAGATTTGAACCCATGTACTCCTGACTCCAGGGCCCATGCTTTATCCACTAAGCCACCTAGCCATCCTGCCCCTTCCAAGTTTTAAGGAGTTTCTGCTAAAAAAAAATTACCCCATGAATTAACCACTAGGAATTAATTTCTCTAACTTGATTCTGGCTAGTATTTGGACAGTCATCATTCCCCCAGACCTTGTTAGGGCCTTCTAGAACTTGTGTTCCATTTGCATGGCTTTCAGAAATCCAAGATCTACTCAATGTATATACCACAATGAGACATTCAAAGAGGAGTTGGCCATTTTCTGTTAACTCTCCATCTCTTTCCCTTGGGTATGTTTTGTTTCTCCAACTGAACTATGAGTCCCTCAAACATATTTATTTTTATATTATCAGTTAGGGATTGCAGGACAAATCATGGTCTATAAAAAACAAGAATAGTAGATTAGACTGTGACCTCCTGGAGAGGAAAGGATTATCTTTTGCCTTTCTTCAACTCTCCATTGTTTAGCTCATATAAGAGGCACTTAATAAATGCTTATCTGCTAACTAATTCATTGCTAGCATTTATATTGCACATTCAAGTTTTGTACACTATCTCATTTGATCCTTACAACAAGCCTAGGAAATAGATATTATGTGAGAAGACTCACATGAACTAATATAAATCATAAAAAGAAGAATCAAGGGAAGGATTTACATAATCATTAAAATAAGAATCATCATTTGCATAATCATTCGTATTAAGCAAAGGAAAACAACATTAATAGACAGGAGAATTCAGTTCAATGCTGTGACCAATATCAGCTTCAAAAGAATTACAGTGAAATATATTTCCCCTCCTCTCAGCAGACAGGTGGTAACGTCAAGGTACAGAATAGGGTATACAGTTCTTGTCAGGTATAGTCAATGTTTTGATTTATTTCCCTTAATTATATTGTTAAAAGGAGGATTCTATTGGTATATGCTGAAGTAGTCACAGGATCATTTTGTTTTGAAACTGGAAGGGGTCATACAGACTAACTAGTCTACCCCATCACCATTTCATTCATGAAGGAATCAAGACCCAAAAGAAGGAAGTGACTTTCCCAGTCATAATGATAGGTAACAAAGGCAAGATTTTAATGTAGGCCTCTGATTCCAAAATCAATGTTCTTTCCACTGTACAAAACTCAAAATGATAGATTTTTTAAATTAATAATATATTCATTTTTAAAAAAGAAACAAAAAATTTACATATCCTTATTGCCTAACATAAAACTAGACAAAGTCAACAATCAATAAATTCTTATTAAATTGGATTGAGTTGGAGCAGTGATAAAATATATTTATTAGGTTCTTTCCGGTATCTTCAAATGCAGAGTGGTATTTCCTTTCAAATCCTAGGTTTTCCTGGGTCAGTGAGTCACTTCTTACCTTCCCCTAGGATGTCTTGTGTTCAAATTTCACCCCAGTTCCTGGCACGCATGAGACCCTAGAGGCTCACCCTCTGTTCTCACTGCCTTAGTCACAGTGATATTTATATTACATGGGAAGTGAAACTGAGGAGAACAAATCCCAGAGGTCCACTTGTAGAGAGGATGCTTTGATGAAGGAACATCCAAGGTCCATGAACCATTCTTTTGGACTGAAAATGCACACCCAAGAGGGATGAGGAGTGGCTAGGTCAGTGGGTTTACTCCCTGGAGCCAGGAGCTAAGGAGGGAAGAAAGGAGGAGGCCAAAAGAAACTGGCAATTCTGTGTCCCCCCCAGCTCAGCTCAGTTATTCTTATTAATAGACAGTTGGCGTGAGGAAGGCTAGTGGCATAAAAGTCAAGCTTTTAGAGAGAAATATCTGTAGCATTAGGACTCTAAGAAAGCTTTCATAGTCCTTGAGCTTCAACTGATCCACCAAAGATCCAAGTTGAGACCAGTGTCATTAATACATCTCTTAAACTTTCCAATTGGACCATCCTTTATCTTCCTGGGAGACCTAGAGGAGACCGAGATAGGTTTGGTATAATAGAAAGAACAGGGGAGGCTAGGTGGTGCAGTGGATAGAGCACTGGCCCTGGAGTCAGGAGTATAATAGAGAGAATGCTCTCAGGAGATCCCAGTTTCCTAAGATGCCAAGGATATATTCCTTTAATTTTCAGGGCATTAATTTCACAGCTATAAAATGAGGATAATGTTATTTGCAATGTTTGAATTACTACTGTTGAATCAAACAAAACAAGAATCAAATATTGATTAAGCATCTACTATAGGCTAGGCACTGTGTTAGATGTTGGATCCTAAGGTTGGTGGATATCAAGTCAACTCCTTCATCTTATAGATGAGGAAACTGAGACTCAGAGAGGATAAGTGACAGTCAAAGATCACACAAATAATGGTTGAAATAGGATTTGAACCCAGGGCCTCAGGGTTCTCCCCATTGTATCTCTCTACATGATTAAGTTTGAGGTGTCAGTGGAACAGTCAGGCAAAGATGGCATGTAAGTAGTTGAACATGTGGATCTAAAATTCAGAAGAGAGAACAGGAGTAGGAATAAATTTGGCTGTCATCTGCAATGGAGAGGTAGTAGAAAGCCAAGGCAGGTAATTCTCCATGATGCTTCCTATATGACCCCAGACAGGACAGTTAACTTCCTTGAGCCACAGTTTCATCATCTGATAAATGAGGAATTTGGACCAAATGTGATTCTATAAATGAAATTGAGAAAAGACAACACAGACATGAGGGAAAGAGGACCAAGGATAGACCCTTGTGTAGTACTCACATAAAGGGATAAGAAAAAGAATAAAAGGCCAGCAAAGGAAATAGAAGAATTGATTGGAGAGAGGTAGGAGGAGCACCAGTAGAGGATGATGAATCTCAAGTCAAGGATGGAAGGAATCTCCATCAGGAGAGGATAACCAACAATGTCAAACCATACAGAGAGACCAAAAAGAATGAGAACTTTTTAAAAAATAAAAAAACATTGGATTTGATGATTTGGAATTTCAGCAAAGAAAACTTGATCACAATAAGTGGAGAAGAAAGTGTCTGAGAAAATGGAAGGATTAGGGCCAGGGGTATAAGCAAATTCTTCAAGAAGTTTAGTAGATGATGCTGAGCGAGATGAGCAGAACCAGAAAAGCATTGTACATCCTAACAGCAACATGGGGGTGATGATCAACCTTAATGAACTTGCTCTGTCCATCAGTGCAATAATCAGGGACAATTTTGGGCTAAATTCGATGGAGAATACCATCTGTATTCAGAGAAAGAATTGCGGAGTCTAAACAAAGACCAAAGACTATTACCTTTAACTTAGGGGAAAAAAAACTATTATCGTTTCTATGTAATTTTGCTATCCCTTATACTTTATTTTTCTTCCTTAAGGATATGATTTCTCTCTCATCACATTCAACTTAGAGCAATGTAGACCATGGAAACAATGTAAAGACTAACAGACTGCCTTCCGTGGGGGTGGAGGGAGGGAAGCAAGATTAGGGGAAAAATTGTAAAACTCAAAATAAATAAAATCTTTCTTGAACAACAAAAAAAAGTTTAGTAGAGAAAATAAGACTTCAGTTTAGTGTGCTAGATAAGTCAAGAAAAGGGATCTAGGAGGAACAAATGTACTCAACATTTGAGATAACATTTCAACAAATTTTTATAGAGGCAGTACAATAGAAAGAATTTTGGATTTTAATCCCAGAGAAATTTTGTTCAAATTTCGGCTCTGATTTCAAATAGATGTCATCAAGGAATATAAATACTTTTTGAAAGAATTACAAACTATTAAAAAATATAGGAAGAAATGTTTCAGGTCATTAATGACAAAAAATTAAAATTTGGCAAACCAAAATGCTAAGTCCAGAAATTTGACAAAGGTGATAAAAGATGGGAAGATATTGAAGATGTTGTAAAAGGACAGGCACACTAATTCACTCCTGGGACTGTGAATTATTCTAACCATTCTAGAAAGTCATGAAATTTTGAGAACTAAAATATCCATACCCTTTGACTCAGAGATTCTACTGTTAGGCAAATACACTAAGAAAATCAGAGATAACAAGTAAGTCCTATATACAAAAAAAAATCTTTATAGTAGTACTTTTTGTAGTAGTGAATAACTAGAAACCAAATAAATGTCTTTTAATTGGGAAATGCCTAATCAAGTTGTGGAATCTGAATATAAAGGCAGCTAGGTGTCATAGTGGATAGAATACTGGACTTAGAATCTGGAAGACTCATCTTCCTGAGTTCAATTCAGGTTTAAGACACTTACTAGCTATATGGCCTTGGACAAGTGATTTGACCATGTTATGACTCAATTTTCTCATCTGTAAAATGAGCTGGAGAAGGAAATGGCATACTATCTGACCAGAATACCTCAAATGGAGTCACAAAGAGTCAGACACGAATGAAAACAACTATATAACATGAATGCAGTGGAATATTACTGTGCTGTGAGAAACAATGAAAAAGAGAAAAAGAGAAAAACATAGAAAGTTATATGAACTGATACAAAGTACAGTAAACAGCGCCAAGAAAACAACATGCACAACTGCCTCAGTGTAAGTGGAAAGAACAATAACTACAAAACATTGGAATTTGAATTCTTTGAAATTATAAAAAAAAAGTTTGTCCCCAGGAACAAGTCCCAAAACAATGGAAATTAAGTTCTTTGAAATTATAAAGAAAACGTTTCCCCAAAAACAGACACATGAAAAGACATCTCTCTCCCTTCTTTGCAGAAGTGGGTATGAAATCTAAGATGTCAGACTTGGTCAATGTGTTGGTTTGTTTTGTGTAACAGATTCTCTATCTTTTTTTTATTCTTTGTAGTAAGGAGGGGAAAGGAATAAACTTGTATTAAATACCACTGCACCAGACAATATGCAAAACAGTTTACAAATATAATCTCATTTGACCCTCACAACCCATTTTGATTCCAAGTCCAATATTCTGCCATACCACCTTGCGGGAGAGATACATAGGGAAACCTTGGTAATGTGAGCACAAAATAAAGCAATATGTATTTATGTTCTGAAAATTATATTTCTGTCATTCACTCTGTCATCTTAGGTGAGTCACTTCATTTCTTCAAGCTTCAGTTTCCCAATCTGTAAAATGAGAGGGTTGTACTAGATGACCTCTAAGGCAATCTTCCAACTTAAAATCCATAATTTAATCAAAGTATAAAAATCTTACAAAATTTTTTAAATTATTAATAATGTTGATAATCATATTAATATTTATTTGTTAGTTGTGGAGGTGACATGATATAGTGTCTAGAGAGCTCATCTCAAAGTTGGGAAGATCTGGATTCAAACTCTGCCTATGACACATATTGGTTGTGTGACTCTGACAAAACACTATGTCTTCCTCTGCTCCAAGTCCCAGGGGAAGAAACACTCCAAAGTGCTACCCAAAACAGATTAAAATATTAGAAGTGCAGCTAGGTGGCCCAGTTGATAGAACACCAGCCCCAGAGTGGAGAACCTGAGTTCAAATCCTGCCTGAGACACTTAATAATTATCTGATCTTGGGCAAGTCACTTAACCCAATTGCCTTGCAAAAAAAAATGTTATGGGGGAGGGGATACGTTAGGTGGTGGTCCAATGGATAAAGCACCAGCTCTAAAATCAAGAGAACCTGAGTTCAAATCCAGCTTCAGACATTTGAGATGAACTGTTGTGTGCTAGAACTGGACAAATCACTTAACCCACCCCACCCCCCACCAAAAAAAAGCAATGTGGAAATATTTAACAAAATAAAATAGACTAGAACAAAGATAATGTTACTATATGGCCTTCTAAGTTAATATGTGGCCCACAGGGATTTTAATGTATAGCTTAGTAGTTTGTTTTTCTTTGAGTTTAATACTTCTCTCTGCAATTATAAATTGCAGTGAAGGTGCTGATCTGCATCTGTAGGAGGAATTTCCTCACTTGAGAGTTTCCTTTACAATGAAATCATATTCTTACCACTATTCTTACCACATATTCTTACCACCTATTCCTACTATTGATAATCATTTAAATTCACCTTGAGAAAAAAAAATGCAGAGGATCTGGGTTCAAATCCTATCTGTAGGGATGGCTAGGTAGTGCAGTAGATAAAGCACCGGCCCTGGAGTCAGGAGTACCTGGGTTCAAATCTGGCCTCAGACACTTAATAATTACCTAGCTGTGTGGCCTTGGGCAAGCCACTTAACCCCACTGCCTAGCAAAAAACCTAAAAAAAAAAAAAAAAGATTCAAATCCTATATGTAGCATGTACTACCCCATCTCTCTGGGTCTCAGTTTTCTCATCTGTAAAATAAGGGGGATGGGCTGGCTGACCACTAGTCAGTCAATAAACCTGTATTGAGGGCCCCTGGATGGCAGGCCAGTGCCCCTTCTATCTCTATAATTATACCATCCTATGAAACATCTTGGGTAGACGAAATATTCCTTTGGAGATTGTCCTAGGAATTGTGGTCTCCTGGGGAGGCAGGTGACAAAGGGAGGTTATACTAGGTTTGTGTTCTCTAAAGGAACAGTTGACACAATGTCTAGTCTCCTTGGAGGCTTCAATTTCCCCTCTTTCTGTTTAAACCTCCCTTTTCAGAGATTCAGGCTCAGAGGACCATGCTGCTCGAAAGGTCCAATAATGCCCCCTGCCGGCAGCTTTCATCCCTAATTTGAAAGAAATTTAATTGGGAATTACCAACCCAAGTTCTTGTCACTTGTGTGTGGGGTTTAGAGGAGGGGGGACGAGTGGGAGTGCTGCCCAGTTAGGTTATTTCACACCTGTTCTCAGCACTAATTAAATGCTGATTAATCCCTCTTCCAGATGCACAAGACTGTAAGAAGGGTCAGCCCTTGGCAAAATGGAGACATCAGCTAAATTTCTCTCTTCCGCTAGATCCCTTTTCTGGATGCTTCTTTACTATTTTTCTACAGAAAGAATACTAGGTTTGGAGTTAGAGGATCTGAGTTTTTTTAATTAACTCTAACATATACTACCTGTGTGACTTTAATCAAGTCATTAACAACTCTGGGAGTCAAGTTTCTTCAACTGTAAAATGAAGAATTCTGCCTAAAAGGCATCTGAGGTTCCTTTCAGTTCTAAATCTATGATCCTTTAGAGATCCCGCCCCCAACCCAGTCTTTCCCTCTGTGGGATCTCCTCTCATTCTTTCTATGTGAGAGGTGCTTGACTGATAACACCAAAGACATCAAAGAAAACCATGACATCGTGGAGGTCAAGCCATATCAAGCAAGTGACTTGGATTTGAGTAAGAGATGCTATGCTAAGTCACTAGCCTCACTTTCTCCTTTGGAATCATCTGGGTTCAGTGACCAGATATGAATCAGAACATCTAGAGATGGATGATTCTGGTTGTGAGGCAATCAGGGTTAGGTGACTTGCCTAAGGTCACATAGCTAGTAAATGTCAAGTGCCTAAGGTAGAATTTGAACTCAGGGCTTCCTGATTCCTGGACTAGTGCCATATCCATTGTACCACCTAGCTGCCCCTAAGACTTAATATGTTCATAGAAAACAAGGGAAGGAAGTAATGCCAAATTGTAGAATATCTGAGCTGGAAGAGAGTTCAGAGGCTGCTTGAACTCCCACTTTATACATGAGGAAACTAAGGCACAGAGGGACTACTTTAACAATAAAATTTCCTCAAATTTATAGTTTTTAATAGTTTCAAAGCACTTTTTTATGTTTCATCTCATTTAAACCTTACAATAGACTTGCAAAATAGTCAGAGAAAATGTAAAATAAACACTAATGTGAGGTGTCATGCTGAGCATAGCAATACTTCAATACAAAGAAAGTTAATGGACTCATAATCTAATGGGAGAGCAATATGTAAACAATTTGTTTAAAAAAAAAGATAAAAAAAACAATTATGGGGGTGGCTAGGTGGCGTAGTGGATAAAGCACCAGCCTTGGAATCAGGAGTACCTGGGTTCAAATCCGGTCTCAGACACTTAATAATTACTAGCTGTGTGTGGCCTTGGGCAAGCCACTTAACCCCATTTGCCTTGCAAAAACCTAAAAAAAAAAATTATGTCCAAACAAGTAAATACAGATAAATAGAAAATATTATTAATAAACAGAGGGAAAGTCCTAGAATTAAGAGAGATAAGGAAAGGTTTCTTGTTGGAGGCAGAGATGAGAGAATATTCCAGGTCTATGGAACAGCCAGTGAAATGCTTGTAGGCAGGGGCAAGGGTAGCTTGTCTGAGGAACAAGCAGCTTAACAGAGGCACTGAACTTCAGTGTGGGGATGGGGTAGGGTGAGGAAGTAGTATAAGGACAACTGGTAAGGACAACTGGAAAGGTCAGAGTGAATAAGGAACAGAGGATATTAAAGTCAAACCTGAAGGTAAAAGGGAGCCTTTGAAGTTTATTGAGTGGAGATTAGGTGTGAGATGGGGAGAAACTAGAGATAAAGGGACCAACCATCAGACTACTGTAAATTTGACAAGACTTGACAACAGATTGAACATGGTTGGTGAGAAAGAGTGGAATGTAAAAGTTGATATCTAGGTTGCAAAACTGAAGGACTGGAAGGATAATATTGCCCTTGATAATAAGAGGGAAATTTAGAAAGGGGGAAGATTTAAGGGAAAAGATAATGAATTCAGTTTTATACATTAAGGTGAAGGAAGATCAAAATAAATAATTTACCCATGTTCAGCAGGGTCTTATTAAATATGGACAACATTCCAGGTACTCTACTAAGTATTTAGGTATACAAAGAAAGAAAAAAACACTGCCCCTCTTAAGTAGCTCACATCCTAATGGGACAGAAAAATTCTAAATAATTAGATACATATAAGATAGATATACAGAATATATGGAGGGTAATCTAAGAGGGAGGGCATTAGGTGGATGGGGATGGGAAAGGGCTCTGGAAGAAGGTTAGATTGAGGAGGTTGGAAGCTAAGGGACAAAGGTAAGAAAGAATATCCTAGACCCTAAGAACTCTTTTTTCGTTTAAAAACTGCTGGGAAAACTGGAAGATAGTATGGCAGAAACAATCTCTCATACCCTATATCAATATAAGGTTGAAATGGGTACAGAATTTAGGCATAAAACATGACATCAGAAGCCAATTAAGAGAATAAGGAGTGGTTTACCTATCAGATCTATGGGAAGAGAGAGAAGAGAGAGAAAACATTATAAAATACAAAATGGATAATTTTGATGACATTAAAATGAAAAATTTTTGCACAAATAAAATCAATGAAACCAAGATTAAAAGGAAGGCACTTTTAGGTTCAGAAACAAATTTTACAACTAGTATTTCTGACAAAGGACTCATTTCTAAAATATAGAGAACTGAGTCAAATTTATAAGACTACAAGTCATTCCCCAATTAATAATGAAATGATATGAAAAGGCAATTCTCAGATGAAGAAATTAAATTTATCTACAGTCATATGAAAAAATGCTTTAAATCACTTATTGATTAGAGAAATGCAAATTAAAACAACTCTGAGGTGTCACCTCACACCTATCAGAAAGGCCAAGATGACTAAAAAGGAAAATGATCAATGTTATAGAGGTTCAGGGAAAACTGGGACATTATTGTATTGTTGGTGGAGTTGTAAACTGATTCAGCCATTCTGGAGAGCAATTTGGAAATACACCCAAAGAGTAATAATATACCCAAAGAGTAATAATACATCCAAAGAGTAATAATAATAATAATAATGCCCCAACTAGTCTGCAAAAAAGGGTAAAAAAAAATCCACATATGCAAAAATATTTATAGCAGCTCTCTTTGGAGAGGCAAAGAATTGGAAATTGAGGGGATATTCATCAATTAGGGATTGGCGGAACAAATTTTGGTAGATGAATGTGATGGAATACTATTCTATAAGAAATAAGATTTCAGACTTCAGAAAAGCTAGGAAAGACTTGTATGAACTGATACAGAATGAAGTGAGCAGAACATGAAGAACATTGTGTACCCTAACAGCACCATTGGGTGATGATTGACTTGTTTGGACTATGACTGTGATGGACTTGTTCAATTCAGTAGCACAATAATCAAAGAAAATTCTTAAAGACTTGTAATTGAAAAAAACCATCCATATGTGGGGGGGGGGGGGGACTTAAATACAGACCAAAGCTTACAATCTTCAGTGTTTAAAAGTTGTCATATATGTTTTCTAATTTTTTTCCGATTTTGATTTGATTCTTCTTTCACATCATAATTAATATAGACCTTAGTTTAGCATGATTATACATGTATAACCTTTATTAGATTGCATTCTATTGGGGGAAATGGGAAGGGAAGAGAGGGAAGGAAGGGAAATTCAAACTCTTGAAAAAAAATGATTGTTGAAAACTACTATTGCATGTAAGTTGGAAAAATAAATAAAATACAATTAGGAAAAAAAAAAGAGTATGTAGGCCTAAAGGACGGTCAGCCAATGCAAAGACATACAGATAGAAAATGGCCAGTGTTGCTGGATTGTGGAATGCATTTTGTTAAGTCGTTTTTTTTGGTCTTGTCTGACTCTTTATGATACCATATGAAATTTTCTTGGCAAAGATACTGGAGTAGCTTGTCATTTTCTTCTCCAGCTCAATTTACAGATGAGGAAACTGAGTCAGATAGGATTCAATGATTTGCTTGGGCATACAGGTAATAAACATCTGAAGTCAAATTTGAATTTGTGTTCTTGCCTTCGATCCCAGAGTCACCTAGCTGCCCATAGAGAGGAATAAAATGTGAGAAGACTGGAAAGGGTAGAAGGTTGTGAGGATTTTTAAATGTCAAACAGAGTTTTATATATTTGATAGCAAGTCAATGAAGTTTATTAAATGTTAAGGTGACATAGAGCTATACTGTAGGAAAATCAGCTGAGTGAAGAATAGATTAGAAGTAGAAAATATGAGGCAAGGAGACCAAAAAAATAGCTATTGCAATAATGCAAGTAAGAGTTAAAGGGGGGTGGGGCTTGACCTAGACTGGCAACTTTGTGAGTAGGCAAAAGGGGACATATGAGATAGCTGTTATAAAGGTAAAAATTGAAAGGTTTAATAACAGTTTAAATTTGTGGCCTGTGAATGAGTTGAGGATGACATTGTAGTTTTGAGCCAGAGTGACTGAAAAGGACAGTGATACCTCAATGTTGTTGTTGTGTAGTGTCCAATTCTTTATGACCTCATTTGGGGTTTTCTTGTCAAAGATCCTGGATGGTTTGCCATTTCCTTTTACAGAGGAGGAAACCAAGGTAAACAGGATTAAGTGATTTACTGAGGATCACACATTAAGTGTCTGAGGTCAAATTTGAATTCAGGTCTTCTTGACTCCAGGCCTAGTGCTTGTACCACCTAGTGACCTCAATAATAATAAGGAAATTAGGAAGAAGGGAAGATATTGCAGATGGAGAGGGTTCTGTTTGAACATGAAGTTTAGGATGTCTAAAGGGCAATAAGTGATACAGGACTAGTTCAAAAAAAAAAGACTAGGGGGCAGCTAGGTGGAGTGGTACAGGAGTCAGGAGGACCTGAGTTCAAATACAGCCTCAGACACTTAATAATTAGCTGTGTGACCTTGGGCAAGGCACTTAACCCCACTGCCTTGCAAAAACTTTACAAAAAAAAAAGACAAGAATAGGGTTCAATATTTCAATCTGGGAATCCTTTGCATGGAGATCATCATGAAACTTAATGGAGTTCCTGAGATCACCAAGCAAGATAATGAGGAGAAATAAAGAAGACCAACCAAAAGAGCTTTGGATGGGTGTGAACTTGAACATCTAGCAAAGGACCTGGCACAACTGGGTCAGAGTGACAGAGGGATAACTAAAAGCAAATAGCATCATGAGAACCTAGGAAGAGCATTATTTTTGGTTTATTCAGCTCTGGAGGACTTTGCTGATTGTTTTGCTTGTAGCATCCAATGAGAGAGCATACAGGAAAGAGGAAGGTCTTTTGGCTGTCTCTCCTCTGAGGTCATATGGTCCTTGAGAAATGGGTCTTCCTACTTGACCTTTTAGTGAATTACTTTCCATTCTTTAGAAAGGCAGTGAATTATCAGATATTAGGAGAGCCAAGGAAATCCAGGGACTTTAATCCAAGTCAGGCTTTGTAGACTTTTCAGAATTAATGGTTCAAGGAACAAAGCAGTTTTTGAGAATGAGCTTCAGATTTCCAGTTCAATGAAAGGATTCACCTCAAAGTCAGTCACTTTCTGGACATGAACTTGGTTAATGCAAAAACTTGGAAACTAAGCTAAGTTTTTAATTTACTCCTCCAGAGACTGAGGTAGCTTAGGGGAGACCAAAGTGGTGACAGGGTGATTAAACCCTGAAACTATTGAAGCAAATGTTTGTAGATTTGTAACTATCACTTTATAAGAGCTAAAAACAACAATTAAAAAACCCTAAAACCTAGAGAGAATACAGGAGGAGATGTTAATCAACAGTGTCAAAGACTGGGGAGAGATCAAGAGAATTAAGATTAGTTCTAGAGCACATGCTAATTCAGCAAATCCATTAAATTCATAAGTAATTGGGGTGGCTAGGTGGCGCAGGGGATAAAGCACTGGCCCTGGAGTCAGGAGTACCTGGGTTCAAATCCAGCCTCAGCCACTTAACCTCATTGCCTTGCAAAAACATATATATATATATATATATATATACATATATATATATATATATATATATATATATATATTCATAAGTAATTACTAGTTCCACATATAGATCATCAAATTCCCTAGATCTTGTCTTGGTTTTTCAGGGTTTATATGATTACAGGACAAATAGATTTGTTTCCTCTCTCATTCCAGGAATCTCATTCTAGATAGAAGCAAATTTGGATAAAAATAGCATCAATTACTTTATAATTCTGTTAATTTATCCATCACCCACTATGGGAAAATAGAAGTTTTGAACTGGAAGAAATTATAGAGATAATCAGATTCAGAGGTATCAAACTCAGTGTCAAACCACTTACAACCAACAAAACTTCAGATTTTTAAAAGTAAATAAAAATAAGATTAGATATTGTTAGTTTGTGGTTTTCTAATCTGACCTCAATTCTAAGTCAATATGAGGCCTACAATGAGTTTGATACCAATGATCTGATTCACCCCTCTTGTGTTTCATTATGAGAGAATTGAAGCCCATTGATTTGTCTGAGGTTGCACAGGTAGTTAGGGGCAAGCTCAGTTCTTATAGTCAAAAGTAATGCTCTTTTCCATTATATTATACTGTAATTTTGCTATCTCATACTTTATTTTTCTTCCTTAAGGATATGATTCCTCTGTCATCACATTCAACTGAGATCAATGTATAACATGGAACCAATGTAAACACTAACAGAAAGATTCTGTGGGGGGTAGGGGGAGGGAAGCAAGAATGGGGGAAAAATTGTAAAACTCAAAATAAAATATTTCTTTAAAAAAAAGTAATGCTCTTTTCACTGAACTATGCTGACTTGGAAAGTTCCATGAATTTTTTGAAGGATGGGGCATTGAAAATGGATGGAAATGTAAAAGCAGTCACAGGACATAAAAGAAACCCACACATCACACTGGACTGAATGAAGGAGACACACCCCAGTCACTTGTATTCTTTGGAAATACTATTGGAGACTAGTTGGGAGCCACCCATCATTTTGGTTAAGTGCAGTGATGCTGCAAGGAGAAAAGGAAGCAAAGGTTTTCTCCATAAAGACATCTGAGAACATGGCAGACTTGGCTTGACTTGATGCTCCCAATAGTCACCCAACAGAATTTTTCCTGGAGTCTAAAATCTTTCCAGTTTATTTCAGTGGTCTTAGAGAAGGAAGAAAGCCATAAGGAGATAAGATATAAGGATGGTGCCCCCTGAGAACATGCCAAGGGCCTGGGCAGTCCGAAGGGAGCTGTTGCAGAGGTCAGTCTGGCAGCAGTGAATGTGCACCCCAGGTATTTCCTGCTGTTGGCAATGACGAGAGGTGGCACAGCTGCTGGTGAACAGGATCCCCTGAACCACTGTGAGGATATAAGAGAAGAAAAGAAGTACTATGTTAGGAAAAAAAAAAAGTTGAAAAGGAGACCTATTCTCAATCACTCAGATGTAGGTCAGAGTCTCCCTTTAATCTCAGGATCCACCAATATGGAATGATAGATTTGTAGAGTCACAAACTGAGGAGACCAAAATAATTCAAGGGCTGAGAGACACCTCCAGAAGTTCTCTTGTCATCAAGAATAACTTTCTCCAGTTTGACCTGTCAGATTGTACCCATCTTTTCAGTCTCATTCAAAAGTGAAGAAGCTTTTCCAAATCCATGCATCTACAAATGATGCCCTCCTCCTTTTGGATTCCTTAGCTCTCTGAACTTCTGTCATTATGCTTTCACTTGCTGCCTTATTTATATCATTGTTGTTTATTTAATTGGTAGTTTTCCTGTTAAATCACCAACTCCTTGAAAAGAGGAACTCTCTCACACCCATCTTTGTTTCCCCTTCAATGCCCAACACATTATCTTGAACTCAATGAATGTTTATTGAAAGAATGAATGAATTCCAGAATTTGTCAGTGACTTGCTGTGTATCACTTTGGATTAATCACTCTCCTCCCTCTGAAAAGAGGGTGAAGAACAGGACCTCCCTTTAAAGAGGTTGCACGATCACTCTTCTCTTCATTTGCTATCTAGTTGCATGCCTTTAGATTTCTCTGTTTGTTCCTGAATCAGAACTCCTCCCCTTCACTTTTCAGCTTTTAGATTTTGTCTTTCCCTATAAGATTATAAGCTCATTGAGAGCAAGAATTGCCTTTTGCCTTTTGGGGGGGGCAGTATCCTCAGCACTTCACAAATCCCCAGCATATAGTAAGCATAAATGTTTATTGACTGATCTCTCTCTGGCCTCAATTTGCTCATCTGTAAAATAATAATAGAACATGCCTTCATCTCTTACCACAGAGTTCTAAAGAAAGCAAAATGAGATCATGTATGACATAGTTTTGAATTTGGAATCTGCAAACTAGGCTCAATTTCATCTCTGACATTTATTAGCTGTGTGACCATATCATTTAATTTCTCTAAATTCCTTCCTCATCTGAAAATGAAAAGTTTAGACTGATGCCCTCCCTCTAAAGTCTTATTGAGATGAGCTATAAAAGGGATAGATGCTAAAATCCATAACCTTTCCTTTGAAGCTATTAGTCATCTCTAGTATGGTAGAGGTGCTGGAGAAACACTCACCACTTTCAGTTTTTATGCAGAATTTGTGCTTGAAACCTTGGTGTGATTCGGAGCAGGTGACAATCTCTGGTTTGGAGCAGCCTGGGTCAATGTGTTGGGTACCAACCATGACATTGCAGGCATAACACTGCAGTCCTTGAGCTAAGGAAAAATGGTGGCCAAGGTCAGGCTTTGGACAGGTTGTCTCTACTAACCCTAACCCTCCTCCTCTGCCTGTTGTCAAGCCTAGCGCAATCTTAGTCTTTTCTTCTTTTTTTCTCCCTCATTTTCCACTGACTCCCCCTCTACAAAGAAACCTTCCCTGATTCTCTATTGTCTATTGCAGGAGACCCCCAGCTGATCACCTGTAATGACCCCAAGAACAAAGAATATGGAATTTTAAGACCTAGATTGGAATCCTAGCTTTGTTACTTGATACCTGTATGACCTTAGGCAGTTCATTTCTCTTCTCTTGGAAGAGACTACCTCATGACAGAAAGGTGATAGAAACAGGCACCAAAATGTACATTTTTGCTCATAGTTATTATGTAATTTGTTTTACCTAAGTTTATTTATTACAAGAGTTTTCTTTTTCTTGGTTAATTGTGAGTATATAGGGGATGATTAACACTATTGATTCTCCCTCCTCACTCAAAAATTGTAATATTTATTAGCATTCAAAGAAAAAAAACAAAAATTCAAAAGCAATCATGAATAAAATGGAGTTTTGAAAGTAGCAATTAGAATTCATTATGCTTAAAAAAAAGAAAGAAAGCAATATGACTAGTGTGGATAGTATATATAATTCTTATTAATATGGAAGTTAAGGCTGATAGATAGCTTCAGTTTAGGAGTTCTGTGTGTCAGGGAACTAACCATTAAGTCTAACACCAATATGGTGTACCTCCAAGAAAGGGAAGTGGGCACATGGCTGTAAGAGGAGGGCCAACAGCCCAGGTAAGAAATGGAGATGGTAAGTAGAGTGATGGGACCTGTGAGTGTCCATTATATTTCTATTCCAAGAGAGAAGTCAAACAATAAATAAAAACATCTAAAAAAAACCAAAAATTAAAGAGTAAGAAATATGATACAGAGATTCACAGTTTCATGTGGAATCCTTTTTCAGTATATTCTGCTGTGTATATGTGAATGTTTTTCTTTATTGTTTAAGGATAAAAAATTTTTTAAATAAACACAAATCATTTGTTGGTAGGCTAATAAATATCAGGCATTCCATATCTAGTTATCTGTTTTCCATCATGGTCTGTCTTCTACTGGTAGGTAATTCTTTTGTATTATATGTTCTATTAAAATATTATTATCTGAAAATTTAAAATTTAAAATTCTTATTATAAACAGTTATCAAATACCATGTATCTTATGGTCAATTCCAAGCACACCATATGAAGATCATATGAAGATTAGTTATTATTTCTATAGTTCTTTATACATATTAACTTATTTGATCCTCACAACTACTCCTGTCAGAGAAGTGTTATTATTATTATTATTTATTATTATTATTATTATTATTATCCCTATTTTACAGTTGAGGAAACTGAGGCTGAAAAAGATGAAATGATCTGCTCAGGTTCACATAGTTAGAAGTAACTAGGACAAGATTTGAACTTGTCTTCCTGACTCCAGATCCAAAACTGTTACCATTGTACTACACAGTTGCCTAGACAAATATATAATGGACTCTTTCCTCAAGCCTAAACTTGGAGACAGAACACACATACAAAATTTAATTAACAGGATTGCAAGATTATGGAATTTTTCTGGAAATCAACCTGGCAGTACTCAGTAAAAGTTACAGGATCCTACCCTTTGGCCTATTGTTAGAAATAAACTGATATTTTGAAAAATATTGAAAACCTTAACAAAATAAACTACAACAAAATCTGTCTTAAAAAGTTTTCCCAGGGGTGGCTAAGTGGTGTAGTGGATAGAGCACCGGCCCTGGAGTCAGGAGTACCTGAGTTCAAATCTGGCCTCAGACACTTAATAAATACCTAGCTGTGTGGTATTGGTCAAGCCACTTGCCTTGCAAAAACCTAAAAAAAAAAAGTTTTCCCAGAAGAGTTATATATAATTATTAAAAAAACAAACAAACTAGAAGTATCCTAAATCCCCATAGAGGAATGATTAAATCAATTGTGGTACAATAATGGAATTGAATATAATGCAATCAAGACTAACAAATATGAGGAATGCAAAGAAATCTGCAGAGTCCTTTTTTTATTAAAATAATGCAAAGTGAAAAAAAAAGCAGAAACAGAGGAATGAAATTCATTCCAACCACTACCTCACAAGAAGAAAAGTGAATGAGTGAATTGACTAAGAAAACTGAATGAAAATGAAAAGTGGCTGAAGAATCTTGATGGAGACTTAAGAGAAAGCTCTCCCAAAATCTGATACCTTTTTTTTACTTATAATGTAGTTGAGAAAACAAAATATACAAATTAATCTTTTTTATATTAACTTAAGAACTCATAAAAGATAACAACAGTAGCTCACATCTGTATAATATTTTAATGCTTGCAAAGCACATTACATACATAATTTCACTTGAGCCTCAAAAGAGATCTGTAAAGTAAGTGCTGTTATCTTTTGGGTTTTACAAATAAGGAGGATTAGAATTGAAATGACGTGTCCAGCATCACACAGGTAGGCATTGTCTGAAGGAGGATTTGAACCTAGGCCTTTTTGATTCTATACTCTATGCCCCAATGCCATATGTTACTTTGGATGTGTGTTCCCCCTCCAGAACAAAAGCTAATAGCGTTACCAAAGGAATCAGTATCTCTTGGTGGGAATTCAGTCACTGAAGTTAGTCATCAGGATAAAATGTTTATTCTTCATCTCTCTAATGCATTTATCATGTAATATTGTATTCTTTGGGGCAGCTAGATGACTTAGTAGATAGAGAACTCGTTTTTCCGAGTTCAAATCTGGCTTCAGACACTTACTAGCTATGTGACCTGAGCAAGTCACTTAACTCTGTTTGCCTCAGTTTCCTCATCTGTACAATGAACTGGTGAAGAAAATGACAAACCATTCCAGTATCCTATCAAAAAACCTCCAAATAGACTCATGAAGAGTCAAACATAACTAGAAAGATTGAACAATAACAACAAATTGTACATTATACTATTATCAAATGAGATATTATTTGTAAAGCGCTAATGCTTATTCCCTCATTGCCATATCCTTCTTTATGAATGAATCATCCCCCCCACTTCTCCCTACTAGAATGAAAGCTCTATTAGAGAAAAGATCACATATTTTTTCTAAGTTTTATACTTCTCAAAACCCCTATCTAGTAGCAGTAAGTATTTAATAAAATATGTATTCATTTGAATTTACTTCAGTGCCATCACCAGTTTCTTCTCCATATAATGAACCAACTGACACCATTAAAGGCCCAACCTAGTTCTAGTTATACACAGTTTCTGGCACTGAAACCTTTGTCTCCTCTGTACTTCTTTCCATAAAGAGGGAAAGCCCAAAAGTCATTTTTCCCATACTCCACATAGGCTTCTAACTCCTTTTTTTAAGAGACCAGAATGCTTGCCAGGGCTGAGGAAAGTGACTTACCAGCTGGAAAGAAAGAAATCATCATCAGAGTAAGGAAGAGTCCGCAGGTAGAGCCAGCTCCAGACTTGGACAGCATGGAGACAAAATTAGAAGACTCCTTTGTTTTCCAAAAGCAAGACAGGCAACTGTAGGCCTAGAGAGGCTAAGAAATCCAAGCTTTAACAGACAGTCTCTCCTTTCCAGGAGACCTTTCCAAGGAAGGTGTAAATAGTCACTAAGGCCTCCTCTTCAAAACGAGAAGTAATAATCTGAGTTGTTTGTTGTCCATCTGGAAGAGAAGTTATTTAGAAATTAAGAGGTAGCTTTGTAAGGTTCTTCTATTTCTCTTCCAGAAAATATTTCTGTGTAGACTAGGATATCACTGTGGTATCTTCTGAGTCCACAATCCCAAGGAGTGACTGGTTGGCTCTTGTGGCAGAAAGGAGGGGAGTAAGAATGCTCTTGTGTCCCTCTGCAGAGGTAGAGCTCCATCTGGGGCAGTGTGTGGTGGGGGAGAGGGGAGAGGGAGAAGTGGAGGTGCTCCCCAAGCTCCAGGTCTGTTGTTCTTGAAATTACTAGCCATTAATGCGATCAAGTTTTAGCTCTAAATCCACTTCAAAATCCTCTAATTCTGAAAGATTAAATGGGGTGGTTGGATTGTATCCCCCCCCCCCCACATCTTTGAGCTTAGTCTTTCATCTTGGAGAACTGTGCCATGGTAAAGCTATCATTCAAGCTGATTTTCATGGAAAGGAAAACCACTTACATCAAATATTTACCATCATAACTGCAGCTTGACCCAAAAACTATGCTTGGATATCAAAAAGAGGTTGAGATCAATGTTAGAGATTTAATTCAATTCCATAAATATTTGTTTTGGTTTTGTCTATGCCTACTATGTATAAAGTCTTGAATTTGACATTGAAAATGGAATGATAAATGTGACATAGATTCTGATTAAAGTCTAGTCAATGAACAATCATTTTTTAAGGACCTACTATGGATGTGCCAGACATTGTGCTGGGCGTTGGAAATACAAATGAAATCATCCCTGATCTCAATTTTATATCTACCAGGGAAAATGACGTGGATGTATAGAAGTATAATGAGGACTGGCCAATTAAGGTTTTTAGAATATTGTCCATTATGCCCTCCCTGCCTCTAATCCACTTGGAGGCTTGGTGAGTCTGTTTCTGGGCATGTGTACCAGGGGGACCCTTCCCCCCAACTTTTTTCTATTTCTTATTGATTTTTGTGATAAAAAAAATTTTTAATTGGCTATTGGGAGAGAACTGGGTGTGCATATGAAAGATTTGAGCAGACAATTTTTCACTCTCTTGCCTGATGCCTTTCAAGGAGGAGGAACTACTAAAAGTCTCCAGGTCAGAGGAAAGTTAGGCAGCTTGGGGTAGTTTATCTCTCCTCCTAGACTCTATATCCATGAACCCATGCAACTCTATTTCTGATATGTTACTTCTTCCCTGATCTTAGGTAATAATAACTAATATTTATATAGTAGAGGAGAAGTTCACAAGAGCAGATTGTTGTCCAGACACTGCTTAGGTCTCTCATAAGTATGTATCCTGCCCATGGCCACACCCAAGATCCTCTGTGTCACTGCCACTGCCCTAGCACCATTCCACCCCTCCAGAGTAAGACTTTGGTACAGAGTAATCTGCCCCTTTCTGTCAAAAGTCAGACTCCACTTCATCCCCCCCCAGTCTGACCAGAATGTCTGGGCAGAATGAACCAGAACCTCTCCTATCAAGTGATCCCAATCATCTGCCTCTGCAACCTGCAGATTCAAAAGTTAAAGGGCTGTTGAATTAATCAAGCCAATACAAGAAATCAGAGACAAGCTATATCTAGAATACCTTGTTCATAATTTATTGTCCATATTTTCCAAAACAACCTGAACTGGACAGATGATTATAAAGAGGTTGGGGGGGGGGCATGAAAAAAAATCACAGTGTTTAAAAGAAGATTTTTCTGTGAATGCTCCTAAAAAAAAAATAGAATCCATACTAGAAAAAAAAATTACCTAGGAGATTTGTCAAAAAGACATTCTTTTCAACCACAGAAAATTATTAAAAGCAATAAGGATGTTTGGAACCTTGGAATTTTGCTTTTTTCTCCCCCTCTCCATTTCAACATTTTTCACCAAGGTTCAATGTGGAAGACTAATGTGAATATAAATGAATGTTATATGTCATTACAAGTACAAATAAAGTGTCTTTTTTAATGTCTCAGCTCTAAAACAACAGGATTTCTAGTTACATCTGCTTTATGTGACTACTGGATGTGTAGCAAAAGGCTTTGATATGCTGCATACATTGAAAGACCAATAATTTCCAACTGCATGTACACATGAAGAACTTGTTTCTTACTAACAAGTAAGGAGACAGATACAGGCTCAATGGATAGAGCTTTGAGAATGGAGTCAATTCAAATTTGGCCTCAGACACAATATCTGTGTGACCTGAGCCAAGTCACTTGATCTTTGTTTGCTCTAATCCACTAGAGAAGGAAATGATAAACCAATGATTTACCAAGAAAACCTCATCAATCATATGATCCACAGAGTCACCAAGAGTTGGACAAAAAACAACCAACACAAATAACATTTTGGACCTCACCTGAACATTCCCTGAAATAATGACTAATATTTATAGAAAAGGGGCAGTAGAGGCAGCTAGATGGCATAGTGGATAGAGCACCAGCCCTAGAGTCAGGAGGACCTGAGTTCAAATTGGGCCTCAGACACTTAATAATTATTTAATTGTGTGACTTTGGGCAAGTCACTTAACCCCACTGTCTTGCAAAAAACAAAAACCAAAAAAGAAAAAAAGAAAAGGGGAAGCTAGATGCACAGTGGATAGAGTTCTGGATCTGGACTTAGGAAAACTCATTTTCCTGAGTTCAGATCTGGCCTCACTTATTAGCTGTGTGACCCTAGGCAAGTTGCTTAACCCTGTTTGCCTCAGTTTCCTCATCTATAAGATGAGCTGGAGAAGGAGGGGTCACAAAGAGTGAGACACAACTGAATACTAACAACACTAACAAACAACTGAACACTAACAACATTAAAAACAACAAACAACTGAACACTAATGACAACACTAACAACAAAATGTATACTAAGCATTCTACAAATATTTTATTTGTTTCCTATACCCCTATGAGGTAAGTGATCTTATTATTTCCAATTACAATTGGGTAAAGTGAGACAGAAAGCAGTTAAGTAACTTGTCTAAAGTTATCTACTTAACAATGTCTTAGGCTAGATTTAAACTCAGGTCTTCCTGATTCCAGACTCATGTTCTCAATCCATTGCACCATCTACTTGCCTAAATGAGAATTCTGAGATAGGATCTCCTAGGCTATAGATGAGAACAAGAGATCCATCAAGGGAATCTTCCAGGCAGACCCACACAAACCTTAATAAGTTCCACTGACAACTGACACCCCAGAGCCGATGCCTGCAGCCCCCTAGTCTGATGAGAGGATTGCACAGAAACCCAGAGGAGTATCTCTTGTTTGACCAAGTCCAGAGATGAACTAGTCCATCTGAACACAGGAACAACTTATACATCCTCCATGTCACCCCCAGAAGTGAACAGGTGAGGACTTTATGAATGGAGAAAAGGATTCCTTGGATTGGAACATAAGCTAAGTTTTGAATCTAAAATCTAAGAGATCAGAGGGGCACAGGTGAACAAATGGTGCATTTCAAAAAACTGGGGAGAGTACAGGGGACAACCAATGAAAAAGCGCAAAGATGGGACACAGAATAGTTTTGTGAAAGTCAACATGAAGGCCATCCTGTTTAGAACACAGAGTACATAAGAAGGTATGTGCATGATAAGATTGGAAAAATACATTCATTTCATCAGGAAAAAGAATTGGATACAGATGACTGTGATACTCCCCTGATGCATCCCCTTACTTTTGAACCTCCAGAAAAATCTAACACAAATCCACAAAACCATTGATGGTAAACCTCTCCATGGTCATGTTTATTTTTACTAATCAGTTACTAGTTCACTAGTCACTAGTCGGTATACTAGTTCAAATCAAAAGACATTTAATTGAATCGCCTAGCAAATAAAGTGACAATTTTCAAATTCTCCTAGGTATGCAAGGAATAAACTCTTTCACTGGTTTCTATACTACTAGTAAGGAAAGACAAGAATATTTGTGAGCAGAAAACATACTCAAAGGGTGTACAAACACACAGAGATATGTTACACAGATAATTCATATCTCTGACACTTCAGAATGCTAGAATGTAAAAAGTTGGGGTCCTGGAATCATAGAATTTGCAATCAATGACCTTGGATACTCACCCTCTGATAAGACATTTGGAAAGTCACTTAAGTCCCTCACTTTTCTCTTTTATAAAATGAAGGGTTGGGTTTGATGGTCTCTGAGATAATAGTAGAACAGGCTTATTGTGAGTCAAGTGATTAACAAAGTGCCTGGAATGCACTTGGCGGTTGATAAAAGTTTGTTCTTTCCCCTCTCTTTTGAGTTCCCTTCTAACTCAAGACCAATGATCCTAGGCCATCAGGCTGATCATTAATAGGATCTTTGCTTAGCATGCCATCTCTGCTTAGTGTCTCCTACTGTTATAATTGTTGAACTTTATTCTCTTTAGGGTCATCTATCTGGTAGACTCCAGGCTACCATCTACTACAGTACAGTATCTAGAAGGACTCTCCCTAACAAGGGCAAACTAATAGCTATTTAGACTATAACCTGGGTTACGAGCCACCAGCCCTAGTGAAGAGAAGTCAACAAAAAGTCTGCCAGAGTTTCCCAAGCTAAGATTAAATTTACTCCTTTGAGTTCCTGTGATTAGGAATGATTTGAACTCTTAAGATATCAGCAACCATCTGATATAGGAATAAAAATTCCTTGTAACAGTTTCATATAGAATATACAATCCTCTCTACTCTTCTTTGTATAAGAGAGAAATATTCATGTTTAGATTAATAGTAAAAAATTAAGAATAGAGGGGAAATTGTAAAATTCAAAAAAAATAAAAATAAATAATGCTAATAAAAGATAAAAAGGGTTTCTTGTAACTCCTATTTTATTTCTTGTGGAGTTCTTGGGCCTCTCAAAATCAAATTTGGAGACTCTTTTTCCTAAAAAAAATACATGAGCAATGTAAAGCCTGTGGCTAAGAAGTAGACTTTGCTTCTAAGAGCTTCTGTGATGGTCATGCAACTGAAAGTGAGCAAGATCCAAAACTAAGCAATGAAGACACAGCCCTTGACTTCCAGCCTTCTGGTTTTTATTAGTCCTTGACTCTCATATCCTATGCTGTTCAGGGCAAGAACTTCTTTTCCTTCATGTGATCCTTCACCTTGGATCTGTTCAGGAAAAGTACTATTAGAATACTGATAACAGAAAGATTGATATTCTGGAGGCAATGGTAGGAAATAAGGAATGTCAGGGAAGATTTCATGAAGAAGGTAATTCTCGAGTTAGCTATTAAAGAAAGAGAAAGGCTTTACCAAATAAAGATAAGATGGTCTGATACCAATTTCTGACAAGGGTATATGATGAGCCAAGGCATGGAGGCAAGAGATAATAGGACAAGAATGAAAAGCCAAGAGTAGTCCAATTATCTTGAAAATGGTCTATAGGAAGGAGAGCAGCATTAGACAACTCAAAATCACAACCAATAGATTTGGTTACAATTGACAAAAAGTTGATAGCAGAACTCATTGGAAAGTTAGATTGTAAAGGGAAAGAAGAGAGATGTATTCATGAAGCAGAGAACCATACAAGATCACATTCAATGAAAAGTTGGAGAATCTTATATCTAAAACTGGAAGAGACCACAGAATCTATCTGGTCAAACCTTATCATTTTACAGATGAGGAAACTGAGGGTTGGAAAAGTTAAGTGATTTGCTCCAGGCAATAAATATTCTGAGTCAAACTATTTTGTAACATGCTGCTTGAAAAACAGGAGATACTTAGAATAGACTCAGTGAGCTTCATAGTTATCATCCCTTGTTATATCACTGAGGTCTAATCAATAAATCAAAAAGATTTTTTTCCCTTTTTAATATTTTATTTTTCCAAAATATGAAAAATACAATTTTTAACATTCATTTTTAAAATTTTGAGTTCCAGATTCTCTCGCTCTTGGAGACAGTAAGCATTTGATATAGAGTATGCATATCCAATCATGAAAAACATATTTCAATTTCAGTCATGCTGTGAAAGAAAACACCAACAAAAAAATAAAGTTTTAAAAAGTATGCTTTGACCTACGTTCAAAGTCTATCAGTTCTTTCTCTGGAGGAGGAGAGCATTTTTCACCCCAAGTTCCACAGAATTGTCTCAGATCATCATATTGCTGAGAATAACTTAGTCATTCACAGTTCATCATCATACAATAATGTTTTTGTCTACATATACTCTTCTGGTTCTGCTCACTTTATTTTGCATCATTTCTGTAAGTCTTTCTAGTCAACAAGCATTTTTTAAACATCTGTTACATAATGTGCTAGAAGCTGGGCAATCAAAGAAAAACAATCCCTATTCTCTGAGTTGCTTGCATTACATCTCATAAGTCAACACAGTATATATGAGTATATGTAGATAGCTAGTTTAAGGAGACAGGGCACTAGCAGCTGAGGGGATAGAAACATCTTCATGTAAAAGGTAGTAATTGAACTGAAGTCTTGAAGGAATTAATGGATACTGGAAGGTTCCAGAGGGATCATAGAGTTAGTCAGTCAGTGGGTTTATTAGCATTTATTAAGCACCCACTTATGTCAGCTATTGTGCTAAGCCCAAGATACAAAGGCAGAGAGTGGTCCCTTGCTTTCAAGGAGCTCACAGTCTAATGGAGAAGTCAATATGCAAAATATAAAAAACAAGAATCAGTACATACAGAATAATTCAGGGGTTAGTCTCAGAGATAAGACATTTAGATTAAGAAAGACTGGGAAAGGCTTCTTGTAAATGTAGAAGGTGGGATGTTTACTGAGGAAGTCAATGGGAAGTTAAGAGGGTGGAGATGAGGAGGGAGAGCATGGGGGGCCTGGAATAGACAATGAAAACATTGCAGGAGGGCAATGTCACTGGATCATAGAGTATGTGCAGGGAAGAAAGGTGTAAGACTGGAAGGAAAATAGGGGCCCAGGTTATACAGGACTTCTAAAGTCAGATGAAGGATTTTATATTTGATCATAATAGGGAACTAGAAATGATCTAAGAGCAATGTCTAGTGCCATCCTGACCCCCCCCCCCCCATAGAAGCAGAACTGAAGCCCAGTCCTGATTCTGAATTCTGAACAGACTTGTCCAGAATCTTTGGCACTCCAGCCCTCAATGACAGAGCCAGGATCCAAGCAGAATCCTCTCATTGTAAAACTACATAAAAGAATTTTCGTAAGTCAACACAATGAGTCAACACCAAGCAAAAGGAAAGTCTAGTCCTCTCCATGCCCAGTCTAATGTCCTTTCTAATTGATCATTGTCTGCATTCAATTCAGAGCTGAAAAATGAGTGTCTAATAGTATAAACAATTTCTTTAAATCATTAAGCCACCCGCAGGGGTGTACAATGTCACAACTGGCTTTTAAAATAATCATCTAACCCTGTACAACTAGCCGCCAAACTATCAAGCCACAAGTTGGAGGGGGAAAGGCAGGAAATTAGATCAAATGAATTCCTACATAGAATGTGATTATTAAGAGATGAAAGGTTTCCTCTCCTTAACTTAATGGGTCTGTTTTGGACCAGAAAGGAGGCTGCCTGCTGCATATTTGGCCAACAGCCGTTCACACAAAATGTGGCAAGGATACATGAGTAGTGTATATAATTAGAAACACCAAGCCCAAGAGAATTTTTCTTAAGTCAGCTGCAAAAATTGAGTTTACCATGCCCCTCTAAGTAACAGGCCCTAAAGCAAGAAGGCTGGGATGCTGCTGCTGAATTGATTCCTGGATAATTAACAATTCATTCCACTCAGCCTCTCCCTTAAACCATTCAGATTCCCAAAGACAGAAAGGATGTCAGATTAAAACAGACTTGGAGCTAAACCTTTTTTGAGCTCATCTACAATCACAAAATCACAGAAGGTAAGAGCTAGGAGGGTCCTAACAACACAGAACTCTTTAATCTTCCATTTGCTTCCTTCCCCTAAATCTATTTTCATTCTCCCTGAAGGATTTTGACCACTTCCTGTCTTCCCAGACAATCTATGAACTCAAATCCAATCTTTTTTCCCTTCATTGTTTTGAACCCAGGATTGATTAGAACTCAGACCTCTCAACCCTAATGATCTTTTCTCCATCTTCATCCTTTTAGAATCTCTATAGTCTTGACATTGCTGATCACTGTTGTTGAATTATTTCAGTCACGTCCAACTCTTTGATCCCATCTAGGGTTTTCCTAGCAAAGGTACTGTAATGGTTTGACATTTCTTTTTTTTGCAATTCATTTTACAGATGAAGTAATGAGACAAACAGGGTTAAGCAACATGCACAGAATCACCCAACTAGTGAGTCTCTGAAGCTGGATTTGAACTCAGGAATATGAGTCTTCCTGATTCCACGCTGATCAACAGGTGTTCATGAATACTCTCTTCTTTCTAGGAATTTGTGACATGGTTCTGTCATGGTTCTCTTTCTACCTGTCCGATAGACTCCTTAGTCTCCTTTGTTGGTTCTTTGCTCAATTCACATTTATTAATTGTAGACATACACTAAGATTCTGCCCTGGGCCTTCTCTTCTCTCTCTATACTTTTTCATCTGGTGATCTTATAGGTTTCCATGAGTTCATGCAGACCTAATTATGAACTGTTATCCTGTATTACCAAACTGCCCCAAGAGTATCCTAAACTCAACATGTTCAAAATAGGATTAAATATCTTTACTCCCAGAACCCCACTTCTTCTCAACTTTCCTACTACTGTCAAGGGTACCATCATCTTTTTTTTTTAATTTCTTTTTTTATCTATTTAAGGCAATGGGATTAAGTGACTTGCCCAAGGTCACACAGCCAGGCAATTATTAAGTGTCTGAGTCTGGATTTGAACTCAGATCCTCCTGACTTTAGCACCAGTGCTCTATCCACTGTGCCACCTAGCTGCCCCAAGGGTACCATCATCTTCCCAATCACTCAGGTCTACCAGCTCCATGTCATCCCAAACCTTAACAAAAGGCTACCTCCACCACACCATCCATTTTCACTACACTTAATAAAATGCTCCTGGAAAAGACTTTTAAAATTCTGATCAGTATAATGATTGATCACAACTACACAGTCCTGATGATGAAGCATTCTGCCTGCTTCTGGGAGAGATGCAAGTAAGATATACATTTTAGGACAAATTGTGAGTTCCTTTTGCTTGACTATGTTTATTTGTTACAAGGATTGTGTCTTTCTTTTTTTTTTCAGTGAAAAAGCCATTTGAAAGAAGAGAGGGAAGTTTGAGATAGTGTTTCAAAGAGAAGAGAGAAAGTCGCTTGAATTTTTTTTAAATACATAAAAGAGAAAAAATAAAGACAAGCAAGATCAGTTTGAAAATACTAATTTTAAAATTTTATCATACACCTTTAAAAAATCAAACTGTACATTATCAAATTCATAGCTTGGTATATTGAAATATATAAACTATTAAAATAATGGCAATCCAATAGAAGTAAAGACAAACAAAAAGCATGCTGCTGGAGAAAATTAAACAACTTTGCTTACTTATGATTACCATTCAAAACTGAACCCTCAATACCCTTTATCTTGTATTATTCTTTCTTGACTGATTTTCTAACACACTCCCCTAAAGTGACTATTGTAAACCAGCTTTTCACTTCACATCCTCCAATACCCCCCCACTACACATTTATATATACAAAACTCTCACCTTCCTCTCAGAAAAAATGAATTTTTAAAAATAGAATTTTTAAAGCAATTACTATGTACTAGGTACTGTGATAAATACTGGGTATATACATATAAAAGTGAAGACAGTCTCCCTTCATCCAAGAAGCTTACATTCCAAGAAGGTAACATAAAGGGGACAGTGGCCAAGGAAAGCTACTGTGATTTGTAAAGTTATAGGAATGGTGCATTGAATCAAAGGAGAGAAACTTTGACACACCTTTCCCAGTAACAATGAATTATGGTTCTAGAACTTGAAGAGATGGAAGAGAGAGCTGCTGAGATGGACAGTATGCACAGTGAGACGAGGCTAGAGCATACTTGACTTGTTTCACTAAAATAAAAAATCAAGGCCATATATTGTGAATTTCCCTTCTGCTCCCTTATCCATTCCTCTAATTCCTCTAAATAATTTTCCATTCTCTTCTACTTTAGTCTCTGAGAAGAAACAGTTTTTCTCCTTGCCAAAGTCAATTCGTCTACTTGTGCCCTTATGAGACCTTACCCCATCAATCATTCACTTTTTTCTCATCTTCACTCTAATTCTTTTTTTTTTTAAGGTTTTTGCAAGGCAAATAGGGTTATTAAGTGGCTTGCCCAAGGCCACACAGGTAGGTAATTATTAAGTGTCTGAGACCAGATTTGAACCCAGGTACTCCTGACTCCAGGGCAGGCGCTTTATCCACTACACCACCTCGCGGCCACCCCACTGTGCCACCTAGCTGCCCCCTCTAATTCTTTTTCTACTGGTTCTTTCCCTTCTACTAACTAGCATGCCCTGGGGATCTTCCTTTCTAAAAATATATACTTTTTAACTTGATACTGTCATCCCTTCGAATTATTGTCCCTTCATCTTTTCCCTTTCACAGCTGAGCTCTCAAAGGATGTGCCAATAGAATACACATTTGGGCAAGTTTAATTTAGCCTGGATTCCCAGGCTCTGCCACCTGTGTGACCATGGGCAAGTTATTTAACCTTTCTGAGTCTTAATTTCATCAGCTGGATAATGAGAGGGCTGAACTAGATGACGTCTAGATCTATGATCTCAAAAGAGGCTACCAGTATGGTCCCCAAAATACACTATTTCTACTGTCTGAAAACCAGGCTGATTAAGGAAGGAGAAGCTCATAATCAATTGATCACTTGATACTTTGATTCATTGACCCTTTCAACTCACAAAACAAACAATACAAAAGTGATCCTCAGTGTTTTGTAGTTTCTGTTTCCTTCTTTGGTGAGATTGACAGTGGCAGAAAATGGGGTTGAGGGAGCTAAGACCATGTCTAAACTAAGTTTAACCACAGGCATCCCAATTTTGAGGTCCTTATTCAATGATTGAGTTGATATACTCAGACACAGAAAATTTGAACCAATATTGATATTGATACTCTAAGGAAAAATAAACCAGAAGATATAAAGAGGTTGCAGGTAAATTAAGAAAATGGTTCAAAAGGGGTTTTTTTAGGTTTTTTTTTTGCAAGGCAAATGGGGTTAAGTGGCTTGCCCAAGGCCACACAGCTAGGTAATTATTAAGTGTCTGAGATTGGATTTGAACCCAGGTACTCCTGACTCCAGGGCAGGTGCTTTATCCACTGCCACCTAGCCACCCCCAAAAGTTCTTTTTGGGAGACAAATGAAAAAAAATAGTAGGAAGAAGTGATTTCATCTTGTACTCAAAGGCAATTTTTTACTTCACAGGACATTTAGAGATGCTCATGATACAGTTGGAAAGGTAGCCAATTATCAGTACATCAGTACCTTGGACAGGTACTGCATGAAGATGATTTGAGCAGCCAATTGAAGAGGAAAAAAATAACAGGCTACATTGTGTTTGGGAAATGGTGCAGCACATAAAACTCTACCAAGCTATCGCTGACAAACCTCTAAATTTTTGACACTGACCTTTTTTTCTAGAGATGCTCCATGGCTATGAATCATGAAAGAGCATACTCTCTGAAGAATCAAATTTGTGCTTCACCCAGAGGACAATGGAAAAAGAAATGGTGGACATAAAGCAGTCTGAAATTGTTATCAATAATATGCAAACAGTACTTAAAGATGGAACCCAGAAGATGTCACATCAGAAATGGAAGTGGGTTTGTCATGGAGCAAGAGGAAGGAATGAAATTGATTGTCTTGATGCCTAGATCCAAGGGAAGACTTCAAGAGTGAGGGAGGAGAAATAACAAAGGATGAGAAAACATGAATGCTGAAAGGAGGATCTACATTGAGGAGATTATATTCAGATTATATTATATTAAGGAGATCAATTCAGTTCAACAAGCACTTTTTAAGTTCTTTATGTATATATAAATACTACCATAAGAGGAAGCACATATATTGAATAGTGGGTGACTTTCAAATAAGTAAGACCTAGGTTCATATATGGCAACTGACACATGCCATCAGTAATATTTGACTGTTTGGTGCCTTAGGCAACAAGATGATAAATTGCAGAAAAATGAAGATCTGCATCTGCGTGATAAGTTACTTCACTAGGAATTCCTCACATAGATTAAATCATAAGTCTGGATACTCCCTTTCCCCAAAATTCATGAGGTATCTATGCTAGGTGCTTAGCATATAAATATTGTTCTCTGCCTTCAGAAAACTTACATTCAACTGAATATGCAATATATTCACAGAATACATTGTAAAATAAAGTAAAAAAAAGGTAATTTGGGTATTTAAATAATGAGGAAAGGGGAGAGTGAAAGGAAAGTGTTTCTATAGTAAATACCCTTGAACTGAGTCTTATAGGAAACTGGAGTGGTAAGAAGCAGTGAGTTGAGGAAGGAGTATATCCTTGACCTGGGAGGCAGACTGCACAAAGATATGGAGTTAGGAATAGCCAATCAACCAGTTTGACTAGGACATAGAGTGTATGAAGGGAAGTAATGTGAATTAAGAAAGAAAGCAAGGAGTCAAGTAGATTGAAAGTCTTTAAATGTCAAGCTGGGGAGTTTGTATTTTGGAAAGAAGGAAATGGTGAAGTCTTTGACATGGGCAATACCATGGTCAGACCTATGTTTGAGGGATATCAGTGTGGCAGCGAAAGGATTGTAGAAGAGGGACTGGATGTAGGGAAATCAATTAAGCTATTTCAGTGGTGTAGTAACTGAAGGGAGCCTACACTTGTAAAACAGGCATGGAAGTGGATAGAAAAGAAATGTAAAAGACATTTGAGGGATAGAATTGACAAGATTTAGCAACTGACTTTATATGGGAGGTGAGAGAGAGAAAAATCAAAATAAGTCTGAGAGCTTGGACTGAAAGGATAAAGGAACCCTCAAAAGAAATAGGGGAAATACAGACGAGAGAGTTGGAATGACAAAAAGACATCCAGGTGGAGATGGTTCAAAGAGAATTAGAGACATAATACTGAAGAGATATTAAGACTAGACATATCAATTTGTAAGTCAGCCACACAGAAATAATAATTGAACCCATGAAAGATGATGCAATGACCAAAGAAGAAAGAATTGTGAGAAAATACAGAATCTCTGAGGACATTCAAGTTTAGGAGGTCAATCCATTGAAGTAAAAATAACAGATTTTTAATCTGGTTTTTTAAATTAAAAAACTAGTTGGTATCTTTTGTACTTATATCATGGTATATTGGATAGAGTGCTGGACTTGAATCAGGAAGATTTGAATTAAAAAATCAGCCCCCTATCCTTACCAGCTCTTGAGCAAGTCACTTACTCTGTTTGCCTCAGCTTTCTCATCTATAAAAAAGAGCTGGAAAAGGAAATAGCTAGCCATTCCAGTATCTTTGCCAAGAAAACTCCACAGAAAGTCAGAGATGACTTGAACAACAACAAATCTGTTTTAACATCACTTTTATATTTTCCTTCTCCCCACCAGCCATCCCTTACAAGCAAAGCATTTTTAAAAGAGAAAAAAAATTCAGTATACTAACATACCAATAAGCCAACATTTTATGAAGTTTTCCACATCCATAGTCCTGTACCTTTGGAAAGAAGAAAGGGAAGTGACATCTCATACCTTTTTTGGGATGGCTAAGCTTAGTCATCATAATTTAGCAGTATTTTTCATTTCATTTCATTGTATTGGTGTGTATATTTTTTTCTGCGTCTGCTTAGTTAACTTTATCAAGTAATATGTTTTTCCATGTTACTCTGACTTTTTATAAACACATACATTTTTAAAGCCAGAAAATTTCTCTCTGGAGACCATGGAAATATTTCTTTAATAATAAATTAAAGGGGGGTGGCTAGGTGGTGCAGTGGATAGAGCACTGGCCTTGGAGTCAGGAGTACCTGAGTTCAAATCCGGTCTCAGACACTTAATAATTACCTAGCTGTGGTGGCTTTGGGCAAGCCACTTAACCCCATTGCCTTGCAAAAACTAAAAACTAACTAACTAATAATAATAATAATAATAATAATAATAATAATAATAATAATAATAAATTACAGGGGCGGCTAGGTGGTGTATTAAAGGGGCAGCTAGGTGGTGTAGTGGATAGAGCAATGGGCCTGGAGTCAGGAGTTCCTGAGTTCAAATTGGGCCTTGACACTTAATAATTACCAAGCCATCTAACCCCATTTGCCTTACCAAAAAAAAAAAAAAACCTAAAAAAAGAAAAATAATAATAAATTAAAACAAGTATAGTATAGTATAATAAAAGATCAAAACCTGGAGGGGATGGTAACTTACAATTAATAATAAAGGGGTCCCAGGGGCAGCTAGGTGGCGCATTGGATAGAACAACTGGCTCTGGAGTCTGGAGGACCTGAGTTCAAATCTGACCTCAGACACTTAAAAATTACCTAGTTGTGTGGCCTTGGGCAAGCCACTTAACCCCATGGCCTTGCAAAAAAGTAAAAAAAAGTAATAAAGGGGTCCCAAGTTGATTCCAAGTCATGCCCAGGACATATGGTCCGAGGTACTTGAGCAGCCCTCTCTCACCCTCATCTTGAATTCCATTGCTGGAGTTCATTCCAATTACAACCCCACTTTAGGGTCAGTTGGTCAGCTTTTGGAGTTGCTGTAACTGTAAAAATGACTCAGGTTGTTGAAGGGAGGAGAGGACTTAATTATTTAATTAATTTATTAATTTGATTGACAAGCTCTAATGAAGGCATTGAATCTAGCTCAAAATTATCATTCAAAATTCTGTTTCAAATACTTCTTAGCCGTGGGTAAGTTATTTAACCTCTCTGTGCCTCAGTTTCTTTATCTGTAAAATAAGGGTAAGGTTGAAACTTCATGACTTCCAGCTGTAAATCTACTTTCCAAACGAATTCCACATTTGCTGCCCAGAATCAGAAGAATGAACTTTGTGGGTCTTTTTCTTAGCCCAGTGTTCCCAAGTAAGGGAGAACTCATCAAAAGCAGAGGATAAAACTATAAAATAACAGCAATAACAATAATATATAAAAAAAACCCCAATCAAATCGCAGCTCTTTAAAGTCCAACTCTTAATGTGGGAAAGATGTTCAAATATTTATTAAAATTTAATGTCTTCAGATTAAATCAGGAGGGTTTTTCCCGTGCTTCTTTTGTAAAAAGCATCACCACTAGAATGCGCGGCACGGGCCCAAATGTCACTTCTGCTCCCGACAGGCTGTGCGGCCGCGGGGGAGGGACTTGGCAGCTCTCAGCCTCAGTTTCCTCATCGAAAAAATGGGAATAAGAGAGTTTTCAGCATCGGCCACACAGCTCGGCGGCTCGAAGGAGACAGCTCACCCGAGAGCCTAAAGGCTCTAAGTATCAGCGACCGCGCTTTCTAGCAGGTTCTTTCAGCTCCTCCCTTCCCCAGGCCCGACTCGCACTGGCGACCTCGAGCGCCCCCGGGCGTCTCCCCTCGGGAATGCAGGCACTTCCTTGTATGCGGGTCACCCACACCAGGCACGGAAAGCCGATCAAAGGAAGTTAACTTCCTAGATCGAATTCGCAGATTCGTCGCACCTCGGTTTTTTGTTTCGGTATAATACTGTCAAATATTTAAGCAATTAAGTATAATATCGTCATAATTTTTTTATTCATTCTGGTTTTTAACCTTTATTTTAAAAGAAATTCTTTTTCACTGTAATTCTTGTCATAGTTTCGGTATTTTCGTTGACTCGGTTTTTTTTTCAGCTTGCCCGTGATTGGACAGTTAAATGAATAAATTATCGTCTCATGTTAAATGTTTCATTTCCTTATAACATCCTTTACAGAAGCCTGTTTTAATTTTATTTATGGATATTCCTATAAAATATTTAAATTATCTTTTATAACTGGATTTTTTAAGCGAAATAAAATATTCACCGTAATCGAAAAGTATTCCACTTTTGGAGGCTTTATATATCCTAGGCAGCCCCAACATGGCTGTGTTGTATGAAAGGAGAGAAGGTTAGCACTCCCCTTGATAAGGATGGAAGAGGTCCTAGTGGCCTTTACAACACATATACGGTTAAGGCATTGCCACCTACTCTGTGGCATCTAACCATGTTTTTTTTCTTCCTTCCAGAGGTGTTGGCAATTCTTTACATTTTATAAATTAACTTAAATTTACAAAATTTTAGAACTATGAAGGATGACAAAGGATCATGTAGGTGCAAACTGTATGTGAACAAGTCTATTGTGTCTTCTGCCTGTGAGTGATGAGGCTCCCAAAGCAACTCAATTATTCTGTTAGGTTTTTAGGCTGTTGAGCAAAAAACCAAAAATAACAACTCCTTCCTTTAACTTAGTCTTTTATATGTATGTCTTGCGTGGTAACTAGATGATGCAATACACAGGCTACACTTGGGGTGAAGGAAAGGAGTTCAAATCCTGATTTATTCACTTATTGTCTGGGCAGTTCACTTCATCCACCCTCAGTTTTCTCATCAAGGCAATGGGAATAGAACCTAGTTCATGGGATTGTAGTGGGCAACCACAAATGAGAAAAGATTAAAAAATGCTATATAAATTCTAGTATATTATGATGTTGGGATCCAGATTCAAATGATTTTTTTTGCTCAGATTACCAGTTCAAGACGATCCGATCTTTCAAGTGCTGACAAAACACAACAGAAAGAATGGTGAGATGGGGAAACCTGTACCAGTAGTCTGATGTCATGGACTGTACCTCTGGCCCTGTTCCTAACCCCCCGGGTGACCTAAGGCAAAGCATCTGTGAGACATTAACTGAACATGTGGCAAATTCTTTGTCTTGGCATTCAAATCCCTCCACAATCTGGCTCCCTCCTCTTTCTGCTACTACTTTATGAACATAAGAGAATCACAGAATCTCAGAAGTGAAAATGGTCTCCAGAGCTCATCCTGAGGAGCAAGGCTCTTCTATAGATCCCCAATAAGCAGTCGTCCAGCCTTCCCTGAAAGATCTTGATATAGAGAAACCTTCAGCTTTTGAGGCAGCATAGACCTCTAGAGACACATCGGATTAGCAAGACGTTTCTACTGACAGGCAACCAAAATCTAACTTTCTACATTTCCCTCTTGGGCAGAATAACCCAAGTCTACTTATCTACTTTTGTTCACATGACTACCCTTGAAAATATTTGATGACCAAGTAAGATTAGAGGAAAAATTGTAAAACTGGGGCGGCTAGGTGGCGTAGTGGATAAAGCACCAGCCTTGGAATAAGGTTCAAATCCGGTCTCAGACACTTAATAATTACCTAGCTGTGTGGCCTTGGGCAAGCCATTTAACCCCATTTGCCTTGCAAAAACCTAAAAAGAAAAATTGTAAAACTCAAAATAAATGAAATCTTTAATTAAAAACAGATTTGATGACAGCTAGAATATGCCTCCCACTTTTTTTCCTTCACCTACTAAACCATTCCCAGGTCTTCTGCTTTTTCCTAGTTGCTACCATCCATATCACCTCACTCTGGAAACTATTTTGTATAATCTTTGTGTTTAGTTTTTGACCTATTTATGTATATTTACTTATTTTTTTAAAAACCACTATTTTATGGTGCAAATGCTTTAGAGTTTTTCAGCAGTGAAAATATTCACAGGATACAGACATGGGGGGGGGATCCCTTTTGCCTCAGCAGTCCATTGCTTCTCTCAAATTTCACTCATTCCATTTGTTGCAGGCATTTCATGCTTCATTGCTGCTTCATTAAGATCTTCGTGCTTCTATCCATAATGAGCTTCTTTGCCATCGGAATCCCATTAAAGATGTTCCACAGCAAGATCCCCACCCATGACTTTCTCCCAAAGTTAAAAGATGACCCTTTGCACTGTGGGGTCTTGGCATCGCTGGCAGACACCTCTGAACAGATAGATTCTACTCCAGATTGTTTGGTTGCAGATTTAGGAATGTCTTTTGCAGTAGCTTTGGAAGGTGCACAATTTGGAAATTGTCATTTTTATAATTAATAACAAATTATTAGAAGATTAGTTATAAGGGGGCTTTTTCTCTTTTTACCTCCTCATTCAGGGATCAGCCTTGATCAGTCAGTCTCTGAAGGGCTAGGTTAGTAAAGAAATTGGCCCAACCCTCCAGAAACATTATCCTCAATCTGGGGCAGGCCCCTACCCAACTAGAATTGATTTCTAAACAAAATGTAAAGAGAATCTAATCTAGGTATTCCAGCCCTAAAAAGCATTAGGCTCACAACCTGAACCCCCTTCCACCGCCACTCACCCACTGTTGGAGAAGGAATCTTTTATTCAAGCTTGAAGTAGCCAAGATTCAACAAGCCACAATCTCAGCAAAAGGAGTTGAAGCTCCTCACCACCTCTATAATTTTTTCTTTTTGTCAATTTTGCCACTCTCATGGATATGAGGCAGAATTAAGGAATTAATTTGTACTTCTCTAACTCATGATCAGTCAGCTTCAAATAGTTTTTTAAGGTCTTTATATGTCTCATTTGATGATCACAACCCTAGGTAGATGTAATTCGAATTATATTTTAACAGACGAGACAAATAGAGATCAAATAACTTACCCAGGATCAACACTTGAAGCTGGATTTAAAGTCATCTTCTTGTTTTGAACCATGATTCCAGGCCCAATGCTCTATCCACTGCAACACCTAGCATCTACTAATCAGTAGTGATTTGGAATATTCTTTCATAAGGAAAAAATCCATAACCTGATTTCTTGCTGAAAAACTCCCTTTGACCATTTATCAGTTGGGAAATTGCTTTTTTCCCTCCTCAAACACTTGAATCAATTCTGTCTTGGAAATGAGACCTTGAACAGAAAAACTACCATAATTTTTTTCAGTTATTTATTATTTGTACAAAAACTTCTAATTTTTTTGCAATCAATTTTTTCTGCCATCTTATCTGAAATCAAAATGACTAATCATGATTTCTTACATTTAACTGAGGCATAATATAATTCACTCCTACCCAGCTGAACTCATTTTTATATTTCAAGTGTTTGCTGTAAACATATTTTGCTTTTAAGAAACCAATTCTGCTAAGTAGCCAAGTCTTTTTTATATGTTAATTTCTTTCCATTCTATTCTCCTAGACTTTTTCTTCTATGTAATCCATTTCTCTATAATCCTTTTCTTCTCCTTTTAACCTTTTCTTCCCTATCTCTTTTCCAAGTTTAGGATTTGTTTCATGACTAATCCTTCCCCAAATGCAGTCCCTTTTACATTCCCCTTTCCCTTCTTCCTGCTTCCATCTGTAACCCTTGATGAACTGAATATACTTTTTTTGGGGGGGCAAGACAAATGGGGTTAAAGTGGCTTGCCCAAGGCCACACAGCTAGGTAATTATTAAGAGTCTGAGACCGGATTTGAACCCAGGTACTCCTGACTCCAGGGCCAGTGATTTATCCACTGCGCCACCTAGCCACACCTGAATATACTTCTATACCGAATTCTTTTGATACCCACTCCCCTAAACTTTCCATAACTCCATTAATGAAGCCTAAGGTCACTTTAGACTCTTTGATTACTATTAACCTATGGACTTTGCAGACCACATTCTGGTCAAATTGAACATTCTTCTTTGGACCTCTTTGCCAGTTCAGATCACTGGGCATGCATTACTATTACACCCTAGTACCTGCACAGAAATCTCCCAGCATCTCCTTTACTTAAATATCCAGGCTCCTCCAAGGCCTAATATTTAAAATTAAACAACTTCTGAGAAGTTTTCTGTCCTCTCAAGGTAGAAATTATCACCACTTTTTGAACAATAAAGCCATTGCTTCAATGTTCACATTCACTTAAATTCTAACCATGTGTATTATCCCCCAATGTCCACCCTAAGTAATGCCAATCCCTTAAGAACAGGGAACATTTTAGATTTGTAACTTCCCCAGAGCCTAGAAAACAGTAAGCAGAGCAGTGCTGTAAAGTTATTCCAACTTGTGTGATCCCATTTGGAATTTTCTTGAGAAAGAATGCAATGCTTTGCCAATTCCTTCTCCAGCTCTTCTTACAGATGAGGAAACTGAGGCAAATAGGGTTAAGTGCCTTGGCCCATGTTGTTTCCAAGGCCAAGAACTGCCTGACGTAAACTTCGTTAAATTCAAATTCAATTGCCAATTTACCTGGCACAATGTAAGGAGCTCAACCTAATAGGGGAACTCAGTCATAGAAACAAACTAATGCAAAGCAAAATATAAGATATGGAAAAAAAAAATCTGATAAAGTTAAGAGGAGGGAACTGGGGAAGGGAGAGAATAGCAAAGAGTAGAAGATAAAGACATAGTTCCTGGAGATGGCATTAGACCTGGGCTTTAAATCTAAGAAAAAATACAAACCCAAGAAAAAAAAAGAAAAAATTTTGGAAATACAATTTGATTTAAAGGTGAGACATCCTATGAAATCAGTCAAGTTTTTCAAAACCCAAAAAAAGCATTTCTCTCAAGAGTAAAAACCCTATAAAAAAACAGTAAAAGTAAGCTTCATTTAAAAAGGTCCATGTTCTGGTTGATAAACTAGGTAAAATAATCTAACAATGAATCTGTGAAATGGGCAGTGCAGATCAGCCCCACAGCAGAGAAGGAAATGTTATGAGGTTGTGACTATCAGAAGGGCATGGAATCATGCTGGGCAAAGCAAAGCTGGCTTGACTATGCCAAAGGTTCTACATGATTTCCCTGGAAGCCTTTTGCCCTTCTTGGTACTCTTAATGCTCAGCACAGTGCCTGACACAGTAAAATTCTTAAATAAATGCTTACTGATTGACTTCCATTTAATTCCACTCAAAAGTTCCTTCACCTCCTCTAAGTTTTGAATTGCAGCTGGTTTCAGCCAAGACACAAGTAAAAAAACATTAGAAATGTATTGTTACAAACACAGAAATACCTTAAGTACCACTGAGATTTTCTAGTATGTTAAGAAACTGATCAATTTATGACACATTGTAGACATGGAAATCTTTATTTTATTAAAAAAAAAGGCATGTGCTTTTACATAAATCTACAAAGAATTCAAAGGTAGAAAAAATAAACTATACGCAATGATAGGAGCTATGCATACAGCTCACCTCATTCCTGCAAGGAGTGACTTATGGCAGGAGAGCAAAATTGAAAAAAAATTCATATATACCTAAGAACCAAAACATTTAAGACTTTTTTTTTTTTGCATTTCAATCATTTGTATTAGGCTTATATACAATTTTTTCTGACCCTTAGGCTGGAAAAGTCTTTATGGATGAATAAGCCAACCTAATACATGTGTGCTTAAATATCAGTACACACAGAATGTAGGCAGGAGTCAAAAATGGGAAAACTGTCAGAGGCTTATTTTCAAGTGCCTTCCATGATTGTTATTTCAATAATTGCAGCCAACTATTGGAAGATATTTTAGAAAATTATTGTATTTTACAGTCAATCCTTTTGCCCAGCTGTTAACAAACACCACATTTAGAAAACCTAGTCCACAGGAGAGGCTACAACTGCTTCGATCCAATCAAGTCACAGTTTGTAGTTTTAGCACCAATTCCAAAGAGCTCATGGCTTCATTCTGGCAGTTTTAAACAAAAATAGAATGTTGACTTTTCCTATAGGACACGAGGATCAGTCTCTTCAGCAGCATGCAATCACACTAACACTGTCTATAGAGGTGCATATTGATAAAATGGCTTGTGGCATTCCATGGAGTAATTACATCTCATTCGGGTTTCAAAGGAGACTAGAAAGCAAGACACTGACTAAAAAAACCTGACCTACTCATCTACTTCTAAAAGGCTCTCACTCACTGCCCTTCCCACCCTCCCCTTAGGATTCAAAAAAAAGATTTGAATGAACACCAGGAGATTGTCATAGTCTGGTACAAGCACTACAAAATCCAGTTCTTCCAATGCACTCTCTCTCTCCCTTAGTTTTCCCTAGGCATCCCCTTCAGATTCTCTCCCTAGTTCTGAAGTTCAATAAATGATGACTAAGATTTCCCAGTCTCACAAAGATAAGGGAAGTTAAAATCCAACTTGAGCTACAAAAAGTCATTCAATAGCCACCTCGTGCAGAGTTCCAACTATACGTTTCTATCATAGAAATGGTAAGTCTAGACTTAACACTTCGTGTCTTCCTGAAAGCTGTCATGCCACTGAACATATTAGACATTAGAAAAGTGTCCAAACAGGGAAACCTGGGTACTTCATATTGAGAAGCATATCATCTCTTCAAGATAAATTAAGTGGATTTATGAAGGCCTGGAGCTTTTTCAAAACTGGGAAAAACAAATAGATCTAAACAGATTTGACTGTTTTAAGAAAAGTTGTTGGGAGGTACAGAATGATAGGTTGGTTGAGTGTGACAGGACAGGCAATACTTTGAATTGGAGCTGTGGCTGTCACACCTACCTCCACACCTGACCACTCACTTGACTTTCAGTGGGAGCCATATCAGCAATTAACAGGCTGCTGCTTCTCACATTTGAGGTGAGGCTTCTTTCCCTGTCTATTCTACTGAGATGTAGTATTCTGTTTATTATTTCACAAGTACAAAATATAGCTTGAAACATGTCCTTCAAAAACAAGTTTATGGCTACATGTCACTGAAATGTAGAGTGATAAGGAAGACTGAATAAACCACTAGGGCTGTTATGTCTTGTCAAGAGTTTTTTGGAATTTGTGAATTTAAGAAACTAAACAGACACAGACACTGCATATTAGAACACAGTTGCCACACATGTACACAAAATCCCACCTTTTTATTACAGCACATGGTACTGTCAGATGTGTAAACAAGAGTGTGACAAACAGGAAGATATCGAGGCTGAAGTATACAGTCATGCCATTAACAGTTCTATACCATACTTTAAAGATACAAAATTGTCTTTACATTGAAAAATTTTACAATGTTCTAAGTTTTGTTTTGTTTTCCCCAGAAAGACTTCAAAATGTGCTGAGAACTTCTACAAGCAGGAATTAATGGGGGGGAGGGGAGAGAAGTTGACAATTTGTGATATAATAGTATCTATTAAACATACATAGCAAGAGGTAAACTATACAGAAGATTAAAAGATATTTCACTACAAGGTCAGTGAAACTGGGGAATAGAAAGCCAAAAACTTACATGGTTGTATTTGGTCACAGAGTTAGAAGTGGGTAAGTGATATCTTTTTAAAAAATTACAGAACATTTAGTTGAGGAAAAATTCATGATGAAATGAAATTTATCCTTCTGTAATAAAAAATTAAAAATTCAGGTTTTTGCTGACTCGATTTATACACAATATAGATTGAAATTCTTCCTCTGGCAGCATCAGGAGAGTTGACAAGAAGCATCACCAAGTCTTTTGGGACCTTCTAGTAATACAAGCAAATTTTTTCCCCTTAAAACAAACAAAAAAAAATAAGAAAAGATCCATTTGTCAAATAAGGCAGATGCTGCCTCTTCTCACCAGACTAGCCATTCCAGGGAAGAAAAAAGGGGATTGATTTCCTTTTAGGCCAAGAAACCAATTTCAAATCTTAGTTTCTTGCCTCAGAGGATCTACTTCTTCTTGATACAGTCTCTAACATGATATCAGAAGGGCTTAACAGTCACTCTTCCAGAGTTTAATTGTTTTGTCATTTTCTAATGCAGCGGATGCAATGATGTTTTCTGTAGGGTGGCAAGCTGTTGAAATCACAACATCTGGAAAAAAAAAGACAACCCCATTGTGTGCAAGCTATTCATGTGTGGTCCTCAATCAGCAGATGTGACTTCAAGTTGTCCCCTAGCAACTGAAATGGATTCCTGCACTCTTTATTCTACATTCTTGTTCCATTCTCCCTCATAATTAAAGGATATGTTTTATAAGTTGGTCCAGAACTTTGGTACTTTGGTTCTAATGAAATTATCTGATTTTTGAAAGAAGATTGGAGAGGAGAAAGGGAAGACATAAACAGCCAGTTGAACCTAATACGATTCTCATTTTTAGAACATTATGTTCTAAATAGAGCTTAGAAATGAACAAAATGATAATCATTTTGATCTTAGAAATCAGCAATCTTTCCAGCCAAATCAAAAAACTTAAAAACAAAACTTTAAAATGGGTTTAGCTCTTAAAAGAAATCAAGTCCTACTTCAAGCACTGGAAACTCTTTTGTTCCATAAATTCAAGGAATAAATATATCATATGAGTTGTCAGGTCATGAGAAAAACAATCAGTTACAGAACCTCTGTATAGAGAGTACAACAAGCATGAGAACCTAAGGGAATAAAGTATCAAAAACTGAAATATAATGGTCCCATGATTAAATACTAATTGAATAGCAAATTTAAAAACAGCAAGCTTTGCAAGTCCATACCTGAATCCTAACCTGTGTTGTGAAGTTAAACTTGCCTGTCAATTAACTGAGCAAGTAGGCACTTTACTAGCCAGCACTATGCTATGGGTGGTGGAATGCAAAGAAGACATGATCCCTTGTAAAGTCAACAGTTTTAATAGGAACAAAAACATAGGAAAGAAGAAACCAGGCAAACAAATGTGTGAATAACAACAAAAACAGTAAGATTTGAGAGAAGAAATGGGCATGGACTAGGGTACTCAAAAAATGTTATTTGTGGGAGTGAAAAATAGATTATAGAAAGATAAAAGAAATATTTTTGATAGAGAAGGGAATATTGTAACTGAGACAAATCATAATGAACAAAGTTCATTCAGGAATTAAAGCAAGAGATCTGCCAGACTAGACCTGTAAATGAAGGGGCTGGCAGGTTAAGGGACAACTTGAGATAGAGATAATATGAGATATAACATTAAGCTAAGTTTAGTTCAGAAGAGACTTTTAATACACACCCAACACACACACAAACTGAGAACACTGCAGATGGCCTAGTCAAAGCTAGAGGAAGAGAATGCTTATCTGATTCTTTGAATGGTACAGAAAGAATAAAAAAGCAAACAATGGACAAGCAGCTCCAGTTCTGTGTTTACAAGGTGGGTGCACAGCTATCGCAGTTAAAAACAACAAAAAATATAAATATAAATAAACAAAAAATATAAATCTGATAATTTAGGAAACCATGAATAAAAGAGCTTTGCTTTCACCTGTATGGCCTTGTAATTTCTGTACTATCTCTTTTGTCTGAAGGTTCCAAATATAGACCAGGTTATCTTCCGATCCAGACACAATCCACTGTGATATAAAAAGGTAGGATTAGAAATATTAAGGTGAAAAAAAAACACTAAGGTGGAGAAGTTGTTTCCCTAAATTTAAAGTTGTCAATTACTCAATCCATCTTTGAAAAACCATTTCATAATTTTTGCAATGTGTATCAAGTCTGAAAATTGTATTCTTCTAGCAGACTCATGGTTAACTGATAGTTACTGCCAAATCCAAAGATCTGGAATTAGCCTTCTTTTGGATTATTCAATTTTTACATAGCAGAAAAGTTTCTCTTTTATTTTTAGATGCCTACACACACACACACACACACACAGACACACACACACAGACACACACACGTCTCCTGCTAGAAAGTAAACTCCTTGAAAGCAGGGATTTTGTTTGTTTGCTTTTGTCTACCTGGTTCAGGTACTCAGCAGTCCCTTGATGATCAAGTTCGACTACTATAGAACAGTTACTTTTCTTACAAAGAAAGGTATCTAAAATTTCTCCCATTACATACTTCTCTTTCTCAACCACTTTTCAAAGAACCAAGACCATAAAATATACCTTTCCACCAGTGACTGAAAAATTAGCAAAAATGCAGTATTTCTCATTCTTGTGACCAGTGTATGTCTTCAGGCACTGAAAGAAAATAAAGTTATTCTCAGGTTTATCCTAGACTTAAGGGAAAAGTAGCAATTTACCCCAGAACCTAGATAAGACAATCATTTCATTCTTTATTTCATTTGGAAATCAAACCTGAATACAGAGCACAAAGGCAATGATCAACACCACCACCACCACCATACTTCCATCTGTCTAAAAGAACCAAGCTAAGTCAAGAAGTTCATCCATGACTCTTCTCTTTCCTCTATGAACCACCTGGTGAAATCATCAAGTGCCTCTTACATGCCAGGTGTTGTGCTAAGTGCTGCAGACACAAAGACCTCTGGAGACCAGCACAGCTGCTGTGTTTGACCTGTAGCAGCAGCTGGCACTTCAAGAATGCCTCAAGTCTCACAGGCTTATTTTTGTACAGCATTCCATTTGAAGGACCTTCATTTTCTATTAGGGACCAATGTTCTAAGAGAGAGGGAAAAAAATATCTAGGCAGAAAAGCAGGTAAGTCTTCATCTTCATGGACATTTAAACTTTGATCAGCAGTATGTTGATGGTTCTGGACCCAATTCAAGTCATTTTCCATTTTCTAGAGCATTCTTCACATACTTTTAATTACCATGTAAATATGTACTCCACCAAAATCCTCAGAAATAGATGATCTTTAGTTCTCAAAAGTTATGCAAGATAGCTCACAAGTTAACAAGGTTTTGAATTTTGGAATGATCATCTAAGGATTAGTCCATCTAAGAGAAAAATTCATAAAGCCATAAGATGTCAAATTTTTTAGACAGAGCAACTATCAAAGACCATCTAAGAAGGGATCCAATACACAAATGATAGCAAATACTCACAAAATACAACTGCATATCCTTGAAATATTTTATCATGCAGATGTCTGTCATCTCTCACAACTTTTATTTTTGTCAATCTATGAAACTTCTATGCCATGAGATCAACTCTATGAGGTACCTAAATCTCACTAGGATGATTTCTTATGCTATTACTATCATATAACCCAAAGTAGGAAAACTGATGGAACAAAATACACCTTTATAATTCATCCAATTTAAACAAGTGCTTACCTTCCCTTTGCTGTAGTCCCATAGCTTAAGAGTGCTAAAGAGATGAAAAGAAATGAATCAATTTTGATTTTAGGTCAATGTCTCCAATTAAATTTGCTACTTGTGCTCATCTAGTCAAAAAAAAAAAAGACTTTCTACTAAAATAAGAGTACTTACATTTGAGTTTTACATTTTGCTTTAAAATTAGAACTCTAGGACTACAACAAGAGTGGAGAACCTGTTTTTATTACAACACATTCAGTCAAAATGAGTAATTCAAACCTGGCTCCAAACTTAAAAAAAAAACAACAGAACATACCTATAGGTTTTAGACAGTTAATTAGCTTTTAACATTCATAAAGATCTGAGAGCAGAGGTACTGCCTAATATTATAAGGAAAACAACTTCCCATAATCATGATTAGCATTCAGCACATAACCTCAATCATTTCAAAAAATGTGGGGACAAAAATTCAAGTTCCCAGAACACACAGGAAATATATGAGTCCCTAATTAAGTCTGCACTACAGCAGAACAAGGTAAAATTCCTACCCCAGAGATATTGGCCAACTTTCAACTCCAAGTCAATGCAATTCTGCAACTCTCTATCTTTTCCAATTCATTCAAGTTTGATAAAGAAATTACAAATGATAAAAGATATTTCAAAGATTAAAGTGACTACCAAGTCTTTTAACAGTTAGGTTTTCCAATCTATAAATTGAAAGAGTTGCACTAGAGCTAAGGTTTCTCCTATCTCTGATAACCTAGGTCTTAAACTTGTTTTAAAATAATTTATTGTTATTTATACATTTGATTAATAACTATTGCAAGAATCTTAATATTGGTCTAAAGGAAGCCATTTTTGAAAATTTATTTTCTTGCAAACAAACAAAAAATGCCTAAAATACTTACTTGTCCAGAGTTGCAGCAAGAATGTATTTACCATTTGGAGAGAATTTCACAAAAGACACAGGAGGATTATCATCATCTGCAATAAAAAGGAAACTTTGCTGCAATTTCTATCAAATTATGCCACAATTTAAACACAACAAGAAATATGGTATAACTACCACCAAAATTGAACACTTAAGGTTTTATGCCTCCCTTTAAAAGTTTGAACTAACTTTGCTAGCAATACAAAAAAAAAAAGATTTCAGTTATTTCCTCAATCCATCAGGATAAGCCATTTTCCATGAATAAAAAAAAATCTTGAAATTTCCTACTTATATATTCTTTTTGAAACTAATCCTTCATTTGTCTTAGAGCAAGTTATCATTTACATATTCTTCTAAAAATATTTTATCTTCAAAAATGACAAAGCTTATTAGTATGCTGATCAGAAGCCTGTCTCAATTATTCACCTCCCTGCATTCTGCTTTGCCCCAACTGCAAATTCATACTCAATACTTTTTATAACCTTGATAAGGAGAAATGGTTTGAGGGAAATGTTATATATGAATTACCCCATCTTTGTCTCAAATATTTTGGGTCTTTTTAACACTTCATCACTGAATGACTGAAGAAGAATGGAGATAGCAGATTGAGTGAGGAAAACCTCAGTACAAATTCCACTTCTGACCTTGGAAAGTTACTTAAATCCTTAGGTCCAGTTTCCAAAACTGTAAAATGGAGGTGGGGAGGTGTTAGGCTTGTAAGGCCTACCTCTAAATCCAGGAATTTAGAAATGATCATGAGGGAAGAATACAAGTATTTGTTTATAGACCCAAATAGCTGAAAAACAGCTTTAAGAAATAACTGATCTTTAAATATTAGCTTTTTTTGGGGGGGGCAGGGGGTTGGGGAATGGGATTGATAAATCTTAGTTAAAATCTACAACTTTAATATTTGGAAAATGCTCAAGATGGAAATTCCCTCTATGGGAAAATAGAAACTTTAACCATATTTGCCTTCAAAAGTTTCATGAAGTGCCTATCATCACATAGCTAGCTTGGGTCAAAGGTAGGATGTTTCTGACTACAAGGCTGACCTTCTTGTTGCTTTATCACCCTGATTTTCTTTATGATCCATATGTCATAATATCACTTAATCCCCTAATTCTCTAAACTGAAACATTCAAATTTTCTTCTCTTGAGAACTGAGATCTAGATCGTACCATGTTTAATATTTGACCTTAGAAGGTCCCCAACAACTCTCAGAGTTTATGACTAATTTTACCCTTTCACTTATAGTCTATTTTGAAAGTAAGAGAGTATGCCCAGAGTGCTTATTTAGCATACATGCTCACCCTCAACTAACAGTGAACACATTTTATTACCCGATTTCAGGGCAGGTTTATTAGGCTTTAATAGGTTTAATAATTTCAATCTTCAAAATTGAAGGATGGGCTGTAAAAGATGTGAAGAATCCAGATACAATGCCCTATATAAGATGTTCATTTAATCCTATACTATTTCATTTTATTTAAAATATAAACACAAGCATTTCCTTGGCAGCTGTCTGGAAATTAGGACAAGAATAAAAATTATCTAATTCTTTAGAATCTTTGAAGTCCAACAACAAAATACTTAAGAAAGATTAAAAGCAGGGGCAGCTAGGAGGATCAGTGGTCCAAGCCTAGCCCTGGAGTTATGAGGACCTGAGTTAAAATCCAGTCTCAGACACTTAATAATGATCTAGCTGTGTGACTTTGGGCAAGTCACTTAACCCTATTGCCTTGTAAAAAACAAACAAAAGATTAAAGGCTAGACTTGGCTTTAATGATTTTTAAAATCCATATTCAATTGTCAATAGGGACTATTTCACCTATGATAGGTAGTTCATAAAAACAATACTATAAAAAAGATATTTTTTTACAGGTAGTACTCATGGGAAGAAATTCAAGTTATCTATAGCTATATGAAAAAAATGCTTTAAATCACAAAGAAATAAAAACTAAAACAATTCTCTCATATTGCAAATTTAGTAAAATAATAACAAAAAAACCAACCCCAAAATAGGAGATAAACAGTACTCAAAGGTTGCAAAGCATTTTACTGAAGTTAATTTATTTGAACCTCACAAAAATTCTATGAGGAAGGTACTGTCATTCCTGTTTTTCAGATGGCAGAGAGAGGTTAAGTAACTTTCCCAGGGTCTCACATTGAGTTTGGATTTTTAACTCAAATCTTCCTGACACCAAGTCCAATATTCTATTCTTAGCTAGGTGCTCTTTGCCTAAAATGACAATAAAAGGTGGGACAGTAGCAAAAACCAGCACACTGATGGAGGCACAAGTTACTATGGTCATCATAAAAAGCAACTTGGACCTAAGCCCCCAAAGTTACTAATGATCCAACAATATTTCTACTAGGTCTGTACTCCAAAGAAATCAAAGAGGAAAAGGTTTTATATGAAGAAAAATATTTATAGCAATTCCTTTTTTTTTTTTAGTTTTTGCAAGGCAATGGGGTTAAAGTGATTTCCCAAGTATTAAGTATCTGAGGCTAGATTTGAACTCCAGAGCTGGTGCTCTCTGGTGCTCTATCCTAGCTGTGCCACCTAGCTGTCCCTGCAATTCTTTTTGTAATGGCAAAGTTCATCAATTGAAGAAGAGATGAACAAATTTTATTAGTGAAATGGAATATTTAATTAATTGTGCTGTAAGAAATAAGAGAGATTTCAGAGAAACTTGGGAAAGATTTACATGATTTGATGATGCAGAATGAAAGGAGACCAAGGAGAACAATTTATATCATAATATCAACACTAAAAACAATTAGAAAGACTTGGAAATTAACCCACACCATAATTAATCAAATTTCCATAAAAATGATGATAAATGCTACCTACCTACCCCTGATTAAGGTGATGGTTTAATATGTGAAAAAAATTACATTCTTGGATATGATCAACATGAGGATCTGTCTGCTTAAATGGCTAATTTGTTGCAAGGTTTTATTTTTTCAAGGAGCAGGGGAATAATGGACTTTTAAGAGACATTTGCATAATAGCAATAGTTCACAAAACAAGAATGAAAGCTTCTCTTCTTCCCCACCCCAAACCTTTGTTCAAGTTCTCAAGGTCAAGATTTACGAGCTTTCCATATAGGACAGCATTTAATGTTTCCATGCAGAATAATCAGCTTTATAAAAGTTAAGTTAAAAATTAACAAAAATAAAATAATAATAATTATTACTGAATAAATTTATTGAATAATAATTACTGAATGAATTTAATAAAAGAATAGAAACTAGCAAGCACACCAGGAGCAAAGTAAGGTAGAACATGGCTCTGCTTTTCTATCTAAGGAGACACAGGACTCAGAATGATCACATTTACTCAATCATCAAGTTTATTAACAGAGATTACTTTCCAGACCTCTAAACTCTAAAGCAAGAGGGTTTTTCAGAATTCTTTTTAGTAATCTTGTATGTAAAATTATGGTAGTAGGAAGTTCCTTTTGGCTCTCCCTTAACTCAACTCTTTAACATCCTACAAAAGTTATTAGCTGACAAAGACTTTAACAAAGTTGAAATACAGATGAATGCTACAAAAGCCTGGAGTGGGATTTGTTGTTGTGCTTTTTCCATTCAGGAACTACACAAAAGTATGAAAGAACATTATTACAACATGTATGAAGCAAATAAAAGTTGCAAAGTATAGATTAAGGGACTGAAACAGAGCACTCAGTGGGTGTAGATTTTAAAATGGACCTAAATATTTAACAAAGAATCCAATATGGAAAAATAATAAACAATGTTTTGTTAAGGTTGGTTAACTGAAAAGAGAAAGGCTACTTCGAAAGAATATGATTTGCTCAATTTCAAATATGTATTGTCAAGACAAATTTTCAGGCAATAAAAAAGTCAGAATTAAAGAAAAGGAGAAAGGTCAGGACTTAGGAAGTTACATCCATTATAAATGGTATCAGAAAATAAAGTTAGACTAGCCCTAGGAGATACTAAAAAATGAATGGTTATGGAAAAAGAAAAATAGAAGGAAAAAGATAAGAAAAATGGGGTCTCCATTATCACAGCATTAGGGGAAAACAGAAAGGTGAGAAGAGTGCAGACAGCAGATTATGAGTAGTGATGTCAGAAAACATACTAATTAGGGGAAATAAGTGAAGAATAAAAACTGCCTCTCCAAAGATAAATGAGAAGCCAGGTCCACAGACAGAATTGAGTTTTTTTTTAATTTTTGAAAAATTTTTGTTTAAGGCAATGGGGTTAAGTGACTTGCCCAAAGAAACACAGCTAGATAATTATTAAGTGTCAGAGGCCACATTTGAACTCAGGTCCTCCTGACTCCAGGGCCAGTGCTCTTTCCACTGCACCACCTAGCGGCCCCTCACAGACAGAATTGTTAATACCATTTAAAGATGTGAGATGTTAAGGGGACTTTTGAGAAGATCAAAGATCAGGGAGATTCCATGCCCAGGTCAGGTTTTAGAGGGTAAGGACCACAACATTCTCACCTTTGTATCCCTTCAGCCTAGCAGAGTATTTGCATATGAAATGTCATTTGATCACCAATAAACTACCTTAATGATACCGAGTTCAGAAGGATGGTTGTTGGAGGAATAATGAGAACTTTCTCAGGCGAGACACTAAGAAACTGAAATAACTTGAAATAAATGAATTTTCTTTTATTTAACCTAAAAATCCAAATAACCTCTAGGGCAAGGGTGTCCAACCTTTTAGTTTTTAGTGAGATCTCACCTAATAAAAGTCCCTCAAGGGCTGCTTACAGAATTCAGCAGCCATTCATAAATAAAATACATGAGCACAATAACAAACCCAGGGAGAAAATGCTCCAGAAGCCCACACTTGCTCTACCAAAAGGAATGAGAAAATGGAGGGATACCAAAAAAAAAAAGTCACATAGACACAGACATCCCCCCCACCACCCAACTAAACACTCAGTGAAGGAAGAGTTAAGGAGAAGTCAAAACAAAGTTCTCTATTGGAATTTCAAGCCAAGAAGTGATTACCATAAAATTTCTTTTAACTAAATCCATCCTGCCGAAGAGAAATGTAATTCAACAAAGCCAGAATAGAAGAAAAAATTTCATAGAAAATCATGAATCATTCAACATAAACAAAAGTCAAATTTATTTACTTACCAATAAGTGTTTTTAAACATTGACCTGATGCCGTATCCCAGATTCGACTTTTGAGAAAAAAAAAATAGGGTCAATACAGATAAAAAATTGATAATCTATTAAAATATAAACAAAAAATCCACTGTAAATTATTTGTTTTTAATGCATTAAATTGACAACTACTAAAAACAAGTAATCATATCTAAAATTTGTTGCACCTTTCCAGTTATGAAGTCCTACCATGTTTGACTTTGACAATTACTTAACAAGTATATATACATGCGGTTCTGACTGATCTCTTCACAAAAGCCTTATTACTTCAAATGCTTTATTTTAAAAATTGCTTTAAATTCTTTTAGAACACAATCTAATGTAATCAGCACTTTTGATTATTGAACAGTCTGATTCTTCTGCCATTAGTATTAGCAGCTATGAACATTATTTTTAAAAAATCTTTTGTCCTTTTCAGTGTTGCCTTTTCTTTATACACTTCTCAGTTCCTCCTAACGCAATTCCTTCTGAAACTGAACCTTATTAAAAACAACAATCAGCATTTATAAAGCAATTTTAGATTCACAAAGACGTAATTTTATTCTCATAATCTCTACCAGGGGTAGGTACAATTATTCCTATTTCATAGAAAAGGAAAGTGGGGCTCCCCTTAACTAACATGCTCCAGTTCACATTATGCCTGAAGTTGCATTTGAGCTCAGATCTGCCAGAATAAAAGTTCAGTGCTCTAACCAGAGCACCATCCTAACTGCCTTCAGCAAAAGAATAAATTCTTAGTCAAAGTCAACTCTAAAGTCTTATCAGACAATGGATTCTGTATTGAAGGCCCCAGGAACTGGGAGGAAAGCTCTCCACATCTTCTTTCATTAACATTCTACTAGAGGGACTGCTAGGTGGCACAGTGGATAGAGCTATGGCCCTGGAGTCAGCAGTACCTGAGTTCAAATCTGGCCTCAGACATTTAATAATTACCTAGCTGTGTGGCCTTGGGTAAGCCACTTAACCCCACTGCCTTGCAAAAAAAAAAAACTTAAAAAAAATTCTACTAGACTTCTTTAATAGTTTCAGTATTGTTAACTATTTTGTAAATTATTTTCATTCTTTTCCCTTTATTCTGCATCACTTTGTACTAGTGTTGCCAGGTTTCCCTAAACTCATTTTTTCCTTGTTTATGGTATTATATTCACATATCACTTTATTAACTTTAGGATCTATCATTTGACTTTATAGGGTGGTACATGCTAATGGGCCTGTTGAGACAAAAGATAAGATCCTCTTAGACGCTTCTCATATAACTCCAAATTATTTTTCAGAATATTTAGACAAATTCAAAGTTCTCTAATTAGTGTAACTCCTCACACCAATTGTTATTCTGTTTATGGTCTATTCGAATTTTGGTTTATAGTGTCTAAGGATAAGGTCCTAGGCAACAGAACTGATAAGCTGAACGGTATTCATTGTGACTTGTCTCGTTTTATATTTGCATTAATTAAAAGTTCCACTAATGTAGAGCATTTGTTAAAAAATTACTTTCACATTTGGGGTAATTTTATAAGATCTTATGTTTGTCTTGATTTGCTTTCCATTGGTTACTAAGGAATTTCAATAAATTTTCACCTTTAAATATCTTCATCTTCAAATGATTAGTCACTGGGGGAATTTTTTTAATCTCACATTTATCAGTCTATTTATTTGAATTCTGAATCATAGATTTAGTCCTTAAAGGGACCATTATACCTATAGAGGTATAATGCAACTTTCTCTAATCGATGAGGAAATTGAGAATCAGGGAAGAGAATGACTTGCCCAAGGTCATATAAGTATTAAGCAGCAGAGCCAAGACCACATCTTATTAATTCCAAATCCAGTACTCTTTCTGTTGAATCATGCCACTTTTTGTCAAACCTGCATTTTTCTTTCTTTCTTTTTTGTTTGCAAGGCAAACGGGGTTAAGTGGCTTGCCTAAGGCTACACAGCGAGGGAATTAAGTGTCTGAGGCCAGATTTGAACTCAGGTACTCCTGACTCCAGGGCCAGTGCTCTACCCACTGCACCACCTAGCTGCCCCCCAAACCTGTATTTTTCAATGATATTTTAAGTATCACCCACTGATTTATACAAAGAAATTGTATTATGCAGAGGTTAATACTTACCAAAGACCATCATAACTACTCGACACTATCAAGGATCCATCCCGATTGAAATGAACCTATTATTGAGGAAGAGATGAAACCATTCGTAACAAAATTCTTAGAAGTTATAATTCCAAGATACCTAAATAACACTGCTATACAAAGAAAGATCAGAACCATAATTCAGGTAAGTTTTAAAAATAGAAATCATGGATTTTTAAATTATTTTACTTTTCAGATTAACTACTAAATCCAACTGACTTATGCATTCCTTAGCTTTCTCAACTTTTTTTACAATTCTGGACACTGTTGTGCTGTTAAACAATTATTCCTGGTTCCTTTCCACATGTCTTTCCTCCCTTAGCTTTCAAGATATTTTTTTCCCCTCGATCCAGACTATTCCTTTTCGGTCTCCTTTGCTAAATACTCCTTCTTCTCTTCATGCTCTCTAAGAAGTCCCTCAAAGTTTCTTTCCCTTCATTCTCTTACTAAATCTTATCAGTTACCACAGGTTCATCTATCTTCTTTAGGCAGATCCAATCTTTATCTCTTGAACTCTACTATCACATACCAAGTTCCTTAAAGGACATCCCCATTTGATGTCCCATAAGAAATTCAAAACTTAACCTGTTCTCTCTATCCCCAACCCAAAGTCTCTCATCCCAACCCCACCCCTTCCAATCTTCCATTTTTTTCTAACTCCTCCATCTTTCAAGGTTCCAAAATTTACAGCCTTGGCCGTATTCAAGTCTTTACTCTTCCTCAATACTCATATTTATTGGTCATCCCTTCTTCTGTACTCAGAGCCTCCATCCTAGTTCAGGGCAGCACCCCTCAGCTGGAATATTCAACAGTCTGATTATCTTCCTATATCTAGTCTTCTCACCTATCCTCTACATAGCTACAAGTTACTATTATTAAGAAATCTGAACCTATCTCCCCTACCCCATGCCTCTGAAATGAAATCCTCAGTCTAATATTTAAAATTCTCTATAATCTAGTTCCCATCTACTTTTCTAGACTTATTTCCTATTTCTCCCCTTCCTATATATTCCATCTCTTTCTGTGCCTTTGCATGAATAGGTTCTCCATGAATGAAATGTACTCCTTCCTCATCCTCAAGTCAAAGAATCCCAAGATTCCCTCAATGTATGGTTTAGTTTCCACCTTTTACATGAAGCCTTTCCTAATGATAATAGTAGTAGAAATGGCTGGTGTGCTAGACTTTACAAATATTATCTAGTCCTTGGAGGTTGGTACTTTTATGATTCTCCATTTTACTACTGAGAAAACTGAGGCAAGGAAAGGTCAAGTGACTTATCTATAATCACACAGCTAGTCTAAGGCCAGATTTGAATACAGGACTGGATGTCCAGTGCTCTTATGCACTGCACCACCTAGCTGCTTCAGTGTAACCTTACCTTCCCTCTTCCCCTCAATGAATGAACTTGTCCTCTTGAGATTATTTTGTATTTGAAACATGCTGCCTCTAATAGAATTTAAGTTTTTTATAAGTGGAGACTGTCTTTGTATTACTAGTATCTCACACACACTATCAACCATTTAGTGTTTGTTGAGTCAAAACTGAATTTAACTTCATACATAAATGGACAGTCTGCCCATCATCTTTCAGGATGGAAAGCACATAGACAAATATAATGGAATCATTTCTTGGTACACCTAATTTAGTCTCAAATTCAGTAAATATTTATTCAGAAAAATCTAAAGGCAGTTCTAACTCTTATCATCTACAGCAAAGGTAGAAATGTATACAAATAACTGTTACACCACCCTCCCCCTTCCATATTTTCTCAGGGGAGTGCTATTTACATTAGAGTAAGAACATCTTGGGGTATTCCGTAAGATTAGATCAAATCACCTTATTAGGTGATTTGAATTTGAAATTTAAAAAAGAATGATTATTTAACATTAAATCTCTACATTTAAGATACTGAAATTGATCTACATTTCTCTTTGGATTTAAAAACTTGACCTATGTCAAAGATAACTTTAGTCAAATGTAACAGATTATCAATATCACATATTCCTTAGGCCCAAGAGTATTGCTAAGGTTCTTTAGAGAAAGTTTTTTGACATTCACCTCAGTCTATGTATCCCACCCAAAATGGCCATTATTCCCAACACCATGTTCTACTGATGTCCTTTCCTCTACTTATTTTGTCTATGAAGCTTGTCTATAAACCCTGGCAGGCTTAAATGAAAGTCCATATGTTCCCTGAAGTCCTTTTCCCATGACCCTAGCAGCATTGTCTAATAACATACTCTACTCTTTTGCATTTGTCAAGCACTTTGAAAATTTACTAATTATGTGAACTCTTCCAGTGCTCTATCTACTGCACTATCTAACTAACCTTGGTTTTATCTCCAAGTAAATAAAAAATACTTGCCTATCAAGTCCATAAATTACTTTTTTTCTCATTCAAAAAAAAAATCAAACCTATGATTTTATACACAGAGAACTCTCAATGAGGAAATTTTTTCTTGCCAGTGAAAACCAGTAGCTTACAACTTATAGTCTTAGAGAGTTCTTAGGATATTGAGAGATGAATTGCTTTGTCTAGGGTTACAAAGGCATTGTGATTTATAAAAGACTTGAATCCAAGGTCTTCCTACCTTGGGAGTAGGCTTTCTATCCATTGTGCCATAATGTGCTGCAAGAAATTAAAACTGAAGGGCAGCTAAGATGGCACAGTGGATAGTGCACCGGCCCTGGAGTCAGTAGAAATTGAGTTCAAATCCGGCCTCAGACACTTAATAATTACCTACTAGCTGTGTGACTTTGGGCAAGTCACTTAACCCTACTGCCTGAAAAAAAAAAAGGAAATTAAAATTGAAATGTATATAAGGGGACGACTTACAGCCGAAACTGGGTCAGAATGAGCAGGCAAAGTCTTGAGGCACTTTCCTGTTTTTACATCCCATATTCTTACACTTTCATCAAACTAAAGGAGAAAAACAAACATTAAACAATCAAGATGGAGATTTCTATAATACTGGCAACCTCTTGAATGTTTCAGATAGCAAAAGATACCCTGTTTCCCCAAGTGATTAAAAACTAAAGTATGATAGAAAACCGACCTATTATCTTGATTAGACCATGTTCATATACAAGTTACTTGTCACAATTAAAAACTTACAGATCCTGAAACGATGAGGTTCGATTGGGGATTGAAGTTGCAGCAAAAGACATAATTACTGTGACCCTTCAGTGTTTTTAGACACTTCCCCTAAAAATAAAAGTATCAGAGCAAGTCATTACTAAACTCATCAGAAGGTCAAGAAAAACTATATTCTAAAATCAAAGATTCACAGCATCACAGAGATGAACTAGCTGACCTCAGGTTCCTTTGGAAATCCTTCCTTTTATTTATCTAGAAAGAATGTGCCCTAATGTATAGTGCTTACAAATGTTAAATAAATCCCTTATCATCTCTCAATTATAGATATCCAATAAATATTCTGAGGGAATGGGTGGGGGAAGTGAAAGGGGTTCATGTGGAAGCTAACTACTTACAGAGCTAACATCCCATATCTTAAGAGTTTTATCATCGGAAGCAGATACAAGAAGATTGGAATCTGATGACCAGGCAACATCTGAGATTCCCTTTAAAAAAAAAGAAAAGGGGGGGGAAGCAGTTTAATTCCCAGATGAGACAGAGAAGAGCTAGTAAAATACAAATATGCACCAGTCATTTAATTGCCAGAAAAAGCTTAGCTGACACATTAATACACAAGGAGTGTTATATTCTTAGAAATATAAAGTACTGCCAAGGCACCCACCCAATTTAGCTGCTTTGTTGCAAATTATAAACTCCTGGTGAAACAGTCATGAAATGACCTGACATTTTCCAAGCAATGACAAAGACAGACAAAAAAGTATAGTAAAGCTTTAATTTAGTTCATTTCCAAATCTAAAGTCAATGAGCCGCATTTTTTAGCTGCATTCTTGTCCCTTAGGTTCCACTGTACAACATTAACTTTTATTTTATAATAAATCCCATAGAGGTATTTTTTAAAAGCCTACCAGTTTGTGGCCAGATATTGTTTTCTCAAATTTTCCATCATATGCTCCCCAAATTTTAATGAGTTTATCTGCAGCTAAAAGACAAAAATATTTATCGTTAGTTTATTAGAGATGGGTAATAACTTCAGCTTTCATGTGATCTCATTTGATGCTAAGAGCTACTTTGTGAGGTAAGCAATTGGTTATTCTCACCCCCCCTCCAAATTCTGGTGAAGAGACCACACTGAAAAAGGAAAAAAAGGTGTTCTGACTACATTACATTTTTACATTACATTCTGATTACATTACATTTTTCTCTTTATTAGATTAATAGCAAGCAGCGAGGAGACCTTTTCTAACTGTACCAAAAGTTCCAAGATGAAGAGGAAAATTGACGTTTTTCAGTGGGAATACATAATGCTTCATGAGGCAGGAGTGTCCATGGAAGTTTTCATACTATAGATTATGGGGAAAACTGATGGACCAAAACACTCAAGTTTTAGTTTTTTTATTTCACACAATATAGTCAAGTATGAAATGAATCAAATTGGATTTAAATGCCTGCCTCCATTGCTTTATGGAATTAAGACCTAATTTAATAAATTTTTAAGGGGACTCTAAAAATATTATCCTTGTTAACCAGAATGATCTGGAGACAAGAACAATCAGAGCTATTATTACTAAGTTAAGAGGAGATGTCTAAATGGAATTTCCCAGTGTGCTGTTCAATATTTTATCAATTAATGAGGATAACATATGCCTGTCAAGGGTTTGAGGCTGGAAAAAAGTTATTATGCTAAATGACAGATTCAGGATGCAAAAAGATCTGACAAGGGGGAACAATTAGTCAAACCTATTAAGGTTAAATTTAGTTGAATTAGCTGTGTATACTTGGGTGAAAAAAACCACTATCACAGTAAAGGATGAAACATGTCTATATAACAGTTCATCTAAGAAAACTGAAGAGTTTTTTTTTTTGCAAGGCAAATGGGGTTAAATGGCTTGCCCGAGGCCACACAGCTAGGTAATTATTAAGTGTCTGAGACCGGATTTGAACCCAGGTACTCCTGACTCCAAGGCCGGTGCTTTATCCACTACGCCACCTAGCTGCCCCTACTGAAGAGTTTTTAGGAACTAAATTTTACATGAACCAGTGTAACATGGCAGCTGACAAAGGTTAATTCAATCTTACTTTGAGGAAAATTTCATTGATTTGGGCTCTCTAACCGATGCCTTAGGTAGATGGCACTCATGAGTTGTTATGGCTAAATCACCTGATAGTAAGCTTTCTGGCCTCAGCTAAGTTAATTCTCAGATAGGCCTTAAGGCCTATATCTGAAGCCTCCCCAACTAAGTGGGTCTGGGCTACTGGAATGGGTGCTCTATTGATGGTTTTCAAGAACCCAGTCACATTCACATCCTGAAGCATTATCTGGGTCTAACTTTAACAGAGGAATGCCATCTTAACCTGGACACTATGCTTCTATTAATGTATAGAACAAAGGAAGAAACCACAAACACCAGAAGATTGTATCTGAAGCACTTTATCCAAATCTGGACACATGTTTTAAAAAGGCACTATAAAATTATATCACTGGTTCAACTGAACCTCAACTTAAAATGTTCAACTAAGACTTGGGAGGGTGATGCATAATTTTGACATTATCTATGACCCTGCACAAATCACTTACCCTTGCTGAACCCAAGGCTTTCAACTTTAAAATGAGGGGCTTGAACTATGTGGCCTGCAAAGTCCTTGGAAAGCTACACATACAACATCCTAAGACAATTTAAAGGTGATCACTTGAGAGAGATCAAACTAATTCTCTTTGGCTCCACAGGTTAGAACTGGAAACAAGAGTTCAGAGTTTCAAAGAAGCAGATTTATGCTCTATATAAAATTAATTTCCTAACAACTGGAGCTAGCCAAAAGTCAACTATGTTTTCTCAGAATAAAATGACTTTCCCTCAATAAGGTTTTATTTAACAGGAGGTAGCTGAAAAATAACTACAGCTCATGAGTTCTTATTCAGATGTAGGTTGGCCAGGGTAACCTGAGGTCCCTTCAACTCAGATCGTCATCAACATTGACAAAAACATCACAATTTAATATGGGAGGGTTGCTAAATCAGCCAAATCTCAATGACTAAAAACCAAGCCTCAATTTTCTCAGCAACCAAATTAGGTAGTGATATTTCATAGTTGAGATTTTACTTACAAGAACTTGCTAGCCATTCTCCGTTTGGACTAAATTTTACCGAAGATACAGCTTTAGTGTGTCCTGCTAGTGTGAACTTTAATGCGTAGTTTGGCTTTACGGGTGCAGGCTAGAAAGAACAAAATTAAGCATCAGAAAGTGACCATGGTCAACCAACTCAGATCCTTACAAAGTTAAAATGGATGCCAAAGTATTACTGACAACATTACTTAGGTGAAAAAAGAGAAACAACAATTTTCAACAACATATGAAGTGGCCAAGAGATCAATTCCAGTATGTTGGTGAATGTTTTTAATAATCTACTCTGAAGAAAAAAAATGTACGCATGACACTTTTAAATTAATCTCTATTATTAACATTTTCCCCATCACTTTATCTACATAACCAAAACAATATTGCTCTATTGTTTATTGTCCTAATTTATGGTATTAACCAGATTTTCAAGGAATAAATGCTCACAGTGAAAATTTAGCAACTGACTCTGCTACTCTAAGCTTAGCTCTAACACACCCATTTTTGGATTAACCTTATTTCAATATAATTCTGTATATGCTAAATTTTATTAAAAGTATCAAAAAATCTTTGAAAACACACCTTGCTCTGATTGGTTGATGAGGAAGGTGTAGATTGTGTTTTTGTGGCTTCTGCCTCTGGTTTCTTTTCTTCTGTTGCCATGGTTCTGAAACCAACAAGTAGGACTGAAGGTATTTAGGGGATGAAGGGATATTCAACCAGAATATGTCAACAGTGAAAAGAAAATCTGTTTGGTAATCTGAACCTGTAAGGGGAACAGAAAAAAGTAGGGACAAATCACTGTTCAAAGGAAATGTTATTTAAAATGTAATAGCTAGAAAAGTTCTAATAAAATTTAGTCATAATACTTTAGTCTATTATACAAAAACCTTTCAGGTTTAAGGATAAATTTGTAATTGAAAGAAATTCTGAGAAATCATATAATAATCCTAAATTTCCTGTTTCTACCTTTTATTATTCATGTCAAACTATCCTTGAACTAACTTTGCATTTTATACATGGTATTAACCCAAATTATAAAGGCATTTTCATTATATTAGTCAAAAGTTTAAGAAGGGCTGTTGGAAATAGCTGAGATCCAGTTATTTCTTTAAAGATTATTTGTTGGTATTTTTTATTTTTATTTTTAAAATTCATAAGATTGACAGGAATCTAGGATTCTAAGTGACAGAAAAAAACTAAATCCCAACAGAATAGTTTCAGAAGTCACCCAGATTTGAAGACATATACCATTGTGAGATAAGTTAAATAGGTACACAACTACACACCTAGTGTTCTTTCAAAGCCTTTTGGTTATTATCTCTGCTACAGCTTCCATACTATAGGAGTAAGAATGTTTTCTAGCATGTTTCTCAAGTGAGTTGAAAAGCTCATTTTCCTATGAAATAATCAGGAAACACAGCTGAAAAGTGCAAGCCAAAGTCAGCTTTGTGTTGGAATTTCATCTGCCTTGCCTTCTGGACTAAAGCTTGAAATGCTGCACTGATACTCTGCAATCAAGACTCATACTGCAGATGAGAAAAAAAAATCTCTACTGCAGCTCAATTAGATTTCAGCTTGACAATTGCAAGTATTGAAAATCTGTACTGTAAGTAATTATTTCACCTGCCTCTTGGAAAATCAGCAGCTTTGGATGTAGCCTCGTCCTAACTTCCATTACTTGCCTACATCAAGCACATAACCAGTTTAATGAGAAAAGGTAAATGTCTATTTTTTAAATTACCTAGCACTTTTTCCCTCAGAAAATCTTAAAAAAATCATTAGACTAGAATGTGTAATTCTGTTTAATTTAGATAGAATAATTCTAACTTAGTTAAACATATTTTACCAGAACTTCTGGTTGCTCCAAGGAGAAACAAGCCAGTAAAAATAACACTAACACGAGTCAAAATCATGGAAAAGAAAGGAGTGGGGGTGAGAAAGTGGGATTACATCATAAGCACCCACTTTACAAGTCTTTTGGCAGATGAAAACAAATATCAGTCCCACAATTAAGGTGTCTTTCCCCATATAAAACCCTAAGGATCGTAACCCCTAATATATCTAGGAAAGACTAAGGGAACCCGATGGTCAGGACCTGACAAAGTTTAAGTCTTAACTTAAGATCTGAAGGAAAGGAAGAGAGAATGGCATCAGGAGGATGAAGAGGGGGAAAAAAATTGCTGATCTAACCACTTAAAAAATACCAAAATATTTAAGTGGGGAGAAGATCAGTATGAAATTAGGCCAAGAACATATGTGGGGGTCACTGGCTGAAGAAATAAGAACACTACCTCTACCCTCAAATGGGTGAGCTAATCTCAGGTGAAAAGACTGGCAAACCAGAAACTACTCCCTCAAGAGCCTGCTTCACTCCAGAGGGAGAAGTGATCATTTCTAGGATGTGGCTAAGAGAGAAAAGTGTGACGGGGTGGGGAAAAGAAAAATGTACAATTAGAAAGGTGGAGATCACTGACAATAGGGAAGTCCATGCTGCAGTTTGACCTAAAATTAAGGGTTTTGAGTAAGGGAATATGTTGAAGTGAATTGGGCCGTGGCTACCTGAAAAAAGATACCACGAAGGGATCACTAAAGAAAGGAAAAGCTTGCTCTCTATCCACATCTAATGGTTTAGTGTTGAGGGGAGAGCAAACAGAGTAAAAATAGGACCAGGAAAAGGAAAAACTGAAAGGATAGTTGTCGAAAAAAGGAAAGCCATCCTCTTCAAGCCTTCACTGGGCTGACTCAGGATCAATATTTCTCATGTGGGATAAGGGGCGATAAGGGAAAACGCTTGAGGTTTAGCTGCTGGGGTGGGGGGGATTAAAAAGAAAGGTAACCCAACGGGTGCATTCCTTCCGAGCCCCAGGCCAGGTGTCTTTAGAAGGGGTCAAGAAAGCGTAAACATGGGAACTGAAGGGTGGCCCGAAGCATCCTGAGCCGAGCCCGGGGGTTTCAGGTGGGCAGCGAAGGGCGGTAGCGGCTGTGAGTAGGTCAAAGTCATCTGTCCAGCCTGACCTGCGGAAAGCGGGGTCTGGGATGCTTTCCGAGCCCAATCCGGGGGGGTGGGAGCCGGAGGGGGCGCCCGGGGGAGAGGAGGGGAGGCCCCCGGGGCTCTGGGGCTCCGGGAGGGGGCACCGCCTCGGGCTCTGCCGAGATCTTCGGCGAGCGCGGAGGGCGGAGGGCGCGCCGGGGCCTGGCCCTCGGGGGCTGCGGGGGGCGAGGGCCGGTCTCGGGGGCGGGCGGCGGCGCCACGGCGAGGGGCGCACCCCGTTCCCCGCGGCCTGCGTGGGGGGCGAGGCGCGAGGGCTGGGGCGCAGCGGGGGGCGGCAGGCTCCGGGCCGGCCGGCAGGCGCCTCGGCGGCGCAGGCCCGGCCCCCGCGCTCGGGGTCCGGGGTCCGGGCGCGGCCGTCCCCCCCGGGCTCGCAGGCCCAGGCCCGGGCCGGGACGCGCGGACGGACGGGGGCCGCCGCCCGCCGCGGGCTTACCTCACCTCCGCTCGGGCCGAAGCCTCCTCAGCCGCCGCCGCTCATGGGGAGCGCAGCGCGGCTGGGCCCGGCCGAGGACCGACGACCAGGCGCCCGCCGGGACCAAGTGGAGGTGGAGGTGGAGGTGGTGGAGGTGGAGGTGGTGGCGGCAGCGGCGGCGGCTCCTCCTCCCGGCGCCAGGCGGGTAATGTGGACGGGCCACCCCGCTGCGCGCATGCGTGGCGGCGGGGCGGGGGCGAGCGCAGGGGCGGAGCCAAGGACGGGCTGAGAGGGCGGGGGAGGAGGAGGCGGCGGGAGGGCGGACACAACGCCGGCCCGGCCCGAGCGGACTACGGCGGCCGCAGGGCCCAGTGCGCGGGCTCAGACACGTCCGGAACGGGGTGGTGCCGCGGCCCGGCCCGGCCCGGGGAGGGCGGCCCGGGCGCACCGCAGAGTGGCGGAGGGACTGGAGACCCGCCCCGCTCAGACGCCTCGTCTTACACGCACACGCGCGCACGCGCGCACACGCGCACACACGCACACACGCGCACGCACACGCGCGCGCGCCATGGGACACACAGAGACAGACACACACATAAACACACACAGACACACACACATAGAGACACACATACACACATAGACACACAGACACAGACACACACACATAGAGACAGACAGACACGCACACACACACAGAGACACATAGAGACACAGAGACACACACAGACACACACACAGAGACACACACATAGACACACACACATAGACACACACATAGTGACAGACACACAGAGACAGACACACGCACACACATAGACACAGATACACATAGAGACAGACACACACAGACACACATAGAGAGACGCACACACACATATATTGACAGACACACAGACACACATAGAGACAGACACATACAGACAGACACACATAGAGACAGACGCACACAGACACACACACATAGAGACACACACGCACAGACACACATAGACACACAGACACACATAGGGCCAGACACACATGCAGACACAGACACACAGAGACAGACACACACGCACAGGCACACATAGAGACAGACGCGCACACACACATAGAGACACACACACAGACACACACATAGAGACACACACAGACACACATAGAGACAGATACACATAGTGACAGACACACACAGACACACATACAGACACAGACACACATAGAGATACACACACAGACACATAGAGACACACACACATGCACAGACACACACATGTGCACAAAAAAAGGGACAGAAGCAGACAGCCATGGGAGAAGAGAGAAATCCTTCCCAAATGTTTACGTTATTAAAGACTTTAAGGGAGACCCAGTAAACACACATGGGTATATGAACACATTTATGTCTGTATAGGCATGAGAAATTGTATATATAATATATAGTATATGTATACACTTGCATGTATGTAAATATAAAATTATACATACACGTGTGTTCATTGTCTGTGCATATGTCCTGTACACCTTCACACATGTGCATGTATTCTAGTTTTCTATGCACTGGATACATGTGATACAGATAGACCTTGTGTTATGTGTACTAACAGAATGTCCCAAAAGTCTCAGTGAGTTCAAAAATTTTAGTACTGTGAACTTTTTGAAACCTATATAAGCATACATACATCCATACACATGTATGTATCTTCAGAGAAAGAAAATATATAATAATAAATGATGATAATAAGTATATGATAAACTATATAATAAGAAATTAGATTTATTATTCATAATAAATATATAATAAATTTCATCATTTAGTGGAGAGACCAGGCAATAAATTTCCCACCTCTGAAATTTACCAGCTCCAAGACCTGGGCAAGACACTTAATATTCTTGGGCCTTGACTTCCTCACCTGTAAAATTAGGATAATAATAATACATCGCTAACTGTCTTATAAGGTTGAGGAAGGAATCATTTTGGAAACCTTAAAGTGATTTATGTGTATATCATTGAGATATTACTAATATTATATTACTATATTATCATTATCATTATATTATATTACTATATTGCTACTATTACTGAAATCAAAAATAAAATGCCAAGTTCAGAGATTAGTTTGACTAGAATACAGAGTTTATTAAGTGAGAAATAAGAAATAAAGCATGGTCAAGTAGATAGGAACATATTATAAAAGGCAATGAATAGCAATCCAAGCAATTCATATCTTAGATGCAGAGCCGCTGAAAGTCTTTGAGTGGAGGAGTGACAAGACCTGTGCCTTAGTAAGATTATATTGGTAGGTATGGAGAATAGATTAGAGGCCCATATAGGTTTATCTCTAGAAAGAACCTCAGAGATCTGTTCACATTTCAAATTAGAAAACTGAGGCCCAGAGAAGGGAAATGATTTGCCTAAGGTGAAACAAGCTAATATATGGATAACTTCAAAGCCATTGTTGTTTCTACTATTCCACATTGTACTGGAGTGACTGGATACAGTGAGATCAATTAGGCAACTATTATAATACTCCACTATTATAGTCCCATCAAGGGGCCTGATTTTAGGTGAGGGTGCTAAATTAAAGAGATGAATATAAGAGATGTTAATGTGTAATGGAATCTACAAGTCTTGGGAACTGATTGGATATTAAGGCATTGGGTGTGAGAGAGAAGAAAGAGTCAGTTATTACTTCAAATTACAAAACTGAGTGACTAGGAAGATGGTGTTACCATCAGCAAAAGAGGGAAATTGGGAGGAGGGGCACGATTTAAAGATAGGGGGAAAAGATGTTTTATTTTGGATGTGTTGAATTTAATTGTAGATGGTCACACAAAAAGGATTCTCTTCTGTTTATAGCATCAGATGAGAATTCTTGAGCATTTCCCAGAGTTTATGGTTCTCATAAATTATTATTATTTGAAATTTAAATTAGGGGAGGCAGTATGGTATGGGATAGTGGAAAGAACACAACTAGGAGTGTGAATTTTGGTTATGACTTTGTCAACTGATTTATAGCAAATCACTTTATGTATGCCTCGTTTATGTATTTATTCTGTAAAATAAAGGCATTGGACTAGACAGAATCCAAAGAGATTTTCCCAACATGGGGTATATATATTACTAAGCAACCTTGGACTCCCTTGGGATTCCCCCTTAGGGAACCCTCCACATCTATTTTTACCCAATATATGGGTAGAGTTGTGATATCTTCCTATTCCCCTTTCCACATTGTTGGGATGTGGGGTTTCTATTGATAACTCAGTAGGCAAGAACAGCATAGAAACATATAACATGAACAATCCCCTTCAGGCAAGAGATACAAGATGATCTGGGTGTAAAGGGAAGCCTTTCTGGAATTGATCTGACTGAGATAGTGGTCCATGTGAGGTACTCACTATTCAGAACAGTATGGTCCTAGGCAAGGTAGGAGTTCCATTAATGGAAAGATTAAGGCCATGATGGAAAGGTTATGGTAGGGGGACAGGAGCAGTCAGTCAGGTAATAAACATTGAATACCTCTACACTGTGGTAAGCACTAATGATACAAAGAAAAATAAAATACAGTCTCTCTGGCCTCAAGCAGCTCACAACAACTAGGCATCAGTTGAGATGACTGGTGAGTCAAGTATTACGATCTCCATTTTACTGATGAGAAAATACAGTTGTGACAGAGTCAGAATTAGAACTCAGATCCGGAACTTTTCTGACCTTGATCAGGAGGATAATTTCTCAAGAATATGAGTTTTTGTCCTAAAGTAGATAAAAATTAGACTGGTCTAGAAGGGCCAGTGGATGGCAAAGGAGTTCAGTTTAAAAACTGAAAAAGGATGGTAATAATGATGATACCCTACATTTATTAATCCATCACTAACCTCCCCCCCCCCGTGCTTTATTTACATGGAGGTGATTTTGAGCTCTAAAGGACTATGCCAATGGATCTCAAGCTCTAGAAAATTCTACCAAACTGGAAAGGCATCAAATACTGAAATGGCAACAGATTGTATCTCCTGTCTGAGGCCTAGTCTAGCTAAATGCAGAGGGGTTTATCACCAGTAGTCTGACCACAAACTGCAACAGGATGCAGTTTTTAGCCATAGGAAAAACAAAGGAAGGTGGCCTTGGATGTGAGGTGGGAATGGGAAGTGGTCTACAAAGTGGGGGGATGTGACCTGACCTCAAGGTGTATGAGCAACCAATCTGGAAGGTGGTTGGGAAGAGGGTTGCATGCCCACCTCCTGAACTGTCTGAAATACAACCATACTTACCCTTGTCCCCAGTGCTCTCGCACTCTACTCCTTCCTGCTTGAGCTCCCAACCTATCCCCTTGGGGGGACTGTTATCCTCCAAGGCAATTTTAACCTGATTGCTACCCAGACATCCATAGCCTAACAGATGCCAGTGGGAAAAGCCTAGTCCTTCCCCCAATCATCTTGACCCCCTGTCTCCCGGATCATCCCAAGTATCTTTGGCAAGTACCTTGAGAGAGTGGGTTCTCTGCTCTGTGGAGCAGTAATTCACAGATAAGCCAGGGACTGGTGAATAATGGCTTGCTTCCCCGGTTTACATTTTGAAAGGGGAAGAGTGAGTTGTACAGGATTTGCAGGATTGGATGGGTTGTGACAGATTAAAGCCTTCATTATATTATCTTTCCTCCCCCAACTCAAACTTCTTTGAAACTTCTCTATTACTCTCAAGGACACCAATATCCCTCAAATTATCCAGGTTCACAATCCAGGAGCTGTCTTCCCCTTCCTGACTCTCATTCACCCTAAATATCCAATCAATTTTTAAATTTTGTCAATTCTGTCTCTAGCATATATCTCACATGTGGAGTTTAAGCTTCATTTAAGCCCCTCACCTGGACTACTGCAATAGCCTCTTATTTTCTCTCCCTGCCTCAGATCTCTCCCTTTTCCCCCCTCCCTTTCATAAAAGGCAGACCTGATCATGTTGCCTCCTTCCTAAAAAAACAAGAAAACTAAAAACAAAAAATCTGTGACTCTGTCTCACCTTAATGATCAAATATAAACTCTCTATTTGAATTTTAAAACTCTTCATAGCCTAGCCCCTTCCTACCTCCCCACCTTCTTGACTGCTAAAATCCATTTCTACTAGCATACTAGGCAGCTGGTGGCACCATCAGAAAGCACTGGGTTTGGAGCCAGGAAGACCTGAGTTCAAATATGGCCTCTGACACTAATTAGCAGTGTGATCCTGGGCTGTAAAAATGAGGATCATACAAACTTGTGAAGACCAGATGATGTATTTGTAAATCACTTACCACAATGCCTGGTAATGTGTATTTATATTTATATACACACATATATGTATATTCCCTTTCCGATTTACTATTCCATATACATGACACAATCTCCTATCTCTAAAAAAGGCACAGTGATTTCCTCTTACCTGAAATGTCTTCTTTCTTCACCCTTGCCTTTGAGCTTCCTTCGGGACTCAAATCAAGAGCTTCTTTCTTCATGAAGCCTTTCCTGGTCCTCCAGTTGCAAGTGCATCCCCTCTAAAAGCTATCTTGTATTTACTTTATACATATTCTTAAATGCCTATATGTAGGTACAATAAATACCTTGTCTTCTGTTATTAGCTTGCAAGCTCCTTGAGGGCAGGTGTCCAGCATTTAGGTGCTTAGTAATCAATGCTTGGTGATCGATCAGTAATGACAAAGAAAAACTATTAAAAATATCTGCTATAATAAGCACACCTCACACTGTATAGAGTATTCTGTCCTGGCAGCACCTTTCTCCTCGCCCTACAATAAGAAGCCAGATCTACTTCATTATCTGTTTTTAGGACCTTCCCATAATTTACAAACAAAAGCTTTTCTGTGTTTTGAAATAGGTAATTAAGTAATGTAGTGAATAAAGCGCTGGACCTGGAATAAGGAAAGCCTGAATTTATATGCAGCCTCTTACACTTACTAGCTGGTGACCTCAGATAAGTCATTTAACTATTGTCGCCTCAGTATTCCCAACTGTAGGGATAATAATGGCAGGTAAATAACTATAATAGCACATAAATCCCAGACTTGTGAGGATCAAATGAGGTAATACTTATAAAGTGCTTAATAACAATGTAAGGATATAAATTCTTTTTTTCCCTTCCTTATTTTATTTTATTTTTTTTTAGCTTTTGCAAGGCAAATGGGGTAAAATGGCTTGCCCAACCAAGGCCACACAGCTAGGTAATTATTAAATATCTGAGGCCAGATTTGAACTCAGGTATGCCTGACTCCAGGGCCGGTGCTTATCCACTATGACACCTAGCTGCCTCCTTCCTTATTTTTGAGTCTAATGAGTGAATATTTATAAGGCACAGAAGGTGGCTATGTCAGGTGACAGATAATGCTATTCCTTGGTTCTACCTGAGCAGGATCAACAACTGTGAAGGAAGTGGCTTCTTAAATGTCCCAAAATCTTTTATATCAAAAAATCTTTTGACATAAGTGTTACAAATTATAAAATTAATACATGAGTTGAGAAATGGAATCGCCTGTACTAGTTAAGAACAGTTTCACAGAAGTAGACTTGGAAGATAGCACAAATGTTTGCCTTTTTTTTAAAGTACATTCATGTGCTGTGTTTGGCAGTAAATATTCTACCAAATGGCAGAATATCAAACTTGTGACCTGCTTTGAATTCCCCTGGGGAAAAAAGGGGGAGAGAAGGTACTATGAAATAGTAAAGATATTACATTATTGTTAGGATTTGCAGTTGTTCAATCATGTCCAATTCTTCACGACCCTGTGGACCATGTTGTCCATTTTCTTGACAGAGATATTGGAGTGATCTGTCATTTCTTTCTCCAGTGGATTAAGGCTAACAGGTTAAGTGACTCACCCAGGTTCACAAAGCTAGTAAGAATCTGGGGTCAAATTTGAATTTAGGTCTTCCTGACGCTAGTCCTAGCATTCTATCCATTGAGCACCTAGCTATCTCATTAAATTCTCCTCTGATTCTTCAAATTATATAGATAGAAGTGACACTGGGTTCTCAGAGATTCAAGAATTGAGTAGGTGCAACCAAGTTGGAGATGCTTCGGATTTGCCTTCTGAGATTGGCTCAGTTAGGGGCAAAGAGCATAGTAATCCAGAAGAATCTCCCTACCTCTAGTTAGAAGATTTCAGATTAAATCCCATCGCTAACACTTCCTTTCTAACCTTGGGAAGCTACTTTTTCCTCATCTATAAATTAGGAAATTGGACTGGATGACCTCCGAGGACCCCTCTGCCATTAAATTTATGCTGTTTTGACTAAGCTGCAGGATAACAATCTTTCTGCCACAAGACCTTTTACTACTTTGTGGAAGGGGTTGCCATATATATATATATATATATATATATATATATATATATATATATATATACACATATACATATGTATTGGTGGAGGGAGTCATCACATCAATCCTTCTCCACACTAAAGTTTTTTTTATCCGTATTATAGTTGTAGGTCAGACACCTCAGGTTGCCTGCCAGGAGCACTGTCCCTTTAACAGCCAGGTCCAGAGTTTTGGAGGATAGTGGATTCTAATGGCAGTTGGGGAGGATTATGTATCTAGGGCTGCTTAGTGTAGCCCTAGAGACAGAGAAAGACCTCTCCTGTAGACCTCTCCTAATAGTTTAGGGAATTGAATCTGTACTCCATGGGCATAGCTGTTAAAGACAACCAGAGACCCACAAAGCTCCAGGTCAGTCTGTTTTTGTTTCAAGCCTCCATAATTAGGAAATAGAACCCGATCAGCTAAGATTTCTAATCTGCCCTACATTTTAATAACCCCTCTCTTTTCCTTCCCCAAAGTCAGTCATTGTTCCAAAACAGCAAATTTCCCCCCATCAACAATGACCCACAGTGGGCAATATCTACTGAAATAACTGTAGTAGTAAGTTCACATCACTTGGAAGTTTACAACATGCTAAACACCCCCTGAATAGGGTTGTACATTCTTTAGTACAGATTATTATAAACCACAGGTTTCTATCTCCCTAACTTAAAAGTCAAATTGGATTCCTTTCCCTTCCCTTCAAATTCTCTTTTTTAAAAATGTTTCTTTTTTGTTCCCCCAGTTCCCACTTTCTGTCTAGTCTTTCATCTCAGATACACTTTGCTTTATTGTTCTTGTCCCCCCAAATTTTCTTGCCCTTCCTCACATAGCAGTTTGAGTTCCTCTGCCCTATGGTTTCTCCATGAAAAAAAAAAAAAACATTTTTCTTTTGTTCTTCTTCCTCCTTCCTGTTTTTTCCCCGGGGTTCCAAGCCTTACTCTTACTGCAGGGGCTAGTTAAGTCCCTAATCCTAGTATTTTACAGTTTTACTCCAGGTGGTGCTGTAAGTGCATGATCACTTAAATTTGGAAGACAGAGTAGTTGGGCAAGAAGTAGTTTTTTTCTGAATTATGCCCATGAGCAACTAAGAAAGCAGCAGCTTGAAATGCCAAACACTGGGTAGAATTTCTGAGCCAAAAATCTCAGCTATGTTTATTCACTCAGTGATAGATTGAATTCCTGTGCTGTCAATATGCTCTGCAGATGGCTGTTCAGTCCTTTGGGGGTGACCAACTTCTTATCTCCATTTAAAATTTATCTCCATTAAAAATTCTGGCATCCATAATAACTCTTTAGCCTTGGTTCCATCAGGTTCCATCAGGACTGACTGGAAAATGGTGACCCAAAAAAACTAGAGTCACTAAATAGGTTTTGAAGTTCAGCTACAAAAGGACTACAGAGAGACTATATTTCATGAGGGGAAAAAAGCCCTCCTGCTTCTTTTTAATTAAAGGAACTGAACAGTATCACAAATCTAGAGGTGTAAGGGTTGTTAGGGGTCACCTAGTGGAGTTTTTGCATTTTACAGATAAGGAAAAGTCATATAGTTAGTATTGGTGGCAAGATGTGAATTCTAGTTCTTTAACTGCACTACCAGTGGTTTTCCCATGATATGGCTATTTTGCAAGAGGTCCTAGATTTGTCAATGTCTTAGTAATCCTATTCCTGCCCTATGTATTTAACGTCTTATTATAACTTCAAACATCTGTCCTAGTTAGACCAGACTCCTGATATACTCTTTTCACTCATGACTTTCATTAATGTCATCCTACTTCCCTGAAATATCTTCCTTTTCCTTCTACTTAATCAAATCCTATTCATCCTTCAAGACCACCTCTTCCATGAAGCCTTTTTGACCAGTCAAATACTTATTTCTTCTCTGAATCCCTGTGGTACCATGAATGACATATAAAAACTTTGAGAGACATAGTTTCTGAGTAATTAATCATTTATTAAATATTGACTTGTACATAAATAATAAAAGAAGTCAGTAGCATTCTTGAATGCCAAATACCAATACCACCAAAAGTGTCTGCTTGATACTTCTATGCCCTAGGAATAGTAGATATTTGAGACAGACTGCAATCAACTCTGATTAGTGAACAATTAATGAGAAGAATGAATATTATAATGAGGGATGAGTCTATTCTTTTAAGGGGCTACAGAAGCATGACTTTGATTATGTCACTTTTATTCCCAGATCACCCTGGCAATTTAAACAAAGGATCACCTACCCAAGCCTGAGTGGAACAGAATAAGCTTTTCCACTGGGTAGGGTATGAACAAGATTGAGGAGAAAGTTAATCTAATCTTATCATCAATATTCTTCAAATGATGATTTGACCAAGTAGAGAATAAGGAAATAGGAAAGGGAAAAAACCCTAAATCCTCCTAATAATTGATTGCTTAATAATAATTTCTCTCATTTGCTATTTAACACTCAGTTCTCCATAATCTTCTATTATTCATTATTTAATGTGCTCTAGTTCTGTCTTCAGACAGCTCTAAGAGCAGCATAAGACCCTATCACCATCATAGTGATGTTCTCTGTTTGGGGCATAGTAATACATATAAAATATGAAGCCTTTCCATTTCTTTTTTTTTAGGTTTTTGCAAGGCAAATGGAGTTAAGTGGCTTGCCCAAGGCCACACAGCTAGGTAATTATTAAGTGTCTGAGGTCGGATTTGAACTCAGGTACTCCTGAATCCAGGGCCATTTCTCTATCCACTGTGCCACCTAGCCACTCCTGTGCCACCTAACTGCCCCTGTGCCACCTAGCTGCCTCCCCATTTCTTGTTACTATGGTCCCAACTAGAAAACTTCTTTATTATTTGGAGTGTTCACAGGACTTTATAGTTCTGTTTTTCAGTCATGTCCAGCTCTCCATGACCATATTTAGGATTTTCTTGGCAAAGATACTGAAGTGATTTACCATTTCTTTCTCCAGCTCATTTAACCAATGAGGAAACTGAGACAAATAGGGCTGAGTGATTTGCCCAGGATCACACAACCAGTAGTTGTCTGAATCTGGATTTGAGCTCAAGAAAAAGAATCTTCCTGACTTGAGGACTGGCATGCTATCCACTACACACCAAAAGGCCAGATTTATTCTTCTTAGGTACACTCATAGTCTGTCTTGAACTACAGATACCCATGTAGGATAGGATACCAGATTTAAAGATTGGCACAGAGTCCAACATTTCACAGATAAAAAGCCAAAGGTGAAACCTTGTGTGAGGTTAAATGAATTTTCTGAGGTTACCCAGACAATAAGTGACTGAACTTTTGAACCCAGATCTTTTGATTCTAAATTCAAAACTCTCTTCGTAGCACCCCAATCTCCTTTAATATCTAAATCCTTTTTTTGCTATAATACAGCAACACACAGGGACAGTCGCACCCTTGATCTTGCCATCACTTACAAACATACCATGAAATGATCATGAATTCTGAAATGCCTTTATCTGAGTAAAACCTCCTAGTAGTCCATATTCCCCTATTCTTTACTCCTAATTGGCAGCTAGGTGGTACAGCGGATAAAGCACTGGCCTTGGAGTCAGTAGTTCAAATTCAGCCTCAGACACTTGATACTCAGTAGCTGTGTGACCTTGGGCAAGTCACTTAACCCTAATTGCCATCTCCAGTTATCCTGATTTGTATCTGGCCACTAGACCCAGATGGCTCTGGAGAAAGTGAAGCTGGTGACCTAGCACAGTCCCTCTTCATCAAATCCAATTTATGTGCTTGTCATGGTATCACCTCCCTTATGTCATGATCTTCAATAATGAAGGACAAACATTATTATTATTCCTTGCTCCTAAAGCTAATCTTTGCTGTCCTCATCAGAACCTCCGGTTCCTCTAATAATGCTCTCCCAGGCCATCACCTTTGCTTTCCTCCCTTCCAAGTCTCAACCTTTTATTTAACCAATCCAACTCTACATTATTCTCCATTCTCAAATCCCTTGTTCTCTTGTCCTTTTACCATTCCTGCCCTGTCAAACTCCAACCCTGGTTTGTTTCCTGGTGTTTGTGTTTTTTCCTTTTGCTCACATACTGCTAAATGGTGTTGGAAGAAGTCATGTAACCTTGATTACTGGGCCTGCAACAAATTTATATGTTTAATCTCAACTAGGTGCACCACATCAAGATATTCTTTTACTTTTCTGATTCGACATTTGGCTCAATGCTACCATTCTTGTCTTTCCATGCTTCCAACCTTCCTCCAGCTGCCACTCTGCAGCTCTACTGCTTGGTGAGTACTTACTAGATCCAGCTGGCCCCAGGTACCTAAATCATCTTGCCATGCCCCTAGAATAGTCATGGGGAACCTCAGCCAGTGGGCCATATGAGTCTGGTGTGGCCAAGGCAACTACAGAAGGGACTCGAAATTCAATAACTCTAGGAAGTTTTGGGGGAATGAATTAAATTTTTTACCAGATAAAGCAGGCAAATGATTTTATAAATATACAAATGGCACTTGGCAGAAAAAGATTCTCACCCTGCCTTAGACTATCCTCTTCTCCACTCCCCTTTCCACCTTTTGATCTGGGAGCAACAATCAGGTATTCAATGCTGGATTCCATTTTTTTTTTTTTTGCAAGGCTGTGGGGTTAAGTAGCTTGCCCAAGGCCACACAGCTAGGTAATTATTAAGTGTCTGAGACTGGATTTGAACTCAGGTACCCCTGACTCCAGGGCCAGTGCTCTATCTACTGCACCACCTAGATGCCCCAATGCTTGATTCTTGAAAGGATGACATTTACTTGCTTGTGGCTCCATTATCCCTAAGATTTCACCCTTGTCTGTCAATGATTTTCCAATGTTTTATCTCTTCTTATTAGAATTCTCCTTGAGAGCAGAGATTCTCATTTTTATTTACATCCCATTGTTTGGCACAGTGCATAGAACATAGTAAGAACTTAATGTTTTTCCATTCATTCAAACTCCCTAGTGCAAATGTTACGAACTTTTTCTTCTCTCTTCAGGCCTCCCACATTATTTCCCTCTCTCCTGCCTTAGCTGAGGATATTTTTTCATCCAAAAAAAATGTCACTCACAACACACTACACCTCTTTTACTCTGTATCTCAAAACTCCACTTTATCCCCCATTCTCTGTCTTTAGTTTTTTAGTTTTTTTTTTTGTCAAGGCAATGGGGTTAAGTGGCTTGCCCAAGGCCACACAGCTAGGTAATTATTAAGTGCTTGAGGTCGGATTTGAACACAGGTATTCCTGACTCCAGGGCTGTGCTCTATCCACTGCATCACCTAGCCACCCCCTGTCTTTAGCTTTTTTTTTTAGGGGTTTTTTTAGGGTTTTTTTTTCCCAAGGCAATGGGGTTAAGTGGCTTGCCCAAGGCCATACAGCTAGGTAATTATTAAGTGTCTGAGACTGGATTTGAACTTAGGTACCCCTGACTCCAGGGCCAGTGCTCTATCCACTGCACCACCTAGCTGCCCCTGTCTTTAGCTTTTAATGGAAGAGGTGATAGTTCTCTTTTCAAGCCCAACTCTTCCACATATAGCTTTGGAGCAGGGGAATAAGCAGGGAGTTAAGTGATTTGGGTGGGGGAAAAAAGGGAGTTAAATGATTTTCCCAGAGTCACCCAATTACCTATCAAGCATCTGAAGTAACATTTGAACTCAGGTCTTCCTGACTAAAGGACTAGTATTCTATTCCCTGTGCCATCTAGCCTTTATGTGTAAATCTTGATCCCATTCTACCTGCTCTAGCAGGTTGTCCCTATAGATATTTATTTTTTTCTCCCTTCTCTCTACCCCCCCCACCTCTCTCTTTCTACTTTCCTTCTTTGCTACCTGTCTATGAATAAGTGGGGTACAAAGTTGAGGATGACATTGAGATTGTAAACCTGGGTGAACTGAAGTTTAATGGTAAAAGGGAAGTTTGGAAGAGGGATGAGTTTGAGGAGAAAAATAATGAGTTTAAAATATTTTAGGAGAATCAGGTCTCTCTTATCCTTATATAGCAGAAGAATTTGGTTTTTCTCCCCTTCTCCCCCCAGTCTAGTTGTTAAAATCACAGAAAATGAGGGGCAGATAATAACAAGGTGTTAACTTGTTAAAAATCAGTGCAAAATGTGTTTATAACACATTGCCTTTTATAAATTTTGAAGAAATTCCTCTAATGGAGTTAGAAGAATAACATTTAGTCATTTCCTGGATAAAGACACCCTTGGATGGCTTTTAAATTCTAAGTCTGCTAGATCTCATATGGTCAAAGGACAAAGACTGGGAACAGCTTTGTAGAGTATGACCACCACTGGGACTCTATCTGAGAGAGAAGAGGGCAGGATTTTCTTTCCATGCTCCCCTTCCTGGCCATGGTAGCTCAAAATAGAGTTACTTCCTCAATATTATCAAAATCCATCAGCTACACCAAATTTGAGAGGTTGCACAGAGTCAGGGAATTGAGGACAGAAAGTCCCTTTAAAAAAGCTGACCTTTGGCAGCTGAGAAGAGAGCCAACTATGGATTCAGGAAACCTGGAAGTCAAGAGTTGAACTGTGGAGAATAGTAGACCAAGGGGGCCCAGATCTACACAGTGATCTATACAGAAAGGCAGCTACACCTAAGGGGCAGCATTGTTGGGATGGCATGAGAAGAAACAAGTTGCTTTAGCCACATGTGTTTCCTACATATGTATCTTGCTATGATTTTACTCTGTTTATGTGCAAGCTCTTCCCATGAACACCAAATGTTTTTGTGGGACAAGGTACTCCAGGCTTATGGTGGAGAAGAATGATTTATTGTACCATCTTAGTAAACATCTTTGCTATGAGCTAATTATATCTGCTGACTGACTATTAAAGGTAAGCCTACTTCTGGGGCTTGGGAAGCATGTTTTAATGACTACAGACCCACAGAATACTTTTGAATCTGTGAGAGTAATCACCTTCACAGGGACCCAATCTTCAAACTATGGGTGTCAAATTGGGGAGACAGATCCTGAAGGTAGGGGATATACTTCACTAAGAATATCCTCCTATTCCTTTAAGTTGTTATCCTGTATTTATCCTCCCATAATCAAATTCCTAAAATTCTATTTTCATGGTTTCCATCTCCTTTCTTTTCACTCACTTTCTCAACTCTTTGAACTGTGACTTCTGACCCCATAACTCAATTGAAACTGTTCTCTATAAAGTTAAGAATCTATCTTAATTCTAAATTCTTATGGACTTTTCTCAGTTTTAATCCTTTTTAGCCTCTCAGCAGCATTTGACCCTATTGACTATATGCTCTCACCTTTCTGGAAGAAAACACTGCTTTTTGTGAAAATGTTCTCTCTGACTTCTCCTACCTGTCTGACTGATCTTTTACTCACTGTTCTTTTCTGGATCATTATCCATGTCTCACCTAGTTGTGGGTAAACCCCAAAGATCGGTCCTATGCCCTCTTTTATTATTTTTCCACATGCTACCCCAGTTACTACATTAGCTCCCAAATGTTCAATTATCATCTCTACATAAATATCAAATATTCAGATATAGTCTCTCTCTAAACTCTAATCCCACATCATCACTTCTTATTGAAGTTTTAAATTGCATGTTCCACAGAGATTTCAAACTTATTATTTGATATATATATATATATATATATACATATTATATATTATATAAACATACTCTTTCCCTTAATTTCCCTAGTGCCAGAGAATACCATCATCCTTTTAGTCACTGAGGTTCACACTCTCAAGGTTATCTTCATTTCTGCATTCTTCTTTGCCCCATAACTAATCAGTTGTCAAGTCTTATCTATTCATTCTGCTCCCTCCTAGATCAGACTATTATCACCCCTTGCTTTGAACTAAGAGGTGTCCTACTTCAAATTTCCTCTCTCTCTCTAATCATTTTCCAGACAACTGTCAATGTGATTTTTCTAAAGCAGAAGTCTAACCATATCACTCTCACCCTTGCTCAGTAAACTTCAGTAGTTTTTGCTGTCCCAGAATCAAATTCATTCTTCTACTTGCCATATAAAGTCCCTTGCAACCTGGCTGTTACCTACCTTTCCAGCTTTATTATACATTATTCTCTTCTACAAATACTATGGGCCTGTCAAATTGACCTACTTTTTGTTCCCTACATAGAACACTCTATGCCCCATCTCTGGGCTTCCACGAATTCCTGGAATGCATTCATTCTTCCTCTCTGCCTCTTAGAATTCCTAGTTTCCTTTAAAGCTTGGTTTAAGCAGAGGTTTCTAAATGAGGCCTTTCTTAATACTCCCAGATTCTAGTATCTTCTGTCCCCCTTCCCCCCCCAAATTACCTTGTATACATTTTGAATATACTTATATATGCACATCTTGTGAAGCCAAGGAGCATTTCAGTTTTATCTTTGTAGCTCCATAACCTGGCATATAATATATATTTAAAAATACTTATTGATCATCTAATAATAATAATAATAATAATGATAAAAACTGACCCATTATCTCAATTGATCTTCACCAAAATGAATACTTCAGTAAATATATGTTCAGTTGAAAGACATTTAAATGTAGATAGTAATTGTTCCCTCCCATCCAGTCCAAATTCTCGGTTTTTTATTGAAGCTACCACTATTCTCCTACCCAATTTCCTAGAGTCACAATTCCATCTCTTCACTCTCACAGGGATGAGATCCTGATATCTAGTTAGTTGCTAAGACTCTATCTCCAGTTCTATCTCTATATTTCTTGAATGTCTCATTTTCTCCACTCATATGGTCTCCACCTTAGTTCTTGCCTACTGTTCCGATGCTGATTAGAAAAGTTCTTCAAATTGCAAACTATTAACTTAATGAAAGTGTTCCTAAGTTATAGATGATAAAAGAAATGCAAATCAAAATAACATTGATATTCTACCTTACACCCAGCAAATTGACTGAGATGACACAAGATGAGAATATCTGATTTTGGGGGGGGGTTGTGGAAAGAAGGGTACAACAAGTGAAGGGTACAATAAAAATTTTAGTAGGTCCAAGCATTCTTGGAAAGGAATTTGGAATTATACAAAGTAGCTAAAATGTCCATACCCTTTTGACCCAGAGATTCCACCATTAGGTATATATACCAAGGAGATCAATAACAAAAAAAAGAAAAGTTGCACCTACACTAAAATATTTGTGATAATATTTTGGAGTTGTAACAAGAGCTAGAAGGAAAGTAAATTTCCATCAGTTTGGGTAATGGCCAAAAATATTATGGTTTGTAAATGTAGTTGTCCTACCATCAACAATATAATAATGAATTCAGAGAAACATGGAAAGACATGTGAACTGATGCAGAATGAAGTAAACAGAACCAGGAAAAAACTTGCAAACAATGATTTTAGTGATGCAATGGAAGGATCAATAAAACAATGTAAATAATAAATATAATTAAGATTCAATCCAAAGAAGAGATATAAGAAAACATCTCCCCTGTTGTTCTCTTTCTTTGCAGAAGTAGACTAAGGGTGTAGACAATGAATTAAACATCAAACTTTTTTGATAAGTTGTCTAGTTTTGCTGTAATTTCTGCCCCTCTTCCACCCCCCTGCCCCCACACACAATAATTACAAGGGTTAGCTCTCTGAGAGAGGTTTGGAGGAGAAATAAAGTGAAAGTTTTAAGAGATTTAAAAATGAAAATATCAATTTAAATTTATTTTTAAAATTAAATTAAAAAACAAACCTTTTGCTGTCTTGTGTTGGCTGTCTTTCCAAATTGTTTTTACATTACTACCTTCATATTATATTCCAGTAGATCTGATCTACTTGCTATTCAATGGACTTTCATGTCATCTTCTGCTTTTCGATCTTTCCACACACTGTCCCCAGATTTCAAATGCATTCCTTCCTCAGAGGCATTGGTGTCCTTTTATCTTCTATGAGAAACCCTTTCAGATACACCTGTTATTGCTTTCTTTCTCCTCAAATTATTTTGCATTTATAGTCCTTCCCCACACTTCTTAAGTGATAAACTCTCAATGTTAAACTTTCTATTCCTTTCCCCCATCCTATTTTCTTTTTTTCAATTTTTTTTCAATTTTATTTTTTAGTTTTTGCAAGGCAAATGGGGTTAAGTGGCTTGCCCAAGGCCACACAGCTAGGTAATTATTAAGTGTCAGATTGGATTTGAACCCAGGTACTCTTGACTCCAAGGCCGGTGCTTTATCCACTATGCCACCTAGCCACCCCCCATCCTATTTTCTTTTTGTTTCCCAATATCTAACAAAATGTCTTGTTTACTAAATACTTGTTGAGTTGTTGAAAGATATAATTTGGTAGTTTAGTTTACAATATGGTTGGGGAAATAGAGCCAATAGTTTAGACTGAGTGTCAATAATGCATTAGTGAATCCCTCAGTGAGGAGAGCCTTCAGAGACCATATAGCCCAAATGGTACCTGACTAGAGAAGCCAGCTCTGCAATATTTCCCAAAGTGATGTCAAAATCAAAAGAAAAAGGATGCCTAGGACTGTATAAAGTATGGAATTGCTAATTGATTCATTAGTAATTTTGATTCAATTTAATATACATTTAGGAAATGCTTAATATATACAAAGCAGTATACCAAGTACAGGGGATGCAAAGGCACACCAGTTCCTACCCTCAAGGAGCTTACACTCTTCTCTCTCCAGATATGATTTGAAGAGGCAGAGAAAACATAAACACTGTGGGGATAAGAGAAGGTTTTTAAGGGAAAAATAGCACTTGACCTGGGCCTTGAAAGATAAGGAGCAGTTTGGAGCTATGGCCAAAGGGCATCAAACTGTGCATACTTTTCGATCAGCAATATCACTAGAAGGTCTATATCCCAAAGAGATCATAAAAAGGGGGAAGATCCACATATATAAAAGTATTTATAGCAGTTCTTTTTGTATCAGCAAAGAATTGGAAATTGAAGGGATGCCCATCAGTTGGGGAATGATTGAACAAGTTGTGGTAAATGAATGCTATGGAACACTATTGTTCTGTAAGAAATCATGAGTGGCCAGACTTCAGAAAAGCCTGAAAAAACTTGCATTAACTGATGCTGAGTGAAGTGAACAGAACCAGGAGAACATTGTACACATTAACAGCAACATTGTGAGATGATCATCTATGATGGACTTGCTCTTCTCAGCAGTACAATGATCAAAGACAATCCTGAGAGACTTGTTATAGAAAATGATATCCACATCCAGGGAAAAAAAAAACAACCTCAAACTATGGAGTCTGGATACAGAACAAAGAATACTATGTCCACTATTTAAAATTTCTTTTGCGTTTTGTCTTTCTTATGTCTTTGTCTTTTCTTTGTCTTCTCTTAGTTCTAACTCTTTTATAACCTGACTAATATGGAAATATGTTAAACATGGTTGTACATGTATAAAAATAAGACTTTTGTGAAGTAGAGATGAGAAGAGAATAAATACCATGGTATAGGGGATAGAGCACTGAACTTGAGTCAGGAGAAAGCTGACTTTCTAGCTCTGGCACTTATTAGCTGTGTGGCTCTGAGTGGGTAAGTTAACTTCTGTGTGCCTCAGTTTCCTTACAAGTATAACAACAGTAATAATTTTCACTACCTGACTCATGCATTTGTGTGAAGAAAGTGCTTTGCAAACCTAAGAGTGCTGTCTATACATCTATAATCATCATGTGTGATATATGTTGTTGTTGATATTATTCTAGACATGTGGGATGACCTAGAAAAGGCACCAAGGTGGCAGATTGAATGGCAAGCTTTGGAAACAATTAGTTATCGAGAATATAAAATGTGTGTAAGGGGAATAATAGGAAAGAAGACTAGACAGGTAGAAATCAGATTGCAGGGGATCTTGAATATGTAGAAGAGGAGTTTGTATTTTATCCTAGAATGAAAGAGAAAGGAAAGGGAATAAGGACATAGGTACTGTACTAAGTATTTTACATATATTATCTCATTTTATCCTCACAACAATCTTAAAAGATTGGTGTTTTATTATGCTCATTTTAGACTTGAGGAAATTGAAGTAAGTAGAAGTAAAGGGACTGGCCTGGGTTCACACAGCTAGTATCTAAGTCAAATTTGAACTCAGGTCTTCTGATTCCAGGTCCAGCTGCACCTCCTAGTAGTCTGGGCAAGAGAAAGTCACTGAAATTTTTGATTAGGAAAGGGACAAAGTTAGACTTGTGGCTGATAGATCATTTTAGTTTATTTGGAAGATGAGACAGAGTAGAAGCAGGGAGACCAATTAGGTAATTATAGTACTCCTTACTAGAGGTGAAGTAGGGGAGAGGCAATGTCTAAGGGAGGAAGGGGTTATTAGAGTTGTCACGAAGATACAGGATATAAGATTTGACAGTTGTCTGACATTAGCCACTTAAGGAAAAGGGAGAATCCCAGATGATCCTGAGATCGTGAACAGCATGGGTTGTTGGGGTTTTTTTATGGAATTGAATTAATTTATTTTAAAATATTTTGTTTTAATTAGTCAAGATCCACTTTTTAAAAATTTTCCCCTCACCGCTCCAATTGAGAACATGAGAAAACAAAACCCATTACAAACATGAATAGCAAATCAAAACAAATTATCATGTTGATTATATTAAAAAAACAATTAGAATTGTCTCATTTTGCATTTTTAGTCCTTTACCATTTTGGCAGTAGGATAACATGTTTCATTAGTATTCCTCTGGAACTCTGGTTGATCATCATGCTGAAAAGAGTTCATTGATCACAATAATATTTTATCACATTTGATTGGCACCCCCACAGAATCTCATTCTTTGCCACCTCAAAAAACAGCTATAAATTTTTCTGTGCATTTTTAAAGTTTGTTTTGTTTAGGGCTAATCTCTTCCTAAACTTAACCCTCCCTTTAATTCTTCCTTCTCTACTTTCTATTTCTATTGAGTGAAATATAGTTCTATATCCAACTCTGTATGTTTGTATTATTTCCTCTATTGATCAGTTCAGCTGAAGGTAAAGTTCAAGTGCTGATGCTCCTCCACATCTCTGTCTTATTATTTGTATAGACTGTATACTTCAGTTGTATAAAATAATTTCCTTTAATTTTCCTTTCCTTTTCTCCTGCTCCCCAAGTGTATTATTCCTCTTCATCTCTTTTTCTTGGATTTTTCTTTTACAATCACGACATGGGGCCAGCTAGGTGGTGCAGGGGACAGAGCATCGACCCTGGAGTCAGGAGGACCTGAGTTCAAATTTGGCCTCAGACAGTTAATAATTCCCTAGCTGTGTAACCTTGGGCAAGTAACTCTTAACCCCATTGCCTTAAATAAAAAATTTTAAAAATCAAGACATAATAGATTAAGTAACAGGGTAAGTTTGAAGGGGGAATAGATTCGGAGAGGAAAATTATCAATTTAATTTTTTTTATTTCACTGAATTTGAAATGACTAAATATGCAGGTAGACCAGTCAGGAAGCTTATGATGAAGTATTTGATTTTAGGAGAGAGAGAGAGAGAGAGAGAGAGAGAGAGAGAGAGAGAGAGAGAGAGAGAGAGAGAGAGAGAGAGTTGTGTGTTAGGGTTGGTTTTATAAAATTGGTAGATAATCACATGCAGTTGATACCTGAAGCCATGGAAACAGATGAAGTTACCTAGGGAAACTATAAAGAGAAGAAAATGTGGACAAGACATATGGGATGATCCAATATAACTTTTGCTGTCTTGTTTTACAGACTCTTCCTAGAATCATTTTTTTCCCAGTCCATTCCCTTTGCACAGGGGAAGCTAACCAAAGCAACAAGAGTGAGGTTCTTTAAGCATTCTCTTTGGTATAGATTTACAAAGAGACTACTTCCTCTATATCCCACCTTCTGATCTCCTCTTGATCATCCTTATTGAAATTATTCTTTCTTTCCTCCTCTGCCTCTATTCAGCACCCAAAATTAATTTCTGTTCTAAATTGACTGACTTTGTAATATATACTCCTAGTTCTGTCACTGATCTCAAACAATTTGCTTAATCTCTCTGGGCCTCTGTTTCTTCGTCCAGTGAGAGTATTTTACTGGATGACTGCTAAAGTAGCTACCAATTCCATGTTACTTTTGGCTTTGACTGTTCAAAGCAGCAGGTGGTATCTCTTTATACCTGATGAAATGCATT